>NC_071615.1:20801307-21108081 GCF_014839835.1 Dryobates pubescens | reverse complement strand
GGAGAGGAGCAGAAGAATCCTCCTGTGACAGCCACAGCCCAGCTGCACGTCTGAAACCCTGCTGCATCTCTGAACAACTCAGTTGTGCAATTAAATGATGAATTAGAGCTCAAATGTGCCTGTTTGTTTGGTTGCAATAAACACACATTGACCATGGTGCTGCTGCTGTTACCTGATGTAAACCACTAGGAAGTGTCACATTTCATGGTGGCTGTCACTTGTAACAGTGGTTTATGGTGGCCACAATTTGTATGGTTTGTCCTTGCTATCAATATAAAATGTGTATTCTGCTAGCAATTGTCCTGTCAAACATATACCACCATCCCTCCTCTCCATCCTTTCACACTCCACATCCACATTCATTTGGCTGAATTGGGCATTTCAGCTGGTTGGGTGTTTTAAAAGGCATCCCTAATAGGATAAAGATGTAAGATAAAATTAGAACATTTCTCTTCTCTCTCCTCAGCCAAGAGCACGTGGCACAGAACTTTTTGGGAAGGAAATGTCAAATCTCAATTTGACATACCAGGAAAAACTAACCTGGCTCACACCAAAGACTGTGGAGGCTGTTTTGTAAGGCTGGAGAATGAGCTCAGCTTGGGTAATTAACTGAAGACAAATAACTTAAATCTGGGCCTTTGCCTTGTTCTCTCACAGTGTTAGAATAGCCTCTTCCAGTATGGACAGCCAAAGGTTTCTACATGAAGAAGGTTTGGTAAAGCCAAGCTGGCAAGAGGTAATAGCTTAGGGGGTTGGAGATGATTTTGGCATCTTTTACATCCTAGTTCTAGCAAAGTGGGAAATAGTGAGAGTAGTGTTCCTTTGGAAAAAAAAAACCTGTTTTATTTGCAGCCTGGCAGGAATGGAGAGATCTCTAAGACTGTTAAACAAAAAACCAAGGGAAATGGTTTGGATTGGGTGGTTGTATCAAGAAAAGCTTGTCCTGAATGCTGGGCTATGCAATGCTCTACATTAAAAATGCTTCTGTTATTCGAAATATGGCTTAGCTGGTTGGTTTTGAGGAAATCCTTACAAGACTAAACTTGTTTAGGCATCTCAGTGGAAGGTGTGTTGCCCCTGATGTTATTTGGATGTTTTCTGGTAGGAAGCCTGACTTGCTTAGGAAAAATTAATTGTCAAGCATGCTCATGGCTAGAGTTTGTCCTAGAAACCTACTGAATTCACAGTCAGAGTTTAGTCTTGGGCAGGATGAGAAATGGAGCAGTCTAGAAAAATCTTTCTGGCTAGATGGATGAGCAGTTTCTCCAGGAGAAAGCTGGCTGATATTTCCCTTTAAGAGTAGTTAATATTTCTCAAGGTCTTTTCCTCAACCTTTCCAGTGAGCAATGACCCTTCAGCATCTCCGTTTCATGTCAGCATGGCAGAGGCGGTGCCTTTCAAAATGAAGCATTCCTATCCTTCACTGCTGCAAATCCCTGCCTGCATGCATGAGGCAATCTACATGTTTATAGTCATGTTGGACATGCTGCACCTTGATCTGCTTAATCCACAGGGCAGGCCTTGCACAGTTCAGCTGGGCACTTCCAGCTGTCAAATGCATTCTAGATCTGAGCTAGTCCTGATCAGGGCAGCCCAAACTTCAGACAGTTGACTCTTTCTTCACCCCCCCCATCCCCCAATGTGTACAACTCTCCAAGCAGGAGAGAGAGAGAAAAAAGGGGGGCAAAAAGGAAAGCAGAGTAGCCCTTGTTGAGGTCATCTGTTGTGATAGCCTTTGATGTCAATGCAAGGCTGATAACCATGAGGCTTCTGAGGCCCTTGAGTGCAGGGTTTGCCCTGTTGCGCTTGCTGCATGCTGTCCTCTTGCTTGTCCTCTCCACGGGCTGTGCAGTTCAGGAATTGGATCATGTCCTCCCTTGTAGGCTGCTATGCTGTGGGGTCACTTGAAGAGCTGAAGATAAAAGCCAGGAGGAAAGTAGACTGATAAATGCTCTCACCTGTTTTGCCTGAGGAAAAGCAAGTTGTTTACTGACCTTTTCTTGCTCTAATGATCTCTGTGTTCCTCCTCTTATTCCAGGAAGCTCTATTTATCTGCTGATACTCATGACAAGGGAGCATTATCCTGGACACTTGGATGACAAATAATTGTTTATTTACCACCTAAACAGCTGCAGTGTTGTAGTGCAGCCTTTGAGGATGAGAAGAACACATGATGGACACTAATTGGGAGGCTTAGACAACTGAGCAGTACCTGCCTTGAATTCTAACCTTGTGCTGTGCTCCACACAAGATCTGTAAGATCAAGAGAGAAAAACCTCACTGAAAGCAGAGTTTCAGAGACTGCAGAACATTCTGTTGGCAGTCCTTGCAGTGCCTCACTGAGTGGCCACAGCCAGGGGTGGGTGGTGGATGTGAATCTCGGCTGCATCTGCCTGAAATGGAGGGAGAAGTTTTGGTTTGCTGTATTCTAAGTTGTGTGGTGTTAGTTCTTCATACATTGCAAACCTTTGTGAAGCTGGGAGCTCAGAAGCCTCGAGCCCTGAACAGGCACTTTTCTTCATATCTGAGGAGACATTGAGCTATGCTGTGGAGTTTGATAGGCAAAACAAAAAGCAAACACTGAAAGCAGAGGCATTGAAAACCATTCTCATCATGAGGCCTAACAAGGGATCACCTTGGCTGCTAGCTTAGTGACAATGTTTGTCCAGTGATTACTATTTCTCTAAAGCAACATGGTGCATCAGGGTGAGAAACCAAGTACTGATGTTAGTGGGACACTGATGACAACAGCCATTATCACATGAGGGGAGGTGGTGAGGAGGCAATAGCCTGATGGGGAATTATTTTGTCATCCTCCTAAAATGGCAGTGTCTGAGGTGGCAACTGGAGGAAAAGCCACTTGTGTGATACAAGATGCATCTTTGTTGGAAGAACTAATGCAGTGACATCTGCTGTGCTACCCAACAGCCGGGCTGCTCTCAGGGACAATGTGGTGGCTTGCAGCAGAGAGAGGCTTGCTGCATCTGGGTCACTCTTGACAGTTTCTCCAGTAGACACCAGTTCATTGACAAGATGCTGTGTTTTCTCTGTGTGCCCTTGAAAGGAGTTGTTGCCTCTGCCTGCCTTTTTCTTGGAAGACTTAGTCTGTGATGAAACAAATCTAGATTACTGTCCTGTGCCAAGAATCTGTTTAATGTTTCCTAATACGAGTAGAGACCTTGTAGGCCTTTTTCTGTAACCTGTTGCAAGTCTTGTCTATGCCTTAAAGAGCACACTCTTCAGTGTGCCGCTGGCCCAGCTTTGACACTCTTTCACATGTGATGCTGGTTTGTGTCTAAAGGCAGGGAAACCTTTTTGTCTCAGCCCCTCACAGATACTTTCAGTACAGACACCCACTTGGTATGAGGAGAGATGTAAGAGCTGGTTTTTGGGTTTCTTGCCCTTGGACATAGAAGGTCAAAGAGAGAACTGGCGTCAGATCGGTGTGATGCCTGTGTGGCTTTTCAGATGCGAGGTGATGGTGCAGGAGATGTCAAAGGCAAAGTGCAAAGCAGTGCAGGAAGTTGTTACCAGTTTTAGAAAAGACCATGGAGGAAATTCGTGTTCACAGAAAACCTTTGCTCTGAGTAGTGCTTAAGGCATTTTGATACCAGGGCTCATACTTAGTTGGATGTAGTGACTTCTATGCTGATACAGGTTGCCCGTGTGGGCAGGCTTTTACTATGGAGTATTCCTTCACAGGACTGTTTTGGGCATGCATTATACTAATCTTGACATGCGGGGGAAATGGGATTCTTAAGTAATGTGTGCATGACAGATTTGCTAAGCCAGGTATCTGAAATGCAGGTCTTGCTTTCATGGAAATGCCAGGATTAGAGGCTCCTGTGTTCCAGTACAAGAAAGACCTTCATTGTTGCATGTCTCATTTCTGTATGAGATGTTGACCTAAAGCCTCACTTCTGTTTTGTCTTGTATATTGTGGCAGCAGAGTACCAAAGGCTTCCTCTCACCAACTGTCATGGCTTACTTAAGAGTTCTCAACACCCAATCACAGCCCTCCTGGTGCCTTGGACTTCAAACCATGATTGACATTAAGAGCTGGTTTTGAAAGTTAGAACCCAAGCTTTATTTCTGACAAGGGGAGCCTGTGGGGTGGATGCTGCCCTCATTACAATGATTTCCTGCAGTCCAGCAGCCCTGCTGCAGTGACAGCTCTGACAGCTTTGTTTCAGCACACACACTCTCAGCAATGTTCTGGCTGCAGCAGGCTTGCTCTGCTGCTGTGAATGTAGAACCCTGTTTTGCTGCTGGGAGAAGGAAAGAGACATCTGCAGAGAAAGTAAACAACCCATTTTAGACAGTTGCCCTTGTTCAGGGAACATAAATGAAATGGGAGTTTGCCTGCTGAAAATACAAAGCAATGCTGTACAGTGGTACTGAATCCCTAGCCATTGCAGGGGGCTCATTACATGCTTGAGCAGGCAGCCTTTTCAGTTAGCACAATCAGCATTACTTCTGTCCCACATGCCTGCCTGCTTCTTATTTAGTACACACTGAGTAGTTAGGAGAGATACAGCCAAAAAGTTTTGGAGGATGTTAAATGGCAGAGGATTCTGAATGTATCCTTGTAAAATATAGTCTTCTGCTTCAGATTGTCACTGGAGAATCCCCTCTGGGAAAGGAGTGCTCTAGAAATAGCTATTCCAGGAGAAGTGCCATTACATTTTAATCTCCAATTACAAAGCCATAGACTCGTGTAAGCAGTGGTTGAAAGGGGTCTCTATGGGTCACCTAGTCTAGCTTCTAGCTCAGAGAGAGCTGCTGCCACCAGCAGGGCAGGTGAATTGCAGCTTTGCTGAGTCTTGCAAACCTCCCGAGGTAGAGATTCTGCAACCTCCCTGAGCAAGGCTGCCCTCCAGCATGGCTGTTCTGCTCTTGTGCAGGAGGTTCAGCAGGTAGTCAGTCAGTGTTTCACGAGGAATTAATCTCTTTAACTGTAAGACCTACACCTATAAGTCAAAGCACTCTCTGTAAGGAGGTGTGCTGAATGAAATGGCAAGGGGAAGTTCCACTTTGGTTTCCTCTAATCATGTTAAAACTCCACAGCGGACTTTGAAAATCAATTATACAGACATGACTGCATGCCAGAGCAGCTCCTCTGGAAACAGCAGAATTTATTCTCATTTTGCTGATCTTGTCATGAGGAATCTGAAGCAGCAATCTGAACAAACTGGGGCTTAGGCAATGTTTTATCAGCAACCCAGTTATGGATTTGTGGTTAACAGGCTATTGACTGTGTATTTTCATGCAGTTGGCAGCTCAGGCCTTTAATCTGCTACTAAACCCTTTTCACTGGCAGCTTCGAAACATGCAAACTACCAAGGGGCTGTGTGTAGTACTCCACTGAGGTGGGCAGGTTCTGGAGTAATGTAGTTACTGGTTTAAATAAAAGGGCAAGAACAGAGTCAGAAGTTGGTCAAGCTGGGCTGAGCTAGGTGTTTTAGTGGTTATATTAAAAAGTTGGAATGAATCTAACGGTCTGTGGGGCAAGGCAAGGCAATGTACGCAATGGCTTTGCTTTCCAAAGTCATTCCTGATTTCTGCTAGGAAAAAAGGCCAAGTACAGAGAAATGGCAGTGCTATATATCCAGAGGTAAGTGATGTGCTTCTGGATACACTAGGCTGCTGCACGTGGAAACTCCTCAAGGTTCTTTCTGATTTCCTCTGGAAGCTGGGTGTCTTCGGCAAGCAAATTTACCTGCGTCTTTTTGTTTCAAGAATGAGCAGGTTTAAGTTGCAGCTCTTAGCAGATTAAATGTGCCTGCAAAGTCACAATGTGTTAGAATAGTAGAGCAATGTTTCATGTCCAGCAGGCAGGAGCTTGCTCCCAGAGATGTGTGCCCCTGAGCAGCTCTTGTTTGTGCCCCAGGTCCCAGGTGAGTCTGCAGGACAGGTCCCTCACCCAGAGATGAACAGCTCTTCACTGAGCAGAGTTTGCAGGCTGCTGTGAGCACAAAGCACTTTGAAATGTGTTCTCACACTGCAGTAGCAGCAAGTTTCTGCCCTTCCAGGGCTGAATGATGACAAAGCTATGTGCAGAAATGGATGGAGGACAGATGAAGTGCTGCTGAAAAGCCACATTGTGACATGCAGTACGGAGAGAAAACATTTCCAGGGCTCTTATTTCTGCTGCCTTACATGAAATGATGAGTGGTGGCTTCTTTCTTCAGTCAAGTTGTTGGTTGGTTGGTTGGTTATCTTTGAGGCAGCTAGGTCTCCGAGGGTTGGCTTCTAATGAAAACAAGAGGGCAGCATTGCTGAACCCTCATTGCTAGCCAGAAACAGGGATGAATGAATTGCAGTTCATTCACAACTGAGAAATATGGAGTGGCATAGAACACAAATGTTTGGTTTATGAGGAAAATCTAGGTAGAAGACTTGTATTGTTACTGGGAGTAAGCAGTATCCCTGATTGTATTTGGAATCAGAGGTAGCTGAGGTTTCCAAAGCTGTGTTGGCA
Organism: Dryobates pubescens; assembly: GCF_014839835.1. NCBI lineage: Eukaryota > Metazoa > Chordata > Aves > Piciformes > Picidae > Dryobates > Dryobates pubescens. The sequence goes on along the minus strand of NC_071615.1, from coordinate 21,101,600 downwards.
TTGCTAGTGGTAGCCCTCTCCCACAATCCATGCCAGCTCTCTAGTAGTTGTATCCCTTTATTCTATTGAACAGTATTGTCTGAGAAGTCTGTCATTCCATCCCTTTCATAGATTAAACATTTTCTGTCTTTGTAAGAAATGAATCACTACCAATCACTGAAACTCCTCCAAACACATCATTCTTTTAGTGAAAGAGGTCTTGGATGACAACACTTGAAGTATGTTGGGTGTTTAAGAATCCTAACCTTCCCCAAAGGCAGGTCAGTATTATTCTCTTCATTTACAGCTAGTCAAACTGCAGCAAAGAGAGAAAGCAGCTTGTGAAAAGCAGAACAGCATCCCTGCCAGAGAGGAGCCTGTGACTTGAACGCACTGGAGCATATTTGGAGTGACTGTCGGTCATTGTTGAATGCTTTGTTTCCTCATCTTTTACCATTTGCAAGCTACTTTTGAGCTCTGCAAACAAGGCACACTAACTGCCTGCATTAAAGGTTTGTCATGGAGTACTGCTGTTGGTCCAGTCAATTCATGACCACCACTGGCTGAGCTCTGCTATCTAGACAAGCCATGGATGGTGTAGCAGAACACCCCACCTGGTCAGAACTGCAGCCCGAAGAAAAGAGTAAGTCTTGCAGGGGTGTAAGCTAAATGGTTACCTCTGTCCCCTCTGATTACATGGCCAAAGCCGCAGTTTAATTGGCTCTGTGTAACATGAGAGCTATTCAACACGAAGAGTTGAAAAAGCTGTCCTTCAGTGTCACTCTTGTGCCACCTGCTGCCCAAATGACATTGTATATAATGGATTGCACGATGACAGTCTGGCCTCACCCACATGCTAAACGACTCCTCACAGAGCTGAGCCATCTTTAGAGTGGGACACAGGAGAACTTAAAACACATGCCATGTTTTTTTAGGAGCATCCCTTGAAAACTGAGAGCAAATCTGCAGTCAGGCAGAATGGAATTAATCAGTGAAAAAATAACAGCTGGTCATGATCCTCCCAAAAGCTCCTTACGTGTTTTTCCACCTGGTACCTGATATTTTGCACCCTCTCGAAGAGAGGAGGCTCCCCCTCCTTGGTACGGTGCTCCCCTGTCTGCAGAGTGCTGGCTGAGCTAAGGCTGCCACCTATCGAACCCAGCATTAGCACTTGCAGCGCTCTGCTTGCAGACGGACGCCGGCCAGTTTCAGTCCTGCTGTGGTTATAAAACCTGACAAGACTGGAGCCCTTGCTGGCATGCCTGCAGGCCAAGTCACCTTGCAAGAAGCCATCCAAGTGTCAGAAAGCAGCAACTTATACCTTGTGCTGATCCCTTTCAGCATGAAAGGGAGCATTTCAGATGTATCTTCCTGGAGTTCAGTTGTCAGCTGTGTTTTTCCAGGGCTTGTCAACTTGAGCAGGATGCAGCTGTCTCCCATCAAAGAGAATTTCAGGCACTTGAGTATAATGGAAAGAAAGACAATAGCTTTCAGAAAACACCAAATGGAACGTGATGAAGAAGAAACCCTTCCATTCAGCTCATTGATTCCTTGGTCACTTCTTCCTGCTTTCATATACAAGCAGGAATCCTGTCCAGTGCAAGAAAATTCCCCCTTGCATAGCAGCAGCAATCAAAAGCACTGGCAATGTGCAGTTTTAAAATGCCTCCTACTTGACACCACTTCACCTTAGTAGTTTGATAATGTGCAAATCCCCTAAGCACAATACTTGGCATTTATCCCTTTGCTTTAAGATGTTTGGTGACTGAGCCTGTTCGCAAGCCTGCAGAGTTTCTCTGAAGGCAGTGGACTTTAAATCTCTCTCATTTAAAGAGTGATTACAGCCCAAGTTCACTTGAAGCCATGTGGCTCAATGGTCGTTTTTGGACACCAGCACAGTGGAGTGATAGTGATCTGCCTGAGCAGAACTGAACCCCACTGCTGAAGGATTATTGCTAGGCTCTGTGGACTTAACTGCCAGGGATGGGCAGTGTGTGCTGGCAGATGCTGAGGCAGCTGGCTGGCTGTACCCACACAAAGATCCCTGCTCAGTTAGTGCCAAAGGTGTCCACTTAAAAGCCTCACTGTTGGATGTCTTTTTGACATCTTTTACATCTCTGTCTAAAGGATCTTATGCCTCTCTTGGGCAACTTCATGGTAGGGCTTTCCTTCTTTAGGAGTTTCTTCTGGAGTGTTTCAAAATCCTTTTTCAGTGCTATCATCTCTTCCATCCAGGATCCTAAATATGAAACTACTAAAAGCTCTCACTTTGTTTTGCTGTTAATGAAGGTATGTGCAGGTATGCCACCAAAGAACTAAGAGCAATCATAGCTCCAGCTCTCTGTTTGCTTTCCCTGGAATCAATACAAGTTATTCTGGAACACTCAAACCTGAAGTGAGGTATATTGCCCTTCAGTGATGAAGCAGTGAAGCTGCTTGTGCTTGCATGTCCTTCCCTTTGGAGTTGGAAAAGATAATTTGCTATTTGGGTACAGTAGATGAGACCCTGTTGCCATCAGAAGGCAATGGAAGAAAGGAAGCCAGTATGGTTAATGTAAATCTTGTGCCAGATGCAGTCCCAGGGCATTGACAATCCACTGTCCCCTGCTCACTTTCTGCAGCATGGAGAGCGGAGGCCTCACCTCCTTCTGCACATAGCAGTCTGGTGTGGTGCTTGCCCTGAAGCTGTCTGAGCAATGAACTTCTAATGGCGCCTGAAATGATTACCCATTATCCTGTGCAATATAAACAATGAAAATGCCTTCATCCCTGTTAAGGACACACATGGAATGGGTGCAGAAATGAGAACAAAAGCTTTTGGAGTGGATGGAGCCAGTGATGCATTCCGCCCCAAAGAATCTCAGTGTGTATTGGATGAAGGGGAGAGATTTAGGTTGGATGTTAGGAAGCACTTCCTCACAGAAAGGGTAATTAGACACTGGAGTGGACTGCCTAGGGAGGTGGTGGAGTTGCTGTCCCTGGAGGCGTTTAAGGAACGATTGGATGTGGCACTTAATGACATAGTCTAGTCAATGTGGTGGCTGGACTTGATGATCTCAAAGGTCCATTCCAGCCTTAATAATTCTATGATCTTATTGCTCCAAAGGACATGTTAAAGCAGAGCATGGGACAGTTGTGCTCCTGTGTTCTTGTCACCTGCTTTTCCTCACCATGCACAGTCAAACATGGGCATCACCCAGCCTAGCCAGTGGTCCTGCAGGAGCTTTCCCAGTACAACAAAAGCACTGGTGCAATAGCTTCTCTTACTGCATCTTAATGTGCTTTGGACTGACAAAAAATGGCCTGCAAACTCAATGGCCTGCAAACTCAATGGCCTGCAAACTGCATGCTTTTCTTCCTTGAAAAACCTCTTTTCTCCATTTACCACTGATTTGGCTTTTTATGTAGACATCAATAAACTTATTCCTAAGTGCCAGGCACCCAGAGAGTAATGATGGACCAAGAGCTCCTTGTGTGCTGCATGTGGCAGCATCTTGACTGTAGTTTGACTTTTCTGATTTCTCTGGGCACAATGGGGAAAACCTGAGTAGAGTATTTGGATTTTTGCAAAAATAAACTTCCCTGAATATGGCTCATGATTTGTTTATGCTGGGCAAAGGATTTCCATGGACTTCATGGGGCTTTCTACTAGTTTGTGACAAAGAAAATGCCAATATGTTCATCACTGCAAGCCCCCTAAAGCTGTTAGCTTTGCAGGGGGTTGATAAAACCCTCTGCTTCATCTGCTTCAGGCTTGCACATCTTATCCCTTACCACCACCTCGTGTGAGGTGCAGCAATCTCACCGATTTCTTGTCAGAGATCAGTAATTGGCCAATTAAATCACAGGCCTTGATATCTTGTAGAGTGGATTTAAATCAGTGATAGTCTAGTTCTAAACAGTTTGAATCTTCATGTAGGATAAATTAAGCTCTTTGCAGTTGCCTTTTTTGTGGAGTCCTCTGGTTTGAATAATGGAAAACCTGAATTTGTCAGCCAGGAAGGGTTTTTAGAGCTCTTTACTCTCATGGATGTTGCATCCCTGGGTTTTGCCTCTATGGTGGTTACTGAAAAGGCTTATTACTGACTTATTTCCACGTTTTCCTTCTTTATGGCTGAGTCCTGGCAGCTTGGTATCAGTGTAAGGACTGCAGGGTTTGATTTGGAAATTTTCACACATTAAGTTTTCCTGGTTGTGTTGGGTTCTCAGTGGTAACAGCAGGCCTGATACTGGTGTTCCAACAGTGTCCAGAGTCCCACTGTATCACAGACTGTCAGTCTACAGTGGGCAAAGTCCCAGTCCTGCAGAGACTGCAGTCTGGAGAGGCAGGAGATGCACAGCCAGAAGGAAGGAGTATCTCTCTGCTTCAGCTGAGGGATAGCAGAACAGCAATAGCAAAAAGAAAGCCTGTCAGAGCTGGGAGCAGCTGAGGTTTCCTGCTCTGGTGAAAGACAGCCCTCTGTGATTGCTAAGTAGAACATCAGCACACCTCTGGCAGGCTGGAAACCAAGCAGCATTCCTCTAATAGATGAGAGAAGGCATTGTGCTGAGCCAGTAAGGTGCAAAAAGAAGCAGATCATAACACTTTTAGCACTTTCCCCTTCAAAGTTTTATAGCTATCTTAGCAGCACTGCTGAAAACAAGTCTCTTCTGACCCCAGCACACTGCTTCATGTTTAGAACAGCTCTTTTTGGCACTGAAGGTTAGCCTGGAAGCTTGGATAAGTAGGAACAAAACAGGTGAAATGTGTGTTTGAGTGCCCAGTGACAAAAGCTCTGTGTGTGACCAAGTGGGCTGCTTATGCTCTTGGATCATTTCTGTGTTCCTGTGCTGGCAGTGGCTGTTCCCTAACTGAGGACTGAAGGGACTCCAGTTAACCCCCTTAAAAAAATAAAAGCCCCTTGAGTTTTTGAAGCAGCAGCTCTGATGATTAAACATGCCTTGCCTGCTCTGAATCTGTCCCTTGGGTAGGAATCGGACAGATTTGTGGAAGCAAGTGGTAGGACCATGAAAAGCCCTACCTTGGGTTACATTCTCCACTGATCCATGGTGCTGCACCCACCTACCTGCAGTGAAGATGTTGGGTGATGTGTTTGGGTAGATGAGGACAGCAGTGCTGCTTCTGCTCTACTGGAAAGACTTCATGATGATAGAAGCCAAATGCCATCTTTGATTGTTGGAGGGCTTTTCCCAGCCCAGCATGGAAAAATGAGTTGTCAAGCAATTATTTTTGGTGCTCTGTGAACTTTTTGTAGGTTGATGGTGTGCCTGTGTGCTGAGGAAGGAGCAAGCTTGGCCTTTCATCCTCTATCAGATGAGGCTGATTGCTTTTTTAGAGGAAAAGTGCCCAGACACCATCAGGGGCTAAGTAGCAACCAGCTGGTGAAAGGTATTTAGAACAGAGACACATTTGGAGATTAAGTTTTGATTGTTTCACTGATGGCCTTCAGCCTGGCTGCCTTCATGAGGCAGGCTTGGCTGCAGGGAGAAGCAGAGCACCTGTCTGTTGGCTTTCCCAGCTCCGGCTTGAGCACCATGCTGTTGGAGATGCCGGGCATCTGCTGCTGGGTCTTGCTGTTGTGAGTGTGTGCATACATTTGCAAGTAGCTGCAGATGATAAATGCAAAGCTCAGCTGGGGCAGGGTGTCAGGAAGCCAGAGGTAAAGGTGAATGCCTTGGCTTCTGCAGTTATTAGTAAGCTTGTTCAGAAAGAGCTGCAGATTGGTCAAGTGCCTCAGCTGCAATGCACAGTAGGTTTGTGGGGAGTCTGAACACAAGCTGCAAAAAGCACCTGCATTTAATCACCCTGGGGGGAGCTGGCTCTGAGCTTTCTAAGTGCTGCTGATCAACAACTGGTGCCTGACAACACCCATGGAGGCACTGGGACTTGTGTCACCAGCAAGATATAATGCTCTTATTAATTTAATGCTTTTAGATAGTTTCACTTGGAAATTCAGATTTAATCAAATGTCAAATTTGCCATCCAAGCTTCTGAATTAAACACGACTTGCTTGGGAGCTGTTCCAGAACTGTTTGTTGCATCAACCCTGCTGTCACTTTTATTGGTTGTAGAAGAAACCATTTTGCAGCATGCTAATTTGGCCCTTGCTGCCAGAGCTGGAATAGGTGCCTTGAGACCTTCTGAGCCTATTTTCTTTATGAACATGTGATCTTTCCCCCCGCTCCCCCCAACATCATCAAAGTTGTTTTGGTGGAGGCTGAACAGGAGTGGAACAAAAACCAGTAAAAGGAAAGGTAATACTCAGTCTCTGTGTGCTAATAGCTGCCTGCTTAGTGGCTATCACCTCCTCCATCCTCCAGATGTATTCATTTGTCAGCTTTTCTAAGAAAGGAGTTGTCTAGGTTGGGTACCTTTAATGCACAAAAGCATCTACAGAGGTCAAAGTTGTAAACACCAGGGTTTTTTTGCTGCTTGAAGCCACGCTGTGGGATTCAGCAGTGCAAGCACTATGCATCTAACATTACTCTGAGACTGAGTGTGGAGATCTGAGTGTTTTGTTAGCAGATGAAGCTCCAGAGCAACTTCTGGACTTGCTTGGTATGGGAAGTTTTGGTACAGGTGTCCAAGGGCTGCATCACTGCAGTGATACCTTGTTAACAACAGAGCTGGTGTTTATCTTCTTGTATGCTTTATAATTTTTCACTTGCTACATTAATTTCATTCCAGCCTTATTTCCACCCAGATGTGATTCAGGCTGGTCATGGGCACCCACGGGATATAGAGTAGGGAGGAAGCCAGTTGGGGAAAGCAGGAGGGAGACAGGCATAGGAAAAGGAGCTTGCACTGTGGTCAAAAGCAGACTGCATAGAACTGCATTTGAGTGGTGATGCCTTGCTTCCAGAAATGTTTTATAACCTTGCTTTTTGTTTTTATAAGAGTCTGCAGTTAATATTCGGTTGCTAACATGTAGTGGCTGGGATGTGTTCCTCCTAGTGTGCAGTGGGCTGTGTCCCAACAAAAGTGTGAAGTGATGTGTCAGAAAAGCAGAGTGACATCCTGAATCCTGAGCAAGGCTTCTCCTCTTTTCCTGCAGAGCATTTGGTAAGAGCAGAGACGGCTGCTTTGTGCCCATGTTTCCTGCAAGCCTAGTAGCATGGGCATGCTGCCTTGTGAGCGTACAGGGTGGGCGATTTGATTTTGTGGCTGTTGTGATCTGCTGGGCACTTTTCCAAAACAAGACTAGGGAGTAACGGGCATGTTTCAGGACAACTGCCCAGATGACTCAGAGGAGATTAAGCCTTTAATTAGAAGATGGAGCATTCTGAGCCACTGTTACATCTTTTGGATGAAGCCACAGCCCATCCTAGAGAAACTCAAAGGATCTACAATAGCTCACCTGCATGTGGCTGGGAAAGACTTTGCCTTCTCTCCTTGTGTGTTCATTTCACTAAGATGATCCATATATGCTCTAAGAGAATGAAGGTTTTCCATGAGTCCGGTCTCACCACCTAGCATTGAAGTGAACTGACAGGCAGTTCTGCCTCAGCAACATCACTATTCATTTTTAACAGATGCTATTCTGTGTGGATAGGACCTTTAAACACCACAGTTAAATCTCTTGTCTCCTTTTGGAGTTTTCCTCTCAAATTGGCAAGGCTGGCTGCCATCAGCAGTTGTGAATGATGAACATTGCTGCCTGTACTTGCCATCGGGCTGGATGATGTGCAGTACTCACTGTGAAAGGGGCAGAGTTTTGGCTTTTGTTGTTTGGTTTGTTTTTTGTCTCTTCTCCTTGTTGTAAAGTGGGTAAAAAGCTGAGTGGATTGAACATCACAAGTACCAAGAAGGGTTGTCTTTTGGGAATATTACATTAAGCTAACCTACATGAATGAGTGGATTTCTGTTTTTCTCAGATTATTTGGAATCTTTCATTTCGATGTTTTCAGTTTTAAAGAGCTCCTTCAACTCTGGCTCTAATGGGAGTTGAGAGGGCTCAACCTACTACGTGGAGAGCTCTAAAATTATTCCTTTATGCACAGAACTTACACAACTAAATTTGGGATCCATCTACAGCTGGTGTCTAAGTCAGTAAACACACTGCAAAAGTAGCCAGAGCAAAAATGGGATACATTTGTTCTGCCGGTTGATACCTGTATGTGGAGTACTGGAGAACTGCATTTTGGCAGTGCCATGTGGTGTGCCAGTGAAATGAGCAAGGTGAGTATTCACTGCCACAGTGCTTGAGTGTCTCAGTACTACCTGACTGGGAAGAACATTCTTAGGTCCATCAGGTTGTAAGATGCAGGGAATTTTGTTTTGCATAGAGTGGTTTGGGTTGGAAGGGACCTCCAAAGGTCATCCAGTCCAACCCCCCCAGTAGTCAGCAGGGACATCCTCCACTAGATCAGGTTGCTCAGAACCTTGTCAAGCCTGACCTTGACAAGATCCCCAGAGGGCCTCAACCGCTTTCCTGGGCAACCTCTCCAGTGTTGCACCAACCTCATGGTGCAGAACTTGTTCCTCACATCCAATCTAAATCTGCCCCTTGTCCTGTCACTGCAGGCCTTTGCCAACAGTCCCTCTACAGCCTTCTTGTAGCCCCCTTCAGGTACTGGCAGGCCACTATTAGGTCTCTTCAGAGCCTTCTCTTCTCCAGGCTGAACAACCCCAGCTCCCTTAGCCTGTTCTCATAGCAGAGCTGCTCCAGCCCTGTGATGATTTTCATGGTCTCCTTTGGACCCCCTCCATCAGATCCATGCCCTTCCTGTGTTGAAGGCTCCAGTGCTGGATGCAGTACTCCACATGAAGTCTCACCAGAGTAAAGTGACAGAATCACCTCTCTCCATCTGCTGACCATGCTGCTTTTTTGATGCAGGCTAGGATGCTATTGGCTTTGTGGGCTGCAAGCCACTTGCCACCTTAGTAGAACAGCATTACTAAGATGGCCTGGGTTAGCAGCAGAGCCTTGTGCTCTGCATGTAAAGCAATCATTTAGCTACAGCAAAGCCTTCTGATAGAGGAACATTGGGAAATCTCTTGCTCTCATTTGGGAATCCTAGAAAATGCTTGTCAAAACAGGGGATGTGAAAATGGTGCTACAGGCACCAAAATAATGTGAACAGCTTTATTGGATCAGAAAACCTGACCTTGTTTCTCTGTTCTTCATATTCTTCCAATCAATGCTGGAAGATTAAAAACAATAAACCACAGTTCCAGGTGGTTTTATGTATGCAGCATTTCACTGTGGCACAAATCAGTGCAAGCCAGGAAGAAGAGCACAGAGGGCTGAGTTGCTTGGCCAATACACTGCTCGGTGGCCTGGTATGTTGTTTTCATCCTCGCTGCACATGGAGGTATCAGTATGACTCTGTGAGCATAAGAGGATCCACTTCTGTGCAGGATGAAGTTCACCATACTGGTGGTGTGAAAGTCAGTGTTGGCATTCTTCAGCCTGCCAGGATGTGTGAAGAGTTTGCCCATGGTTTTAACAGAGCAGGGAGACCTAGTGTGGGGTTCAGTGGCAGCACATTGTATGGAGACTGGAAGTTCAGAAGATGCCCCACAGCAGCTGAACACAAAAGGCTGGAGTTGTAGCCCACTTCCATCATGTGGGGTGGGTAGTGAACAGTGCATTCCATCCTTACCAGGATGACTGGGTGGGCTTCACCTCTTTCATGTTGTACCAGAAAACTGGCTGGGTGCTAGTTGCACGACAGCAGTATTTTCAGTATTCCATGACCTTAAGTGCAAACACTACTGAATTGCTAGAAAGCCACCAAATGAAGTGCTCCAAATAACCATGGTGCCATCTGACAGCTGATGTTTGATTTGTCTGAAGAACCTACCCAGCGTGCAGAATGAGGCGAGAGGAGATAGCTGCATGGTTGTTAATTCTTTAATACTCAAAACTACTTAGCAGTGAACACGGAGATCAAAGCTTTGCCTGAGCAGATTGAGCTCTCAAGCCAGGAGATGCCATGAGCAGCCTGGAGTGACAGAACCCAATCCTGCAGGATAAAACCCCCACTGATTACATTTCCATTAGTTTTAAAACCTCCTTTGTGTTCAGTTCAGACATCTTCATGGCTTTTGTATTGCAGGTTAAATGTAACCTGTTAAGCACTTGATCTGTTTTCCCAAACTGACAGGCACTAGCTTTCCATTTGGAATAAGTATCCCTGGAGTTTTGGTAGCCATTGTTTAAGCAGAAAGCAAAGATCTTTGGATTCTGATTGTTACCTTAGATTGTGAAACAAAGAGATGGGTTGTAGTAATCCTTTCTTGACTGTAACCTTCCCAAAAAAGGTAGTTCAGATAGGTCAGATTTTCATGCCCTCAATTGCTGTAATTCATCAAATGCAAAAGGAGGGATAATCTTGTGTCCCTTGCTGCAGTGTGCATTTGAAAGTCTGCTGCATATTTAAAGCCCAAGCCTACTGTAAGTAGATTTGCTATTGAGTTCACTGGAAACAGAAACAGTATTTTCTACCCCAAAATGGTGTTAAGCCAAAATGCAACCCTCCTGAAATCGATGGCAATTGCACCAGAGACTTTGAAAGGGGCGATGTTTGGCCTCAGGCTCCTCTAGATGTCCATGTAGGCTTTGGAAAATGAGTCAGAGCACTTCTGCAGTTCAGTGACATGAGAAAGAAAACAAACCAGCAAGAGTCATTTTCCTCTCTGTGGCTTTTTAGCATTTAATGTACTTGGCAGTTTGGTAGCACCAAATCTCGCAGGTGCTGTGCTGGTGTAGATTCCAGTTTGGTGTTACTGAGAAGGAGCAAAATGCAGATTCTGTCATTGCAAAGCCATCACATCTCATTAGAACTGAAAGCATTCCCCTCTGTGTCATTTTTAGTTATTGAAGAGCATGAATTTCATCTTCTGTAACTGTAACTCAGCTGAAGCAAATGAAAGGCCCTGCAAATCCAATGTTACTAAGAACAGAAACTGATCCACTGCTTCCTTTGTATTTCCTCAATGTATAATGTGTGTTTATTGCTGTAATTAGTGCAAGTACAAAAATTGGCACAGATTAAGACAGTGAATAGCTGTGCTTACAGAGCTCAGGATCTGGGAGGGGAGCACTGAGCCACTGCCTTACTTGCACACACCAGCCAGTGAGTAAATGGTCAGGACAGAGCAGGAAGTTTCAGGAGATGTTAATGCTACTTATGTTAAGAACCCTCCATCTGACACAAAGTAGATGTTTCCTTTGCCATTGCTACTTTTGCCTTTTGATACCAACTGGCAGTGTTAATTGAGGAAAAGGTCACCAAAAGGTTAAATATTTTTTTTCTCTTTTTAAATACACTCCCACCCCCCAGAGCTTTAGCTTCCTCCTTCACAACCCACACCCTGAGCCCTTCTGTTTCCTGTCATCATTCCTAGTACCATTTTCAAACACTTCTGGATCTGCTTGGTTTATCTTTAATGGGTGTCAGCAATGTTGGGATGGATTTCTAGCTCTGTTGCCTTTAGCAGACATGCTGATTCTGACCAAAGACCTAGGATTTTGTTTTCACAGTGCCTCTTGTTCCAAAGAGGTACCTTAGCTCCAAGCTTTACAAAAATGCATTTCATATTGCTAGATATCAAATGGCAGTTTCAAACCTGTTGGAGTAAATAACAATTAACAAAGTATAATATGTCATAGCAGAAATGGAACTCTATCTTCTGCAGCTAATTAGTAGTTGAAAGCCAGATTTTTACATTTAATTTGGTTGTGAATAGAGCAAGACTTTGTAATTGAAGGTTGTCAAAAAAGCAGGTTTTTAACAGCTAGCTTTTAATTTATAGTGATTTAACTGATTTGTGGCTGACACAGGTTGGGGTGCATGCAGTCAATGAGATCCAGCAGTGCCTGGGAGTTTAGCTGCCTGCCTCTGCCCTGAAGGCACTGAGGCTGTGCTCCTGGCAGGTCAGTAGAATGCAAGACAACGTGTAGTAATTTGCCTGCTCGGCACTCATCGCAGTCTGCTGAATATACCTGTGGTATGTTGTGAAGCACCTTGGGGAGGGCCAAAGGATTTTTACCCACTCAGAATGTGCACCAGTGGTGCATTCTAAGTCCATGCCCTGCATCAGCTCATTGGTACTGACATAGAGAACTCTTTGAGAAGGCAAATGTAAAGTAAAGAGGTTTTTACGTGGCAGGATGGATTGGGGCTTGAGGCATTGTGTGTGTGAGAGAGCAGAATGGGAGTTGGCTGGCTGCACCAGCAGGTCTAGTGAACTGCAGTGTGTGCTGGTCTGGAACTTCATCTCTCTGGCAAGCCCTAGAATGCAGGGAGGAAAACCTGCAAAAACTCTCTGCAGTGGCAAGGAGCTTCTTAAATGTTGGGAACTGCTGCATCTGGGCTGGTGTAGGGATGGGGAGAGGTGGGAGTGTGAAGTGAGCTCTATCCTGTATTGCCTCTACTTGCAGTGAGTGGAGTCACAGTGGTGAGGAGAGGGTAGTCCTGGGTGCTTCCTGGAGGCCAAGGACATCAATTCCTCCTGGTCATTGTGTGAAGGCCCTTTCAGCTTCAGTGGGACTCTTATTACCCTCTCTTACAGACAAGAAATCCTTTTGTTTTATTCTCTTTTGTCTTTCTCTCCATCCCCCACAAAACAGTTGTGAAAGCTCTTCCCTTGCTGAATCTTTTTCAGTGTGTATCTGTGTATTTGGGCACACAGAGAGAGCATGCAGGCAGGTATTTCTTGACCTGTCCTGGGCCCACGCAGGTGGGCAGCAGGTGGAGAGCACTGGCACGTAACAAATGACCCAATTAGTTTTGCCCTGCTAGCCCAAACAATGCCAGCCCTGCTGGTGAGTGCTGGAACGTGTTCTAGCACAGCCATGTGCAGCAGCCCAGCTTTGTTGCTAAGGAATAACAGCATCCATAGAAGAGGCTGTTTCCTGATCTGTTTCACACAATGTCTGGAGGGCTTTCCTTCTGGATTGACAGTCCATTCATCTGTCCATCTCCTATAAGACCTGCAGTTTGCCCATGCTCCAAAGTCACAGCGTGGCTGGGGGCAACATTTGTAAGCACCCAGAGGGGTCACCTCGCAGTGCTTGGGGCCTTGGCAGGAAAGCAGTGTGGCCAGGTCAACCCATCCCTCAGCACCTGGGCATGGCCATGGCTTGGCAACCCGAGGTACCTGGAGCCTCAGTTTTGGCAAACAGTTTTTACTCAGGAAAGAGGCAGGGATGCTGTCTTTCTGTTTTGTGGGGAGTACACCAGCCCCTGGTGAGCAAAGAAGGAACCCTAGGGAAGACAGCAGTGTGGATTTTCCAGAACATCTGCATCAGACCACGTGAGCAGAGAGATCCACAACATCCTTTTAAAACTCAGTAGTGGCTGCACAGGGAGGGCACTGCTGTCATTGCTGGTGAATGGCAACATCCCTTTACCTCCAGAAAGGGACAGGATTTTGTGCCTGAAGTCCTCTTGCTGTAGCTGCTCTGGCTGGTCTATGATGGCCATTCTACAGGAACTTATCAGAAGAAAACTGGGCAAGGGGAGGAAGTATATGTGTGTGCCCTGCTAGTTGCACATGTTGTCTCTAAACCAACAGTTGCCTTATAGTATCTCCAGGTGCCAGGCACAGTCTATGCCTGCAACAGAAGAGTGACAAGGACTGCAAAGTGCAGTTATTTATGTCCTTTCCTATATATCACAGAATGTTAGGGGCTGGAAGGGACCTCAAGAGATCATCCAGTTCAACCCCCTTGCCAGAGCAGGATCACCTATACCGGATCACACAGGAACTCATCCACACGGATCTTGAATATCTCCAGAGAGGGAGACTCCACACCCCACCCCAGGCAGCCTGTTCCAGTGTTCTGTCACCCTCACAGTGAAATAATTCTTCCTTCTGTTTCCGTGGAATTTCTTATGCCTCAGCTTCCACCCATTGCCCCTTGTCCTGTCATTGCCATCCTCTTGGCACTCACCCTTTACTTGTTTATAAATATTAATAAGGTCAATCCTTAGTCTCCTCTTGTCCAAGCTGAAGAGCCCCAGCTCTCTGTCTCTTCTTGTAAGGAAGATGTTCCACTCTCTTAATCATTTTCATGGCTCTGCACTGGACTCTTTCAAGCAGTTCCCTCAGGTCCATCTTGAACTGAGGGCCCCAGAACTGAACACAATATTCCAGATGTGGCTTCACCAGGGCAGAGTAGAGCGGAAGAAGAACTGCTCTCGACCTACTGACCACACTCCTAATACAATCCAGGATACTATTGGCCTTCCTGACCACAAGAGTACATTGCTGGCTCATGGTCAACCTTTCATTGACTAGGACCCCCAGGTCCTTTTCCTCTTCACTGCTCTCCAGCATGTCAGTCCCCAACCTATATGGGTACATGGGGTTCCTCTTTCCCAGGTGCAAGACTCTACGCTTGTGTGGTGGGTTGAAATTCCACCCCCCCAACGTTAAATTTGCCAGTTGTCAGTTGGAAGCAAATGAAGGCTGTATTTAGAAGCAAAACTACAATCTACAATGGAAGGCAATGAATATATACAAAATATGCAGTATTTACAATATTTACAGGTATTTGCAATTAATGTACAGCACAAGGACTAGAAACCTGCCAGGATACAGACAGTGCTATTTTGATTATGGATTTTCTCTGACAGTAATACTCCAGAAGAAAGATGATTAAAAACTGGCAGCTTCTCTCAGCCCCTTCATTTGTGAGGAAACAAATGTGCTAGCCTCAGCAAACAGATGTCCACATCATAACAGTCATCATCACAGTTGGCTTGAAACCTTCTGCCTTGTAAATCCATCTGAGGACCAAAGAGCCATGGAGTTTTACCTCTGCTGGTGCTCCTAGGACAGGCCTGGGAGGGAGCAGAGATGGTGGCTTTGTTCCTGTGCATTCTGTTGCAGGGGGTTTGATCCTCATCTTTCCATTCAATTGATGAAACAGCTACATGCACGAACAGGTGAAGGCAGCCCTGTTGTGTTTTGCTCACACTGTGCTCAGCCTGGCAGCACTCTGTTATGGAGCTAGTGCAAAGGGGGTGGGAGAAGGAGCTTGGGTTTATCCCCAGCCCTGGCACAAACACTGGGTCACTGTGAGTGAGTGACCTTAAGAAAGCAGGGGTAAACTGAGTGCTTTTGGAGTTTGCTTTTGCAATTCTTCGGAGCATTGTGCAAATTCTTTCATGAACTCTAACCTTAAGTCAAGACTCATGAGCTATGCCCAGGGTCTGTATTTTTAGCACTCAGATTTTGTGAAGGCTCCTTTGCATGACTTAGGCCTTTCCATCCTCTCTCTAGGTAGCAACAACTGAGAGCCAAGTTAAAATGAGATGTTTTGACCAGTATGTTTTTGAGGGACAATCTAAAATTTGCAGCAGGTTAACTTATCAGCCACCACCCTATGCAAGACATCAGAGCAGAGTGCCATGGGGTGGGTTTGTGACTGGCCACATTGCAGCCTTGCTAAAGGCATTTGCTGGTCAGTGCAGGTGAGTCCCAGTTCCTTGCAGCATGAGTGTAGAGGTTCCGGTGCTGGCACACTGCCATCCCACTCCATGGATCACACCACTGTGGTGCATAAGTAAAGGAAAAAGGCGCTCTCAGACGCATTTAATGATGCCAAGATGCATTGTTTAGGAGAAGAGCAAGGGATCTTAGACTGCCGCCTTGTATGCTAGGGTTCTGTAATCCCAGATTGCCACAAGCCACAGTCTGGTTTTAGTCAGCTCAAGGGGCCACAAACAAAGCCTGCTTCGGGCATTAGGATGGGACTGATCTTTCCTCACAGTCCTAAAAGTAGTCCCATAGCATTCAAACAGACTATGTCTGGCCTGCATGGGGAGTGTTGCTGTATGTCAGGCTGTGATGGGCTGCCTACAGCACTTGTGTGCTCTAGTTTTTTGTATTGTGGCCTGCTGCATGTCTAGAAGAGTGGGGGTAGGGAGAGGTGTCAGGAAAATGTTTCTTTCAAGAGGACTGGATCTTGCCTGCTTATATGGAAATGATAATGCTAAATTTTTTACATCATTAATTTCCATGGCAACAAAAATAATCTCATAAATACAGGATTATTGCTTCAGGATCAAAGAGGGGGAGAACCTGGGCTGTGAAAGAGAAAGTTCTTTATTCAAATATCTTGGCAGCAGAGTAGCCAAACAACTCCTGGGATCTGAGCGTGCTTTCTTTTTACTTCTTGATCACTTGCAAACCAAACTTTAAACACTAGGCAAGCAAAAGCAAAGATGTCTAGCTTTTACTGCATCAGCTGGTCAGCATTGGTCGTGACGGTTGAGTGCTGGGCACCCAATGACACAATTGCAGTCGGAGCAATAAAGTACATCTGAAAGAAAACCCCTCTGTCCCTTAGCAGTGCCCTCGCGTTAGCTGGCAGAAGGTTAAAACCAAGAGTGACTCATCACATACTGACCTGTGGGGACACAGGGGAAATATTTCTTCCCAGCAGACTGGTTTTGGAGTGCAGCAAAGATGTCTGTGGGCTTGCTGAAGAATTGAAGGCTTTTCCAAGTCCTTTGCTTCTTTCAATTGCATGTCATTTTGAAGCTGTTTGGGTTTGCTGAACAATTCTAGTCACTGCAGCTTTCCACACAAGACAACTTCAAGCATCTCCCTGTCCTTTGCCTCTTTTCATGGTGTGTCATTTGGAGGCTGTTTTCCTGTGTACCTATTTCCATGTGGTACCATTACAGAGGAACTGTAGGCTCAGAGAAGAGGCTTGCCAGCTGCCATTTTTCCTCAGAGAAAAGCTGCAATTTACCATTAACCCAGCAATTAAGCCAACATTTACGCTAACGTGCTGCTTTCTTGCATAAAAATTCTCTCAGCAACTCTGAAAATTATCTCCCAGAAAGGTAATAGAATAATTCCCAGCATCTTCAGTTTGGAAAAGCCATTTTTCTGGCATGATTGATATTTCCTTTGTGTTAGCATGGGAGGCCATAGAAAGAGGAGTAATCTCTCTAATGGGTGTGCTCCATGCTGCTGCCTGGGGTCCGTGATACATTTGTCAGGCTTTAATTAAAGTGCTGGAGTTGGATTTCCACAGTAATTAACTTTTATTTGCAGTTACACCATGTCTCTCATTTTTGACACTGAGACTTTCCCATCAGAGGTAGGAGCAGCAATTGGCACAAAAAAATAAGGAATGTGGAAGTGAGGAATAACTCAAGAAATAGCTTCGTATTTACTGTGAATTCTGAAAGGAGCCAACCCCACCATTTCCTTTCCAAGCTGTTTTGTTGTTAGCTACCCAAGGTGTTTTCCCTCCTGCATAAACACACATCCCATCACCTTGGTTACTCATGCAGTGTTATAGCGAACAAGCAATTTTTGTTCAGTCAGCTCAGAGCCTGTACCCAGCTTCCACACATCTTTCTCAGCTGTCTTGCAGAAATGTTTTGTTATCTCTTGGCAAATGTCCACTTGTGAGTCTGAATAATGTATGTGCTGGGGAGCCTGTCCAACTATCATCCCTGTGCTGAGCCGTCTGGTTCAGTTGTGGGGAAGGTTTTTGAGAAGTAAACATTAGAGAGGTCTCTATTCTAATGTCACTGGTGGGTTTGGATTGCAGGATTCTGTCTCATTTGAATGTATCAGTTCCTTTTATTAATTGAATTTAGTGCCTGAGTCTGCTCTTCAGAATTCAGATATCTTTCTCTTCTGCTTCTCTGCCCTTTTCTGCTTCCATTTCACACATCCCATGACATACCATTATGCAGGAGCAGAATCACAAATCATTATCTGTCTTGGCCTTAACAAAACATCCTTTCCAGGATCAGAGAAGCACAGACCTGGAATCCAGGCCTGTTCTGTCTCAAGTGCTGTGTCAGTTGCCCTTGGAGAGACCCACTGACCTCCATTAGAAACATTAAGGGATTTTTATCTCTGCTGTAGCTGGCTCCCACCAGGTCCTCACCTGTGCCAACCAGCACTGTCCTGTGCTGCTGACTGAGATGAAATCCCTCTTGCAGAGTGTTGCAGTTGAGCTGGCTCTGAGGAAAAACTAAACAAACAAACAAAAGATATGAAAGAGAACTGGCCCCAAGTAGAGATCAGTTCTCTTTAACAGAGTGAGGAAGTAACTGCCTGAGTTTTAAAGCTGTATATTGGCTTATTCACCTCAATTATAAGCCAGCAGGCCGTGGAATCAGTCTCTGTCTCTCAGTTTGTCCTGCTGTAACTGTTTTGCCTCAAATGAAGAGTTCAGTGTTCAAAACCAGAGGCAATGAGCTCCTCACTTAGTGGGCACTCACATTACATCTAGGAGACTGGTTCAAGCCTCTGCTTGTTTTATGTCTTAATTATTTGTACAAAACGGAAAAGCAGCTCTAGCAGGGTAGAGAGTCTCCTGTTAGAGTAGCCAGCAGAGTGCTGGTTACTTTAGCTAGGCTGTGCATTCCTGGCTTAGCCAGCAGACTACAGGATGGAGCTTACTTTTCTGAGAAAAGAGTTAAAAGGCTGCTTTCTCATCCAAAAAGAGCAACCAAACAAAAAAGCAAAACCAAGATTAGGATTGGGAACATGTGTCGCTGGTCTCAGTGGCTAGCACTGCCAGTTGCAGACACCAGCAGGCAGTGTCACCATCATGTCTCTGCAGCTTTGCGTTTCTGCAAGTGACTGATCAGAGCATGGGGCAACACTGCATCAGCTCTGCTCTCTCTGCAGTGTTCTAGGCTAATGAGCTGAGGCAGTTTAAAAAAAAAAAAAAGTATATAGATATATAAAAAAATCTTTAACTCTTGTTTAGGCAACAGTTCTCCATAGTGCACGAGCAGGTGAAATCGGAGTGAGAGACTGCATGAGCTCAGAGTGTTTGCAGGTTGGGGCTAGCAAAGTCTGAATACCAAGAGCTTTTGTGTATTGAAGCTTCATGTATAGCTGTTGTCCTCTTAATGAGAGGACAACCTCATGCTGTTTGCATGGCCAGCCTGCTTCAGGAGCAGTCACTTGTTGATAAAAGTGTCCCAAACCCTAGGAAAGATAAATCTGAATACCTGGCTCTCATCTGCATTGATAGCACAGTGGGGAGGACACGGCAGGAATGGGGCTTCCAGCACACAGTTCAGGCAGCCTGAAGGTAGAGATGTGTCCTGCTTCTCCCCAAATTCCTGATGAGAAGGGTCATTCAGAGCTGCACTTGATTCATGGGTAATGCAGAGGTAGTATATTCCTAGTGGAGTATAGAGAGAACTGGTTCATAGGGCTAAGTTGTTAGGGAGCAACAGCACAGGATTGTCTTTCCAAGCCACTAATGAAGCCTTTGTGTTGCTCTTAAAATGTCTGTACATGGACCTTTATCAACAACTGAGCATCAGCTTCAGTGGACTGCTGCCTTGTGTGCCTGTGCCTGGGATATGGCTCCAGTGGGTTGTGATCAGTGTGACCCCCACTGGTCTTTGGTGTGAGGTATTCTATTTTCTCAAGAGAAGGTTAAATGCTTTGTGTAAAGCCAGTTTCCCTCCCAGCCCTAATGAAGTACCCCAGAACTGCTCCTCATTTGCATCATTGGTGTTCCTTTAGCATCCTGGTGAACAGCAAGACCGGTTCTGCTGTGTTACAGCATGCTCAGTTGTAGTCCTACCTGGTGGGAAGAGAAGTACCTGCTGCTGCTTCTTCAGAAACGCCTTACAGGGGCTCTGGGACTCCGATGGCCTGTTATCAACCAAATAACAGATGTCTGCCAGAGCAGCCTCTGCGGGTGAAAACAACCCCAGCGCACAAAAGGTGGTGATTAGCTGGTTGAATAACAATGGACGAACTCCGGTGCAGATGTACAGGAAACAAGGGCAGGATCAGGCGGTTATATTTATCTTTTTCTGAGTTCATTATATACATTGATTTTCACAATGATATCTTAATGCTAACGCTGCCATCAGGCAGCTTTCTGTTTCAAAGCCTCTAACGTGGTTTTTTTTCCAAATTACAATAATGTATTAATGTCCCCCAACTGCATGCTAATCAAAGGCTTAATTCAGTTTGCATACAATTACTGCTTTTTGAGTTGGTTTTGGGTTTTGTTCCCAGAAGTTTTGTGTATGTTATTGTAGTTAATTTCTTTAAACTGTTTGTGATTTAGACTGGACGTTAGGAAAAAAATGTTGGGTCACCAACCCTGGATGTGTTTAAGGGTCGTTTGGATGTGGTGCTTGGGGATATGGTTTAGGGGTGAACCTTGTAGAGTAGGGTTATCAGTTGGACTTGGTGATCCTGAGGGTCTCTTCCAACCTGAATGTTTCTGTGATTCTGTGGTTCAAGATTTCCATTGAATGCCCTCAGTACGAATGAACTCTTCTAAATCACAACACACTGCTGAGGGAACAGTCCAGCAAATCCTAGAGGCTTTGCCTCTCTCATTTGGAGGGACGTATGTGAAGAAGCACACACATTTGTCTGCAGAGCTTCCCCTCCTTGAAGGTTGTGTCTTTCCTTGAAACACTCCAGTTCCTGATGTGATGCAGTGGATCAGAGCCTTCCTGGGTGCAGAGCAGTATAGACAGGGACTCTGTTAACCTTGAGCCTCATAAAGGTGATGCCTTACTCAGTAAAACCATTTTGTTACCACTCAAAGTGAAACTTTCCAACTCAGAAAATTTCTGTTCTAATTTCAGGTCATCACTTTTTAACTTCAGTAAAATAGTTTAGTCTCTGAGGGGAAAACCGATGTGGGGGGCAAGGGTGAATCATGTTTCATGAAGTTACTGTACCTTCTGTATCACAGGTCAGGAAACAGAAATTCCTTGGGGAGAGAGGAGGGAGCAGCATGAAATAAGAGGGATTTCTGTAGAGGGAGTCAAAGTTAAAGACTGTTTGCATGTTAGTGGAAATCTTCCAGGTCAGACTGAAAAATCCTTATCTATATATGCTGCTTTAAGCTTTGCAACTCTCCTTGGGGCTACTGTCAGTGGGGCATGTCCTCTGGACCAGGGATAGGGAGGCAGTGGCTGTGATCTGGGTGGGTGACTCGCCTTCAAAGTGATGAGCAAAGAGCAGGGTGGAGATGGGGTCCCTGTGCAAGGGGTGCTAGGAGATGGACAAAGATCAATACTTGCAAATAAAGTGGTGAGGGATTAAGAGCAGAGCAGGACTTTCACAAGGGATGGAGGCATTGTACAGGAGAAAGAGCTGGGCTGGATTCTGGCAGAGGAGATCAGACCAGCAGTAAGGCAAGGCCAAATGTCAGCTTAGATATTACAAGCCTGGGCTGAGGACCTCAAGGCTCTGTTTCTCTGGAGGAGTGTGGGGTGTCAGTGGAGCTGTGTGTTGAGTTCAGGTCTTTTTTTTTTCCTTCTCATTTCCTGTGTAAGTTGCACTTAAATGCTGCTCGGGGTATAAAGCAAAGCTCTCTTAAATAAGGGGAGATTTCAGTCAGCTCTGCTCAGATTAATCAATATTTAATTTTATCTCAGTAGTTTATTATGTCATCCTTTCCTCCCATAACTGTACATCATTCAGATCCACCTTTGAAGCTGAAGTTATTAATTTCCTGGGGAGCACTTCTGTGGCTTTCATTATTGTGGCACCTGAGTACTTTACAAACATTAATGAATTCATTTTCCCAGTGTCCCCATAAGGTGCAGTGACATTGCGCGCCAGGAAAAAGAGGCACAGAAGCATAATGGCAAGAGGGAACATTTAATTTGGACGGCCAACTTGAGATGTTTGTGCTCTGATTTTCCAGAACTAGCCTTTGTTTGCCCTCTCTTTGTTCTACAGTTGGCTTTTGCTGAGTCCATCACAGTTGGAATTGCTCCTCCTGTCTGGAGAGCCAAGCGCAGGGGTTTTGTGCTCTGCTCTAAGCAAACAAGATGCAATTAATGACAGCCTGTGCAGAGCTCGAGGTTTGTGACTTCCTTGGCATTAGACACTGATTCAGGGGATCCAGTTCCCCAGGGCAGAAAGTTGCCCTAGGCACAACCATGGTGGCTCTCCAAGCCCTTACCTCAATCCTCTTGGACTGCCTGGTGCAGACAGTGGCAAGGCAGAGATGGAACAAACAGCATGTCCCTTCTTGGTGTGACCTTGACTCCCTAAATGTGTATGATCAGGCCCTGATCTTACGCTGAGCAAGGCTGGATAGTAGACAAGCCCCCAAATCATGGAGTTTATTGACTTGACACAAGGTGTACAGACCACAGCCAGTGCAGCCTTGGCACTGCAGAGACAGATGCACCAGAAGGGCTCTTGTTGTTCCTTATCAATGCCCATCTTCTGTATCTCTGTCATAGCAGTCTTAGCACGTAGGAGCAGGGGCTGCTAAAGAGAGAGAAAAGCTGCAGCTTTGTTCGTAAAGGATCTTTCACTGCATCCCTGGGTGGCCTCACTGCTCAGATGTGAGAGCTGGTCTAGGGGTGGGGTAGGCAGATAATTGTGTCATATGATAGACCTGTGGCTGGGCACCTCCCATCTTCTGCCCATGCAGGACTGAACTCATGTCTCAGAGACATCACGTTTCCCCACAGCTTTTTGTAGCCTACAAAAGCAAAGCCATAGTGCAATCCTGAAAGACTTTCCTGTAGTAGGAAGACGGAAGGACAGAAAGATGAAGTTTGTTTTTGGATGCACGAGTAGGAGTTAGGCTCCATTAACAGCACGAGAGAGGAGTCTCACTGAAGTCTGAACACACAAAACTCCTGCTGTACTAATCCAGGGTCTCCTATGCTGTTTCATACTTTACACAAGGCCATTCTCCCCAATTCTCTTCCCTTGGTTTCCTATTCAATGGCACCGTGCTGTGACAGAGCCCCTGGAGTTGCTCTGGATTTGTGCTTGGCAGCTCAGGACATGGTTTAGCCCATATGAAGTATGATGTAGGAATAGTGTCTGATGAACCTCAGTTATCCCCATTGTGATTTAGCTGAGGTGAGTTACTCAGGCAGATATTGACTAAATCTACCAACCAGACATGGACTTGCAGGGACTCTTATTCTTGTCCTGCCTGTGCTGTTTCTTGTCTCTGTTAGAGAAAAAAAGCAAAGCTGTCTGGAAAGAGGGACCTTTGCCTGCATTTCTCCACCAGTCCTGAGCCAGGAGGCACAGCTCCCAGCAGGGTCAGTGACTCTCACCTGAGGAAGACCTTCACATCTCAGGGCAGTAGATGAGTTTTTGCTAACCTATTCTAATCGAGTGCATCTAAATGTGATCTTGCTTGGCAGCATGGCACATTTTAGATGCTGCTATTTGAGGTTTCCCATGATCTTCCATATGCATTTCCCCCTGCCCTGCTTGCACCTCTAGACATGGCTGTGTCTGAAGGAGGATGAAGTGCTTGGCCAATAGCAGCTGTGCTGGCTGCTTGAAGAGAAAGGAAAGAAAATGAGACACAGTGCTCAGTGTGCTGAGTCCTCTCTGAAGCCTCAAACTGTCATGTAGGGCTACATCTCAGACAGGGCCAGGCTAGCATGTGCCCCTTTCATGCTCTTGCCTTTAGGCCCTCTGTCCAAAGCCTGTTGGCACCCTGTTGACACAGAGCAGACCTTTGTTATTCAGAGTTGCATGAAAAGTGAACTCCTACTGAATGACACCAATAAGCCACGCTACTCCGAAATGACATTTTCTTGGAAGCTCCTCCTATTGACTCAGGCAGGACTACACACATTGTGAGCTGAAATGCAGTGTCTGCACCACGGTAACCTTGGATGCACCAGCATTAAAAAACCTTGCATTTTGCATGGGGCCCTGTAAAATTTCCATGCTGTTCCCACCTGCTATCTCAAAATGGTGTCAAAAATAATCCTCTCTAAAAGGGGTTGCTTTCTATGACTGGGACACTGTTTGGTAGCTCCCTGTTCTTTCTGAGGCCACTTCTTCCTCCACCATCAAACCTTGGGGCTGAAAGCTGAAGTTAAATACGTGATGTCCCTTGAACTAGACACAGTCACAATGAACTCTCAGATGAAATGTTGACTCTAAGCATGGAGACTTTGCTGTGTGTTGATCAGCTCTCCAAAGCAGAACAGTCCTATTTCAGAATTCCCTTTATCTCCCTTCTCATCTTAGCTTATTGAATGTCTGTTTGTAAGATGGTAGTTAGTGGCCTTGCTAGAAAGAGGTTTAAGCAGGCCGACAAAGGTGAAGGCACCACCTGTGTCTCTCTGCCTTCTGACTGTGGGCATGCATTTGTGCACTCACCCATCCAAACCTCCCAAAGATGTCTCTCTTTTCAGAGCAGAGGGTGTTTCATGGGAGCAGCTACAGCAGACTGCTCTCTGAAGTGATAAACTTTGTTCCAGGGTGACTCCTTTAGACTGGCTGTGCTAAAGAGACAGGCAGACAGTCCAGTAGGGATTGCCCCAGAACTGACACCCTGTCACAGGCCAAGAGGAGCTGGCAAGGCACAGGAGCTCAAAAATCCCCCAACCTTTCATGTTTGTTTACTGTACTGATATTTGTACTAAAATGTATTTTAGACTCTGTTGGCTGTTGTTGGGCGCTTATGCTGTTAGAAAACCCCAGCAGTGTGGGGTTTACTATTAAATTTCTGAATGCACCATTGAGACTGGATGGTGAAGGATTCATGAGGTGCTTGTGCTTTCCCACTGGGGTTTTTCAACTGCAATGAAATGTTTCTTTCAATCTCAGGTACTTGCCTGTGTCTATTATAACCTCTCATTGTGAAATTAGCTCCTTTTGCTGTACTTGCACATTATGATTGGAGCCGCTTCAAAATGTTCCATTCAAAACTGACATGAAAATGTTCTTAAGCATATATTGTGATGGGAGATTTCTACAAGTTTCTTTTCATTGGGAAAGGGGAAAATGCCATCTTTATCCATATTTATTTATTTATCCCCCCTTTTGTCACTGAGAGAAAGAGGGGAAGTAAGGAAGGACAAGCATAAAAGGCACTTACATAAAGGTGTGTACAATTCAGAATTGCAGCAATGAATGCATTGCTTCTTACTACACTTGTTAGGGTTTAGTTTGTTGGGTTTGGGTTTTTTTTTTTTTTTTTTTTTTTTTTTTTTTTTTTTTTTTTTTTTTTTTTTTTTGTTTTTTTTGCTTTGTTTTGTTTTTTTTGCAGCTGAGGTGTTTTCCCCCCTTAATTATGTGATCTTGTTTGATACAATATTATGGACCACAACCAAAACTCACTGGTGGTACACTGTGACCTGATTTAAAACTCCTGTTGCTCACCCATCTTTAGGTTCCAAAACAGTTGGTTTTGTGGACTGGGTTCAGCACCTGCTGCAGCTGGAAGAGTGCAGCCTTCACTGGTGTTTCTTTCCTCTCTGCTTCATGGGTGTAGGCTGGCCAGGGAGCTGAGGGACAAAGCAGAATGCATGGGCACTTCTGCACTTACCTTACATCAAGCCTGTTGAAATTGCCCAAGAGAGGGCCCAAAACTTAGTCTAGATCCCTTTTTGTATATCATTCATTTTTCTTGATCTTTACAGTCTCTTGAGAACAGTTTGTGCAAGGGCCTCTCTCTGCACCTCAAGGTTTCAAAGCCAAGCTCAGTTTGTGAACTCTTCCTCAGAACAGTTGCAGGCATTTTGCTTCCTTAGCCCAAGTTTCAGTTCACTGTGCATCAGTTGAAAATGCTGCACAAAGCTGAGCCTCCTTTGTGAGGGTTTGTTAAGGGTTATCTATTCAGCTGGATAATGGTGGTGCACACCACCTCAATTTCAGTGTTAGGAGCTGAGCTCAGTGCTGGAACTTCATCCCTCTGGAACTCTCTGGAAACAGACTCATGTAGGGGTTGGACCACCTCCTTCTGAACAGGGCACAGGTAGGAGGCTTCAGAGGAACTGATCTCCCTGCTATCTAGGAGGGGCTTTAGCTGAGTAAATCAAACATCAGCACCCACATGTGGACACCCTTAAGGCAAGGGTGATGCTGTAGTGGAAGCTCCTGCAGGGAGAACAAACCAGCCCAATAGTGCAGTGGAAATGGAGCTTGTTTCTCCATCCCTTCCCTGCTGTGCTTCACAAAGAAGAACAGGCTGCATGTTCTTTGCTTTCCCAGGCATTACAGAGACAGCCATCACAGTTTTGCATGCCCTGAAAGTTTTCCAGTGGGAGAGCTTCCAAAGTTTCCCTGTCAAAGAGCAGATAATTTACACTGCCAAGGGCTGCCTCAGCATAGGGCTGCTTCAGTATAGGGCAGCATGGGAAGCTTTCATCGTTAATTTGATGTTAAAAGATTCGCTTTGATTTAGCTCCCGTAAGACTCGCAAATAAAATGTTGAAAAATCACACAGCTTAGTCCTAAATCAGTCACATTGCATTTTGTTTTTTAAGTCTTTCCAAGAGGACAGCAAGAGGTTCTTTTCAATAAGGCCTATTTCTGACCCAGTTGTTCCACTTCTTTTTTTCCTGTTGCACTGGGAAAGATGATCCTCCCCCCAAGCCAGGGAAGCTGGACTCTCCAAGCAGCTAACAAAAATAGCACATTTCAAGCTGTGCAGTAATGCTTCAGCATCAAAGATAAGTTTCCAGTGGCCACTAGTAACTGAAAAGAAGGAGCTGTAATGGAAATGTTTAGCTAGACCTTATGATACTAGTTTTGCAGTTGCAGTAAATTTCCAGAGCAGGCTCAGTTGTGTTTTATGTGTCTGGGATTACTGTTAGATAATAGAGACTTTCATGTTATGCAAGTGGCAGAAGTCACTTCTTCCACCTGGTACTGGAAAAAAAAACAAGCTCTTTGAAACACAGAAGCCAAACTGGCACCCAGAAGAGTTTCTGTGGTAATAGATTGGTTGTAAAGTGAGAATATCTAAAGGCAGCCTGCAGTGCCTTAAAATGACCAGTGTCACAATCCAGGCCTGGCTCCTTGCAGAAGAGAGACCTGTGGGACTGGGTGCACAGGAGCTTGATAACAGTAACCAGAGGGCTAATGAATCTGAATTAATTGGCTAAAGTGGACAAGTGTTTGTGTGTATAACTGCAACACTTGGCTGCCAGGCAGGGTAGCTTTAGTAATGACATAGGAGAAAAATGGAGCAAGTGAGCTCCTGTTATGTGACCTACTGCATCCTCATCCAGCCCTGTGGAGGTTTGAAGATGCACACAGGAGGCTTCTCTCTCTCTAGTCTGTCTTAATGACCAAACTCTCATTACCCCTGCAGCTACTGAGTCTCTTTGATCCTTGTGAAGGTGTTGACTTCTTGGAACACCACAGAGAGGAATGATGAAAATGGGAGGCTTCTTATCTTATAGAATCATTGAATCAATAAGGTTGGAAAAGACCTCAAAGATCATCAAGTCCAACCTGTCACCCAGGACCTCATGACTACTAAACTGTGGCACCAAGTGCCATGCGCAGTCCCCTCTTGAACACCTCCAGGGATGGTGACTCGACCACTTCCCTGGGCAGCACATTCCAACAGCTAACAACTCTCTCTGTGAAGAACTTCCTCCTCACCTCGAGCCTAAACTTCCCCTGGTGCAGTTACTTCTTACTCTATATCTGGACAGACAGACATGGAGTCAGTCACATTTGTGCACCCGTGGGAACAAGAAGCAACCAGAACCCATGTTGTTCAGACTTGTCTGCCATGAGGGTGCCTCCAAAAGTATTTGCTAGTGGTGTAGATAATTAGGAACAAACTCAAAAGTGAAAGTCCCTTGTACTACTGATGGACTGTGAAGGACATCCAGTAGCCTGGTAGTTTATAGTTGTTCTGATCTCCATCTCTGGGGCTTCTTGCCTCAGCAAGCAGCTGAGACACTAATCCTGTCCATCACAGCCTTTGCAGAAAGGTTTGAACTGCTCTGTTAGCAGGAATAGGAGGCTGGGATTTCAGGAGTTCATGATGAGGCAAGGAAACTGGGGAAGGAGCAGCAATTGCTGTCAGGTGTTGCTTGATTGATACTGCTTTCTCTGTGTGTTTCTTGTGTGTTGTCTCAGTGGAAAGGGGAGATGGTGTAAGATTCTCTGCTTGTAAGCCCATGCAACAGATACAGGTCTTGTCCAGGTATGGTAGTTGCTAGTTCAGCTCCTACCTGACTGTTTTGCACAGCTCCAGCAGGTCTGGTTCTGATTAGCTGTGGTACCCTACTTTTTGGAGACTTTAGGAGAGTGAAGGGTGTGGAAAACTGTGGAAGTGGATGGGAATGAGTTTTTCTTAGATCTGCACAGTGCTAACAGATCTGAGTATAAAGGGACATAAATAGTAAAAAAGCTGTACTCAGAGTGTTATGAAAAGAGGCAGTGGTGATGGTTTCCATGTTCCAAGCAGTGGGAAATAAATCAGAGCAGAGAATGTGGCACATGTTGAACAAGAGCAGGGAATTCTTGCTTGGAGGAATCCTACTGCTGCAGTCAGGCATCTTCTTCTTAACATGCCCTGAATCTTCTGGGGATATAAATTGTGCAAGTTAGCAGCTGGACTGTGGAAGCAGGCCCTTGAATTGAGAAACAAACCACACAAACCTGAAAACACAACATTGCACTGGAGCCCTGTGTGGTCAGGAGTACACCTTCACACTCCAACATCCTCTAAGTAACTGACCTGTAGGGAGCAGTGGGTGAAGACCCTGGTGCTGGAACCTGTGCTGGGGAAGTCACCGCTCTGTGAGTTGGAAGTGAGGAGCTTCTGTTGCTGCCTTGTGAGGGCATCATAGAACAGCACAATGCTAACAGGATCAAGGGTGTGTTTCCCTGGTTGGGGATTCAGCAACGTTTGGAGATGGAAGCACTTCAGGGTGTCTCCCCTTTCAGTTCTGCAGAGCCAGGCAGAACACCGTTGAAAGCTGCAGGGATGTGGTGTTCTCTTCTTCCTAGAATGATCCTTAGAAGAAAGAAGGCATTCAGAAATAACATTCTAAAGTTCAGGTGCTTCATGGGATGCAGGTGGCATGTCTCTGGCTCCTCTTTCCATTACTGGTGTTTCAGCTTCTTTGGTTTGGTCTCCTGGGTTCTGTTAGATAAACATGCAAAGAAAAAGAGGTTCTCCATTGGCTGTTAGCTCTGCCTCAGTGCTCATCTTCTGTTCTCCTCCATTTCTTCTTTAATTTAAGACACCATTGGATTTTTTTTTTCCCTGTAAGGCATGATGAATGGCTGGAAGCTGTCAGCTCTTTTGTCTTGTATTAATCACTATGCCTCCATTAATTTAGCCATGCTGCTGAGGCACTGTGGTGGGTTGGAATTAACCCCCAACTAATCTGGAGAACAAACCCCCCAAAAAAATTGCCAGACCAGCTCAGTTTAGGATGGAAGCAAAGGAAACTGTATTTACTATCAAACTACAGTCTAGAAATATGAAGTGCAATGAATATGTACAAAATATTATATATATATATACACACATAATTTATAAACAACACAGAAATTCCTCTGACCTCCCTGGACAGATCCAGGGGACCCATTCACCTCTTCCCCCACTTCCTCCCTCCTTCATGTTACCTCACACAGTAGTCAAAACAGAGATACCCCTTGCAAGGCCATGGGAGAGAGAAAGTTGCAAGTAGAAGTGACAGAAGAGGAGAGAGAG
The DNA here is from genome assembly GCF_014839835.1 of Dryobates pubescens. Lineage (NCBI taxonomy): Eukaryota > Metazoa > Chordata > Aves > Piciformes > Picidae > Dryobates > Dryobates pubescens. The sequence goes on along the minus strand of NC_071615.1, from coordinate 21,072,225 downwards.
CTATTTATGCCTCTGCTCTATATCCCATTAGCAATCCAATGAATTATATAGACCTTATCACTGTTTTTCTTTCACATCCAATGGTAATTTATTTCACTTTCAGTCTTCCAGTCAGGGACTAGGCTAAAGTTGCCCCTTCACGTTGTAACAGGGGCTCACTTGCTGTGCAAGACAGTATTGCTAGCTGCCCATGGTGATCTTACCATTGTCCTGTGTAAGACAGACGGTGTGTGAAATATTGTGCACCAAAGAGGACAGAATGTATGAGTCCATTTGAGGTACAAGAGGCTTAGTTTGTGTTTTCAGTCCTGGGTCTCTGAGGTTAGACAGGTGACACCTTTTCTGGAGACAAAGTTTGAGTACAAACTTGCACTAGCTTTGTCTCTCTGTTTCAAAACACACACCTAGATGCACTAATATGAGTTACAACATAGACACACACCCCCAAAGCCATCAGTGGCCCTTTGTTTGCTGGGTTTCAGAGGAGAGGCTGTAGGAGTTCAGAGCAACTGGGAATATGGTATAGTAGACTCTGAAGTGTGTTTATGTATGAGGACTGAGAGCCTTCTGCTGTGCCTGCTTTGTTGTTTGGTAAACCTTAAGGAGAAAGGGGTGACCAGGAGTCCCTCACCAAGGTCTTGTCATCAAACGACAGCATGAGTCCAATTCTAATTTTGGTTTAAAAATAGTGAGTTAAATCACAGGAGAAAAGGCCTTGCAAATGCTGACATTTCTGTGAGTTACTCAGGGGGTGATAAGGTCCAGTGTAACTGGGCAGTAGGTGAGAGTCAGTAGGGGAATGTTTGTGTGCATACATTTCTGTGTCTAACAGCTGTACAAAGCCCAAGTCTCTTTTGTTACAGAACACAGGCAAGAAAAATCACAATGCTTTTGGGACCTCCAGAGAAAAGTCAACCATGGCCCTGCTTCCACAGGCTCTGCAGCTTTTGTTCAGCTCAAAGGTGTTACTCATTGCTTTGTCCTGTTTGCCTTAGGGCTTCAAGGCTGTGGTTTAAATAAACTCTGGAAGATTTTTATGGGGGCATGATAAAATAGCTCAGATGTTCCCAGGAGTTTGGAACATGCAATTATGTTGAACTGCAAACTGGAGGGTCCAGCTTACTTAATATTGACAAGAGGCCTTTGGGGAGGATGATCTCAGTGTCCTGTCTCTCAGAGGTGCTTCTGAATCCTCAGCAAATGCTGTTTTGTGGAAGGCAGAGCTGAAATGCTGCATTGTCTTTGGGTACTGGTGAGACATTACTCACAGCAGTGCTTTTGCTTTCAGTACATTTCTTTCACCTCTGATTTATGCATGTATTTTCCTCACCATGAGAATAGTTAATGTCAGCATGATTGGGATTTCTTTTCTTCATCATAGTTTTCAAACTGAGGTGAAAAAATATCTGTGACAGGTATCTGAAAATACCATCTGAGGACACATGAAGAATTGTTAGCTGTTCCCCAGGTGGGGAGCTGGGATGGTCACATCCTATTTTCAGACAACAGTGATTTTGTAATAAATCATTTTCTTCTTCTCTTGCTTTTTTGACAGAATCATGAATAAACTGGCAGACCAGCAGGACTACATGATACCATGAAGAGAAGCTTACAGGTCCTCTATTGCCAACTGTTTAGTAAGTAATTGTTTTTCTTCTTTCTTTTCCGCAAGAAAGGAACTGTCCAAATCCTTACACAAGACAGCAATATTTATGCAAGGCAGAATTCAGGGAGCTACTTAACCATGTCCCTTGCTTCAGGTACTTGGAGGAACCATATGGAATTAATTACCTTGTTAACTGAGATAGATGGAGATGTGTTAAAAAAACAAGTTAAGTGTCAGCTGCTTCTGCAGTGATGGTCTGTGCCATGCAAGGGTGAGCACCTTCAGGAAAGTGAGGTGGTGAAACAGAGGATGGCGGATTGAAGAAATGAGACCTTTTTGTTATCGTGTTTTCCAGTAAAAGGCATCCTGAATGGTGCATCTGGTGGTGGTCTCTCAATAAAAGGTCTATGAGTGAGGGGAGGCAGCTCCAGACACCCGTAGAGCTGGTTTTGTGTCACTTCCTGAGACGAGTGGTTTCTTTTTTCTAAGCTTTGGCTTTCAGAGGAGCCCATCCAACATGAAACTGCAGCAAAAAGACTGGGGTGAAATGTAGGCTGTGTAGATGGGGGCTGCCTCCCCTGTTCAGGGCAGTAAGGCAAGGGTTTAGGTGTAGAACAGTATTGATGCTGCTTGGGTGTTTCCTTAGCCTCTCAGTTTTCAGTGTCAACATCACAAGTAGCAACTTCTTAGTTTTAGAGATGAAGTAAACTAAGAATAAATGAAATAGCAGTGTGTGAGGATGAAGGAAATAGCGGTGTGTAAGGATGGAGGAAATAGCAGTGTGTAAGGATGAAGGAAATAGAGGTGTGTAAGGATGGAGAAAATAGTGTGTAAGGATAAAGGAACTAATGTAAGTGTAATCCCTTGCTGCCATAGGGTTTTAACAAAGGACATTGCTAAGCTGCAGTAAGAATGTAAAAAAGAGTTTTTAATGTTGTCTCTGTGAGGCTGGGTGCCTGGCTGGAGTGAACTGAGGGAAGTGCTTCTCAGAGGGTTTGGCATTAGAAGCTCACTGAGAGCCAGCAGTGGGGTTGAAGCAGTTTTCCGGTTGCTGAGGACCCAGAATGTTTTGTCACATTTTGACATGCTCTGTGTGTGGAATGGTGACGTAGTTCTGAAGTTCTCCCAATTGCTAGACCAACATTCCACCCACTGCAGTGAGAGCAGGAAACTGAGCTGTGTGGCTGCATGTCTGCCAGCATGGCAGGGGCCACAGGAAGGTGTATTCTACAGCTCCTACAGTCTTGGAGCTTTCTGTCATTTTTCTCTTTAATGACATGCTTCTTCTCTGCTTGGCAGCATTCCCCACTGCTAATCCTGCTGCTTTAAACTGTGTTTTTCAGAGCAATGTGTTGAAGATCCTAGGCAGTACACAGAGGAATATTGAAAATGACAGGGGGGAGGCTGAGCAAACAATGTATATGTACATACAGACATACAGAGACAGTGTGAACAGGCAACGATCTTGTGAGCTCCACGATGTAGCTCGAAAATGTGCCTGCTGCACATGCTGCTTCTGCTGACCCATAGATTGCTTTGTTGCAGATAAATGGCTTTATTTCTAAGTGTAGCAAAAATGTGTACTAGATGTAGTTGCCACGAGCAAACACAACAGCTGTGGCTATATAAGAGGTATTTCAAGCATCTGAAATGTGTGTTTTCACTGGCTGGCTGTTGTGGGAAGCCTGTGGCAGGATCCCCCTAGTTACATCATTGCTGTTGAATCAGTTTCCTTTGAGATGCCCTGCAGGTTATGCCAGCTCACTTCTCCCTAGTTACACCACAATGCTAAAAGCAACCACCAGAGAGTGCGTTCAGCAACCAAGGAAAAGGAAATGACTTGAATGTCTTTCCTGTAACCGTTCTTTATGCTTCAAGAGGGGCCTGCAGCACGATGCAAGTTTCATCTGTACAGAAGAAGGGAAATTGCTGTTGCTGTATGGAGGAAAAGAGCAGCAAACCTTCAGAGAAACTGTCAAAAGGGGCTGATTCTGCTTTGGGCAGGTTCACCAGCCTGCTTTCCTCATCTGCAACTGCAACAAATAGGCCCATGGTGCTGCCTCTCTGCTGTGGCAGCATTATTGTCTTGTCTGCTGTGTAAAGAGTGATGAATTGAGGCTTAGGGCTATGGAGAGACCTGCCCAAGCTGTGTCCTCTTGGGAGGCAAAAACTGGAAAGGCTTGATCAAAGTGTTGGTTTATTTTGTAGAAACAGTGATCAGCTGGAGAGACAAAACTCTGTGCTTGTGGAGAACACCTGTGGCTGAGAAATGTAGGAAGAAACAGTTTCATCCTCACTGACATTGCTGTGGGGCTGGTCACATCTTGGTTGAGTGCCAGCAGTGGGTGCACTCCTCCATGCACTCATTTTCTGTTCCTTGTGCTGTGGTCACTGTGTCCCTGGGACACCTGCATGCAAGCATTGCTTGGCTTTGGGGCTGTTTCTGTAGAGGTTTGCCTGATTGCAGGCAATAGTGGGTTTGTCAGCTGTGAACTTGAAAGTCAGGCCCATGTCTAAACAGGTTTTTTAAATGTAGCATGTCTGGCTTTTTGGTGAGTTTTAGATGATTGATGTAATCAGTCTGTGGCCATCCACATCTTGCTGTACTTTCCAAACAGAGCGTATTTCACGCGTTGGTGCTGATCAAGAGTAGTCTGTGAAAATGGCACGAGCAGCAGCTGCTCTTTTGAATGTGGCTGGAGCTGGCTTGAATCTGATCCCAGTTGTCAAGAGGTAGACTGTAAAAACTGCAGTGCTGCACTGGCCCAGGACAAGGGCTCTAGGCAGTGCTCCTTTACCTCTAGTCATTTATAATTCATGAACAAGTAATTAAACATGTGATGTAGCTGTAAAGCAGCAGTCCTTTCAAACTGTGTCTTCAAAGACTGTTTAATGTGAAATCTGTACGGCATTAAAAAACAGCACACTACTATAGAAAGGTTAAAACAAAAAAATTTGGAAGGGGTTTCTTGTGAGAGCTCCTTGAAGGCACTAGCTAGATTGGGTTGATGAGAACCAATTAAAGCAAAACATGTGTCTGTAATTTGCTGCCATTTGTTCTGGGCCCATCTTTATGGATGAAGTTTGTTGCCTCCATGGTGCTGGAGATGCAAATGCCCTTCCCATGAGGCTGAGCGATCCCTGTTTGTTACAGAGACCTAGTGTGGTGATTCAGCCCTGCAGCAGCAGTGGCAGTGCCTGCATCCTCTGTGATAAGCATTCACATTAGCATTTCCCATCCCTGCCCTTTGCCCAAGCCCTTCACTAAGGACTCCCCAATTGCGCAGATAGCAGAGAAGAGCATGGAGGAGGGTAAGTGGAGAAGCCCTTGGCACAGAGGCTGCGTACAAGACTTCCTTCTTCAGACACTTATTGTCCTGAAAAATGGAGGGGCTTTTATTTTCTGTTTACTTGCAGTGCCAATGTGTGTCTGAGGGCCTCTCACCATTGCACCTGGCAGCAAATGCCAGTCTGAGTGCTCCTCTATGCCATTAGAGCTCTGTGCGTTCCCAGGCCCTGCTCTTGGGCTCCCAGGCCTGGCCCGATGCCCACTGCCAGCAGCAGAATGGTTCCCATATGTGGCTTGCTCTGCTCTCTGCAGCACGCTGAGCAACACTGATAGTCAGTGTCTGTGCCTTCTAACACAGGCTGGCTCAGGCTTCCTGTCCCCTTGCTGGGGGTACAACTCTCCTTCCTCAGCTTGCCTGGCAGCCTGCCTGCCTTTTGGAGGCAAAGTTCACCCTGTGAGAGGGTTAGCACCAGCCAGTGCTCCATTACAGTCTGAAGCAAGTCCAGAGGCTCCCCCCTTTTTCACAGGCATTTGATAAGCATTTGGGAACTTCTCAGATTCCTGTTTACAGGAGCCCCAGTGCTCTGTGCCTTCTGAGAGATGCTGAGCACCACTATCTCCTAAAGCCTCTTGCCCCTAACAGGAACCAGCACCCACCAGCTCCTGTTCCCACTGCAAAATTGTTAGTAGTTGTGTGGTATCAACACTATAGTCTGTTCTATGCCTTGCTTGGACGGTTGTGCAGGGCTTGATCCTAGCACCTGGGAGGCATGGTAGCTACAGAAATGACTCCTGCCAGAAGCAGGGCAGTGACCTGTTCTCTGCCACAGGAAGAAATGGATTTCTAGAGCAGGTAGCTTGATGCTAGGCATCAGGTAAAACTGCTGTAGCAGGTTAGGACATTGAAACACTAGAACAGGCTGTCAGGAGCATTTCAGTCTGCTACTGAAGCACTAAATGGAAAAAAGCCATCTCTCAGGGGAACCAAAGGTCATCTAGATGATTTCCAAAGCTCCCATCAAACCCTGGGTCCTGTAGCCACTGGGGACCATGTCCTGGTGCAAGTGAGCCTGCTTGCTTTGACAGAGGGCTCTCGGTTTTCACCAGCTATGTATAATTAATCCATGCAATAGGAACATGCAGCTAACTTACGCTTAATGTGCTGGGGTCACTTGATACACATCAGCAGTGACTCTCTTCCCATCAGTCACAAGGACTGAACAGAGAAGAAAACATTTTCCTTGAGCCCTGTCAGGCTGGGTGGTGTTAGCCTGAGCAAAGAGAGCAGCGGTGGTTTGTTATCCAGCAACAGATTCCATCTTGTTTGCTCAGAAATGGTAATGGTTCACAGCCTCTGGTTGTGCAGCACTTCATGGACAGAGCTTTTCAGGATGCTCTCTGGGCTGGAGTGTTTGTACTGGAGGCTCACATGGTTTGGTAACAGGCTGCCCATCGTGCCACTCACAGCAAGGCATCCAGCAGCGCTTCCCAGAACTCAAATGAGGCTTATTGCTTCAGTTTCTCTGCAAAAACCACCTTGAAAGAAGCTGCCACCTGCCATCCTGTGCTCCCTTCCTGGAAAAGAGCTTTTTATAGACCTTTAAAAGCAAACTGATGAACATTGAAAGAAACTAAATGCAAATCTATTTTCTTACAAGATGTAAGCTCCAGGGTCCTTGATGTGTCCTTCGGTGAGATTTCAGCTGCTCCTGCTCACTGCCTGAATGAACACAGCTCTCTGAGCTGCATGGGCCTTGTTGTTCTGAACCTGAGACTGTTCCTATCAATAGTCTGCAAACTTTATTTTAGATTTCCATGGACAGTCTTGCCCCTGCAGACATTGTAGGCTGGTGATGATTTGTGAACTGCACAAAGTCCCTGGAAAGATTCAGGAACACCAGTTGGGGAGGGGATATTGTGCCAAGAGCAGACATAAATTCAGGACATAGCAAACCCCCCAAACAACTGCCATAGTGTGCGAACTTCTCCAATCTTCTTGCAGTTTCCTTGAAACATAGACAGATGTGAAACAGGCCTGGGGCTATAGAATTTCAGGTCATGGTTTAAGTCCTTGACACTCAATTTGGGATAAAAGACCAACAGATTATTCTATTTGCTCTTTGCATTGGCAAGCAAACAATTGATGCCTTTGCACCTATCGTTTGTTAGCCTCATTATCTTCTTGGTATTAAGCACCTTCAGTTCTATGCACCAGAATGGGAACTGGATTTTTCAGGATTAATGAGAATATGAATGACTTCTCAGGGTGGATATTTCCCAAGTGTTACCACAGCAGTTGTGGGAGGTGCTGCTAACAATGTCCATGACCTAAGAGATATTAAATGCACACATAGAAGTTTGGATGTTTACCATAAATGGAAAATTCTGCAAGGATTTGGTTTTTCATTCCTTTCTGTCTTGTTAAGGCAATATTGATAGATGAAAAATGAATCCACAGTATTATTTCCACCTTATAATGTGAATTATTTGTGGTTTGGATCTGAAGCAGCTACAGTTTGTGATGGCTCCCCTCTGCAGTCGGTGTTTGTGGTTAATGCAGGGGGTTAATAGGTCTCTTTTTGGAGGCCTTTTGCTTAGTTCTGAGTCAGTGTGCTACAGGCACCCTTAGGCTGTTTTTAATGCATGTTGGGATTGCAGTGCTCTAACCACTGTTGTCATTGATGGAGCTCCTGCACTTTTCATTCCTTTAATTTTATTTCCTACCATTTGAACAAGAATTAATCAGACTGTGAGGAGAATGCTGCAAGGTTTAGGTAGAGTTATGGCTACCCAAGCTGCCTCCCTCAAAAATCCTGCATCTGTCCATTCAGCTGTGACTGTGTCTATGCTGGCAGTAACTGAATCAAATGCTTGGCCTGAATGAGTGAATGGAAGGTCAAGCTGAAGAGAATCCAGAATATCTGAGGAACAAAGGAAAATAGTCCTGAACTTCCCTAAAATCATCATTATAGCTGAGACAGAGCCCTGTGGTTATTAATATGATATAATGATGTAAGTGCTGGGTGGGTAGACTGATCACCTGCTGAAATGGTTGTGTGCACCTCTTCCTTGAAGAGGTGAGATTGCACTGGTTTAGACATTTTTGTCCTATTAATAATCACCACAGACTCAAATCCTCTTAGTTTATGCTGGGTGGCTTTGGTTATGTTGGGTTTTCCTACTGTCTCATGTACTTTTTTTGACAGTTTCCTTATCTTTTAATGTATTTTTGTTCTCATAGTATGGATTCTTTTTGCCTCTCCCATTTGCTCAGCTCACCAATGCTGGCCAGTGGCATTGCCATGCTGGGTACCGCCCAGCTAGGAGGGAATGCCTCAGCTAAAAGATGGCAGACCAGGGCTGAGATGTTGTTCTGATTAACCAGATCTGCTGCTGACTTCCTTGGTTACCTTGCCTCGTTTCCCCATCCCTGCACCCACCTTGTCTATGTGCTGTGTAGGGCCTGGGACATGCAAACATAGTGGCTGCTGGCTGTAAGTAATGTGGTGTGATGGGTTGAGGCTGACCCCCTCCCTACCACGGGCCAAAAATGAGACTCAAACAGATTGCAAAAGTGGTGGAATGTTTAAATGGGAAGCGGTGAATGTTTACAGAGAGCCAGAAGCACAGTGACAAAAGAGATCCCAAAGCACACCCAGAAACATCCCATCCCCACCTAGGGGTACACCCATAACCCCCAGGGCTCCTTCTTCCCCCCCCACTCCACTGCTAGACTAATCTCAGTTGGCCAGATCTGAGATTGCCCACCTCCCCCGGCCTTGGGCCTAGCTGGGCTGGACTTTTTCAGGGTACAGGAAGTGTCCCTCATATGAACACAGCAGAGGGCACCCAGCCCAAACTGCTACATGTGGTGTCTTAATGTCTTCTTGGGGGCTTTCTTTTTCAATTGAAGCCAAGTCTTCTTCAGCAGTCCTGTCAGATGAAAAGGCCTTTAAGAGCTGGTGAGCTTTAGCAGCAAAGGGACCATTTATTCTGCATGCACCTGAGAGTGCCCTAGAGGCACATTTGGAGACAATCAAGATTTCAGGTCTGATGAGAGCATCCTTTGTGAAGCAGAGTCAGACCTGCTCAGTGTTGGTTTGCAGACAGCAGTTAAACAAGCTCTCATGCTGGCCCTGTGGGATCAGCCAAACAGCAGGCTCTGGCTTTTGTGCCATGTGTGCATAGAGCTACCAGCATGACTAACAGAAATGTATGGAGAAAGAGGGGTAGAGAGAGACAGGGGTTTGCTGTCAGCTATAGAGATGTCTTGCTCTGACTTTTGGGGACATGCTTGGTATGTCAGGAATGCTTGAGGGGAAGAGGTTTGCCTAGGGTGAGCAGGTACTGTGACTGTGAGAGATGTGATGCTTCCTCTAACATTACGCTGACAAAGTGCTCGGTGTCACGGGACCAAGCACAGTCCTGACTGATTTGATACTCTGATGTTAAAAGCTGGTTTTGTAAAGCTGCTTGTTGTCACAAATTCACAGACACTGGAAACAGAAGAAAAGTACCAATTATTAGGAGATGCAGTCTATTGTCACACTTGTCTCCAGATGTTCCCACATCATTTTTTCCTCTTGAATCACACCTGAGTTTGAAAGTTACCAAGGCAAATCAATGGAAGGTCTGGTATTGGCTCTCCCAATAGCTCCTGACTATGCAGGACAGGAAACTTCAGTTACATAGCAGAGAGATAGTCATGCAGAGAAGCCCACACATTTTTCCCCTTGTAATGGGTTGGGGCAGATCCCCTCCCCACCACAGGCAGAAATAACGACTCAGGCAAACGGATTGCAAAGGTGATGAAAGTTTAAATAGAAAGCAGTGAATGTTACAGAAAACCCAAAGCGCAGTGACAAAGAAAGATCCCATCCCCACCTGAGGGTGCATGCAAAACCCCCAGGGCTCCTTCTTCCCCCTCCCTCTGCTGGGCTAGTCTCAGCTGGCCAGGCCTGAGACTGCCCATCCCCCTGTGGCCTTGGGCCCAATCAGGCCCATGGCCGGGAGATCTCTCCCCCAGTTACCAAGTCTCGGAGAGGGAAGGAAAGAGGAAGTGCCAGACTCCGCACTGGATCTTATAGTGGTGCAAAGAATTATGGTAGGAAATACACAATTTCCTGTGTCCATCCCTCTGGGCTGGACTTCTGGACACAGGAAGTGAATGCACCAGGGGGGCACCCAGCTCAAACTACAACATGCCACCCCTGTATTTCATACCATAATCCTTGCACCCAAACACATCATCAGATCAGAAAACTTCTGATGACATGTCCGGCGAAGTCCACATCTTCATCTGGGCGTCCACTCAAACAGTCTCTCATTCAGGCTCAAGTGTCAGTCCATTCCAGTTGTTCTTCCTCATGTGATGGAACCTCCCAGCGACGCAGTCCTTCTCCTGCAGTGTGAATTCCTTGTGGACTCCTTGGGACATCCTGGTCACCTGGAAATACCTCACAACTTCTCAGCCAAGCCTTTACTCTCCTATTCAGCGGCAAATTCTCCACCCCTGGGGCAGGCCAGTCGGAACAATCCGGCTCCACGACTGCCTTTTTCAATCCATCCAGGGTGCCGCAGCCAACCGCTTTCACGCGGACCAAAGCTACACGGATGCATGTCAGAGGCACTCCGCACCCCCCGGCTGGGCGCTCGCGTACCGAGGCAGGACAGCATCCGGCTGCACAACCTCCACCCCCGGAAGAGGGAGGAGCTGCGCCACAGCCCACTGAAGAAGCAGGGAGGCGGAGCCAGGTGCTCGGCGCCATTTTCGGAACACGTCCGAAAACACCAGGGAAAGATTTACAGCTGCCGCCGCCGCCTGAACGCAGCCCGGCTCGGGCGGTGCCGCCGCCGCCGCTTGAACGCGGCCCAGCCCGGCCCCCGCCGTCTCTGTCGCTGCGATGCAGAGTCCGAGTCACCTCCAGCAGTCGCTTGCCCGCAGCGGCCGTGGGTGTCCGCTCCCGCAGCGGCCGCGGGCCGACCACACTCTGCTTGCCGCTGCCCCTCCTCCGCTCCCCGCCGCTCTGCAGAGAACGAGGAGAAGGCAGGTCTCGCCTTCTTAGGCTACTCGAGCATTCTTAAGCTACCCTGGGCAGAAAGTCACAGAAAGAACCACCCCTCGCTGTTCCCAAACAACAGTAGGGGCTTCCATGCCATCAGCCACGCACCAGGTATCCTTCTGCAGCCCACAGGAGTTCACACAGTCGCCCCGGTAACACAAAACCTGAGCCCCAACTTTCCAAACCCAAACCGACGCCCAGAACTAAATTTAAACTCTCCATCTTTTGCAATCCGAGCTGCAGTTGGCCCCACGTTGGGCGCCAAAATGTAATGGGTTGGGGCAGATCCCCTCCCCACCACAGGCAGAAATAACGACTCAGGCAAACGGATTGCAAAAGTGATGAAAGTTTAAATAGAAAGCAGTGAATGTTACAGAAAACCCAAAGCGCAGTGACAAAGAAAGATCCCATCCCCACCTGAGGGTGCATGCAAAACCCCCAGGGCTCCTTCTTCCCCCTCCCTCTGCTGGGCTAGTCTCAGCTGGCCAGGCCTGAGACTGCCCATCCCCCTGTGGCCTTGGGCCCAATCAGGCCCATGGCCGGGAGATCTCTCCCCCAGTTACCAAGTCTCGGAGAGGGAAGGAAAGAGGAAGTGCCAGACTCCGCACTGGATCTTATAGTGGTGCAAAGAATTATGGTAGGAAATACACAATTTCCTGTGTCCATCCCTCTGGGCTGGACTTCTGGACACAGGAAGTGAATGCACCAGGGGGGCACCCAGCTCAAACTACAACACCCCTCTAGTTTCTTCTTTTCTTCTCACTTGTGAACTTTTATTTTTCCTGTTGAGCTCCATTTGTTTCACCTTGACTCATACATTCTGCTCCTGGCCTGTTGTTGATCTGCAGATGTGGGCAGAGACCCCAGGGTGTTACAGGAAACATCCAGGGTTAGAGGTTTGATATGTCAGCCAGTAGGACTTAATAAAACACCTGATTAAGAGTGAACTTGCCCTTTTGTCTCTTCTTCACACAAAGCTGGGGGTGGCTTGAGGAACCTTTCACAGTACCAGACCCATGTATTGCACATGAGAAATCTCTGCTGCCTGCTGGCAGCGAGCTGTGTGCTGTGCTTCTGCTGGCTAGGCAAGGAGCTGCTTCAAAGGAGATATTGGTCAGCATCAGTATTCAGAGTCAGCACAGCTCTGTCCCAGCACATTGCTTCCAGAGCTGAACTGCTGCTCATGCACTGCACTGCACACATTTAGACGGGTTTTTTGCTTATTTTCTATTTTATTTTGTTGTTTTGTGTACTAGAAGCACCAGCAATTTTAAATCAAACCTCAGACAGGCATGAGGCTGAATTGTAACTTTAAAAATGAGACCTTCCTACAGCTCTTCCCATCCTCTCCTAGCCATATATTCAGTGAAATTTGGCCATTTTCTTTCCTTGTGCTCTTAACTCTGAGACCGTAAGATCCTGCTGGCTGATTTCACTGCTGCCTAGCATGCTCTCTGTGTGTGTCTGCCAAAACTGCTGTGCTGTCTCTTTACAGGCCAGCAAGGAGCAAGAGCCCTGGCACTAGGTGCTGGCTCTACAGTGAGGAGTAAGTAGTTTTTATCCACATCCATGTACCCCTCCTATCTCTCCAGGTGTTCAAGAATTCATTTTGGAATTTAAGGGAATGGCAGATCAGAGGGGGACAGGTTCTGCTGCTGTCCAAGCTGCTCTGCACAGAGCCAAACTGCAGTGTACCCAAATCAGACTGCAGGACAGGAGCTGATATTTTAAAGTGCAAGATTCTTGGAACTTAGGGGCTTTGTTTAATCATTATTTACCCTTTGTGTATTTTGTAGCAGTTCTTCTTCCTGTATCAAGCCGAGCATTTTCACTGAAATCAGCCAGTCACCTGGGGACAACATGGCAGATGGTAGTGATAAGCAACAGGTTTACAGGACACTTTTTCCACACCAGAATGCCAGCTCTTCCTTCCCCCAGGAGGGACTGGCTGTTTCACAGCCACTGCAACAGCAGTGGGGCTTTTAGCTGAAACATTCTAAAGAGGCTTGCTCCAGGCTGAAGGGAGGCAGCTAGGAATTTTAAATGGAGTGCTCCCACCATTTCAGATGGGGCTATTTTATGAAACAGTAGGGCAGCAAGTCTCTGAAAATCCAAATACAATCAGGCAAGGAACTAACTCCTTCTTTGGAGCTGCTTAATTGAGCTATCACTGGAGGGGGGAAAAAAGCCCCAGCAGTTTACCCGGACATGGATTCTCTGTTGTTGTCAAACCCCAGCTGTTCTGTGAAAAGGAATAGTGGGGTCAACACGCGGCTCTTGTTCCACCCCACCAAGGATCAATACCTGCAGCATAATTCAGAGGCTCGTAATTACCATGTCTTGGCAGCTCTGCCCACAGGCTAAATGCCAGTCAATGGCAAGTTAGTCAATTTCTTTTCCCTGGAAGCATCAAAATGTGCAGGTTTTCATTCTTTACTAAAAGAAAGAGATCTTTATTCCTGGTGGTTTTAGCTGGTGTGCAGACTGGTCAGTTTACCTTGAGGGGTGTGGGGACTTAACTCCTTGACACTGTTTACAACAGTCACATCTGTTTGCTTTCCATGCATTCTGTAACCACTGCTGTTTCATGTGAAGTGAAACAGATTCTGTGGGTCATCCTGGGCATGGGGAAAAGCCTTCTCAGTGACTGGGGCCCATTTCCCCTTCATGAGAAGGATGAGGCTGAAGCTTCCCCAGAAGCATTCCTCTCTGCATTGCAAGGAAGAACAATTAGATTGCTTGCCTCAATCTCCCTAGCCAGAACCTCTCAAAAACCTGATAGCAGCCTAATACCTGGTGTGTCCTTCCAGCAAGGTTATGCCTCTCTCTGGCACAATGCAGCAGCTCCAAAACTGTGGTTGTCTGTCAAGAGAGTATCTTCATCTGGAGAGGGGCAGAGCACAAGTAGATATGGAAAGAAAAGTTCCTGAACTTCAACCAAAGATCTGTTGTTAATTAGTACCGGTGATGGACACTGGAAGGAAATTCCTGGCTCGCCTTTGCTAATAATATTTATTCTCCTGCCTTCTGTTCCATCTGAAAAGAATTAACATCCCTAGCAGCATCCAAAAATGATGCTGTCTGCTGACAGAGTAACAAATCCAACTGTCAGCAGCACCCAGACCCTACAGAGTCTAGAGGTCTGGCATCTTAGAATTCACTGGACCAAGCCTCCTCAGATGGTGAGCCCAGGTGAGGTAATGTCCCTGCTGGGGACATCTGGGAAATGTCATTGGGAGACTGATCTACTGACTTTTGCTTCAATGTCCCTGAATGCAGAAGCACAGAAAAGGATCCATTTAAATATAAATCTTAAGGACCACTTCCTTCTGAACCAGGAACTTCTCAACTTGTGTTGTTCTAAGAAAATATAAACTGCTGAATATATCCAGTGCACAAAAACTTGGAGGAGTGTGGGCAGCATAATCTCAAGTTTTCCATATGGTTTGGGAGTGAGGTTGTGTAACAAACCAGAGACAGCTTTCAGGGGAACTATTTAAAAGAAAAAAACCTGAAATGTCCATAACCTCTCTGCGGCTACAGGATTGACAACTAATCGAGTGGGGGGTTGATTTTTCACTTGCACAGAAAATCCACCTGGATCCTTGTCTTCACTGAAATACTTGGTGTTGGAATTGTTTGGGATATCTGTTAGCTAGGAATGCCTAGAATGGGATTTTCAACTAAATAGATTCCACAGAATGAGGAAAGTGTTTACGTTGCATCAGCAATTGCTCCTGTTAGTGCCGAGGAAGGTGCAGGCCCTGCTGCCTGCTTGTCTCTTATTTGAAGATGCATCGACTGCTCCTCCTTACGTATCTGCTGTGTTGAATGAAGAGAGTCCAGTGATGTTTAATACACTGCCCTCAGATCCTCACACCCATCCTGGCTGTGTTTGTTGTCACTGCTTCTAAGCAGTAGCTTGAGTGGATACTCCAAAGCTGTGCGGTCCAAAGCTGACTTAGTGCTGTGGTTTTAAACGAGGGAAGAGCTCTTACATGATAAGAACATAGCAGCTCATCCTCTTGAGCACATCTGGCAGCTGAAGTTGGGGACATCTCATCTAATCCTATCTTCCTAAGACAATGCAAAGGAGAGTGTAGGAGGTTCTCTGGGGCACAGCTCCTTGGTTATCTGAAATGAGAGTTTGTTGTTCCGTTTGAAGCTGTCTAGCAGAGTGCAGTCCCTTTTCCAGGCACAGCTGGATTAGCTTTTGGTTCAGTCTGCTGAATTCCACTTTTTACTAGAATAACACACGCTAATGGTGGTCACCACCCTGTCCTTCTCCCATTCTCTTCAGGACTGTGTACTAAATCAGTTGTATTTCTGCAGCTTATCAGTGCTCACCTCTCTAGCTGTTCTCCATGCCTAGATATTGCTGACTTCCCAGACAGGCTGGACAGGGATGCAGCTTCCTCTTCTCTGGGTGTTGGTGTGCAGAGCTGTGTCGCCATCCCTTTTGTGCATGTCTTCTCTAAGCCTTAAAACTTCACCTTAGATTTATCCTTGTAATAACTTTAACCACTTGAACTACTTTGAACCTCACTCCTATTTTGCTTCTGCCAGAAAACTCAAGGTATTGATAATTTTGGGGCTCAACACAGTAGTCTTTATCTGATCATATCTATGCTTGGCTCATGTGTCTATACCTCTGCTCCAGCATATCTAGCAGGACATCAACTGTGCGATTAAAATGGAGAGCAGGACAGGCTATAAATGTTACTTGGTAATTGTACAAAGGAACCACGAGCTTGAGAAGTGACATTGTAACAATCATCAGATGCTGAACTGAAATGTGCAGGTGGCTGGGCAGGGATGACCTGCACTCCATGACTGTAGCCCTGCTCCTTCGCAGTGCCACTGCCAGAGCCATCGCTTCCCACACTGCCTGTGCTCTCCAGACAGCAGTGCTGGACACGTGCACCACTCAGCACTGACACAGACACAGTTTATTAAGCCACTTTCATCCCTGGTGAATGTAAATGCTACTGCTGATGCCTGCTGCAAAGTCATCTGTAGCAGCTGAAAAGGTTCTGCTGTTGTCATGTTGTAGGCCAGCACCCTTCAGCACTCTGGAAAGAGAAAACGGTGCCAGCTGGCTGAGCTGGACACAGGCTGGGCTGGGGGTGCCTGGTACATATCTTGTTTTCTTTTCTATCATTTCATCCTCAGCACAAAGTGCTCTACAGCAAGAACATTTAAAGGTATATTTCCGTGGCCTTGGCAACAATGGGACCAGTGTACAGGTTTACATCCAAATGCTGCCTGAGGAGGAGTCAGGTGGAGATAGATGCCCTCAAACCCACCACAGGCTGTGTCAATCCTTCACTCCTGATATGTGGAGCAGCTTGACCTTGTGGAGTGATTGCCCTCTCAAAAGCAGCTGCAAACTAATTGTGATTTGCTTTCCACTGCTGGGTCATTTCTTTCTTATTTTATCTTTAGTGGGAAGTGTGAAAGGGTCAGGTGGTGCCCACAAAGCACTGGGTTGGAAGATTTTGGCCAAGCAAGACCCTAAGCACCTCCATTTCTAAGCAGGCAATTTCTTCATGACTTCATCATGCATTTCAGTGAGAAAATTCAACACCTGCCCATTTACCCTTACCCACAACAATTGTCCTTTAGGGGCTCATTGGATTTCCAAGAAACTTTCTGGCCTTAAAAACAGTGAGAAAAGCTCAAGAATGTGGCCTCAGTGTCACAGGACACCCCACTGTGGAAAAAACCTTTCAGGTGCTTGATCTGCTGTTCTCCTTTGGGATGTTTTGCAGCACCCTTAATCTGCACACTGCACTCCTTGCAGTTCCACCACCAGCCCATGTGGGTGGCAGATGCTTTCCAGCAGGCATATGGGTTTTGCTAGCTGGGTTTTACAGGAAGGTTTCCTGGCTCACTGCTCCCATCAAGCAGTCTCTTGTTCTCACCTTAAAAAGCTCTGGGAGATGCAGTAATTTCCAGGTCCCATCCCCCTTTGAAATCCCAGATTCCCAGAGGCTGAGGTAGTTCTTTCACGAGCAGATCAGCCTAGGAGCAGCATCTCACCCCAGGAACTGCAGCACACTGTGGCTTTGTGCTCTCAGTGTTTTAGCATGCATGAATAACTGCGCACCTGAAGGATGGCCAAGGGCTCAGGTCCAGCCAGCATGGGTTTAGGAAGGGCAGGTCCTGCCTCTCCAACCTGATCTCCTTCTATGATCAGGTGACCTGCCTGGTGGATGTGGGGAGGCCTGTGGATGTAGTCTACCTGGACCTCAGCAAGGCTTTTGACACCGTCCCCCACAGCAAACTCCTGGCTAAGCTGCAAGCTCGTGGCTTGGACCACAACACTCTGTGCTGGGTTAGGAACTGGCTGGAGGGCCGAGCCCAGAGAGTGGTGGTGAATGGTGCCACATCCAGCTGGCGGCCAGTGCACCAGTGGCATCCCCCAGGGATCAGTGCTGGGCCCCGTCTTCTTTAACATCTTCATTGATGATCTGGATGAGGGGATTGAGTCAGTCATCAGCAAATTTGCAGATGACACCAAGTTAGGAGCAGATGTTGGTCAGTTAGAAGGTAGAAGGGCTCTGCAGAGAGACCTCGACTGACTGGACAGATGGGCAGAGTCCAATGGAATGGCATTTAACAAGTCCAAGTGCTGGGTGCTGCACTTTGGCCATGGCAACCCCATGCAGAGCTACAGGCTGAGGTTGGAGTGGCTGGAGAGCTGCCAAACAGAGAGGGACATGGGGGTGATGATTGACAGCCACCTAAACATGAGCCAGCAGTGTGCCCAGGTGGCCAAGAAGGCCAATGGCATCCTGGCCTGCATTAGGAATAGTGTGGCCAGCAGGAGCAGGGAAGTCATTGTGCCCCTGGACTCTGCGTTGGTTAGGCCACATCTTGAGTCCTGTGTCCAGTTCTGGGCCCCTCAGTTTAGGCAGGACATTGAGACACTTGAATGTGTCCAGAGAAGGGCAAGGAGGCTGGTGAGAGGCCTTGAGCACAAGCCCTATGAGGAGAGGCTGAGGGAGCTGGGATTGTTTAGCCTGGAGAAGAGGAGGCTCAGGGAAGACCTCATTGCTCTCTACAACTACCTGAAAGGTGGTTGTAGCCAGGTGGGGGTTGGTCTCTTCTCTCTAGCAACCAGCATCAGAACAAGGGGACACAGTCTCAAGCTGCACCAGGGGAAGTTTAGGCTGGAGGTGAGGAGAAAGTTCTTTATGGAGAGAGTCATTCGTCATTGGAATGTGCTGCCCAGGGAGGTGGTGGAGTCACCGTCCCTGGAGGTGTTCAAGAGGGGATTGGATGTGGCACTTGGAGCCATGTTCTAGTCTTGAAGTCTGTGGTGACAGGTTGGACTCAATGATCCTTGAGGTCTCTTCCAACCTTGGTGATACTGTAATGTAGCTCTGGTGTGGATCTTGGGGTTAGTATCAGAGCACCAGAGAAAGATTTGCAGCTTTTGTCCCTGAGTATTTTCTCCTCTGCCCAAAACAATTCATGCAACAATTCACACAAAACACGGTGATGTCCAAACAGCAGCACACTGATGGCTGAGCAGTACTGCTGCTGTGTCCTGCCTGGCAGCAGTAATCATCATCCAGTGGATACCTTGATGGGGCGGTATTTGGTGTTGCCTCAGGAGCACAGGAACTGAGGAACTTAATTCCCCCTGTAAGTAGAATCATCGAATCAGCCAGGTTGGAAGAGACCTACAAGATCATCCAGTACAACCTATCACCCAGCCCTATCCAATCAACTAGACCATAGCACTAAACACCTCATCCAGTCTTTTCTTGAAGATCTCCAAGGACGTTGACGCCACCATCTCCCTGGGCAGCCCTTCCAATGACAAATCACTCTCTGTGAAGAGCTTCTTCCTGACATACAGCCTGAACCTCTCCTGGCACAACTTGAGACTGTGTCCCCTTGTTCTGTTGCTGGTTGCCTGGGAGAACAGACCAACCCCCACCTGGCTACAACCTCCCTTCAGGTAGTTGTACAGGGCAATGAGATGTCCCCTGAGCCTCCTCTTCTCCAGGCTAAAAAACCCCAGCTCCCTCAGCCTCTCTTCATAGGGCTTGTGTTCCAGGCCCCTTATCAGTTTCATCACCCTTCTCTGGACACATTCCAGTACCACAACATGTCTCTTGAATTGAATGGCACAGATCTGGACACAGTACTCAAGATGTGGCCTGATCAGTGCTGAGTACAGGGGAAGAATAACCTCCCTTGTCCTGCTGGCCACATTATTGCTGATACAGGCCAGGATGCCATTGGCCTTCTTGGCCACCTGGGCACACTGCTGGCTCATGTTCGGCCTACTATCTACCAGCACCCCCAGGTCCCTTTCTGCCTGGCTGCTCTCCAGCCACTCTGTCCCCAGCCTATAGCACTGCTTGGGGTTGTTGTGGCCAAAGTGTAGAACCCTGCACTTAGTCTTATTAAATCTCATCCCATTGGCCTCTGCCCAGCCATCCAACCTGTCAAGGTCACTCTGGCCTTCCTACACTCCAACAGACTGACACCTTTTCCTAGCTTGGTGTCATCTGCAAATTTACTGATGATGGACTCAATGCCCTCGTCCAGATCATCAATGAAGATACTGAACAGGATGGGGCCCAGCACTGATCCCGGGGTGACACTGCTAGTGACTGGCTGCCAGCTGGATGTGGCACCATTCACCACCACTCTCTGGGCCCGGCCCTCTAGCCAGTTCTTGACCCATTTCAGAGTGAATCTGTCCAAGCCACGAGCTGCCAGCTTTGCCAGGAGTTTGCTGTGGGGGACGGTGTCAAAGGCCTTGCTGAAGTCCAGGTAGACCACATCCACAGGCCTCCCCATATCCACCAGGCAGTCACCTGATCATAGAAGGAGATCAGGTTGGTCAGACAGGACCTGCCTCTCATGAATCCATGCTGGCTGGGCCTGATCCCTTGGCCATCCTGTAAGTGCTGTGTGATTGCACTCAAGATGACCTGTTCCATAATCCTGCCTGGCACTGAGGTCAGGCTGACAGGTCTGTAGTTTCCTGGTTCCTCCTTCCAGCCCTTCCTGTGGATGGGCAGCACATTGACCAGCTTCCAGTCATTAGAGACCTCTCCAGTAAGCCAGGACTGGTGGTAAATGATGGAGAGTGGTTTGGCCAGCTCATCTGCCAGCTCTCTCAGCACCCTAGCAAGTGTCTCAGCAGGTCCCTTACTGCTTCCTTCTGGATTACAGGGGGACTGTATTGGCCCCTGGCTCCATCTGCCAGTTCAGGAGTCCACTTGTCCTAAAGACAACCTGTCCCACTATTGACGATTGAGACAAAGAAGGTATTAAGTACCTCTGCCTTTTCCTTATCTTTTGTTACTGTATTCCCCTCTGCATCCAATAAAGAGTGAATGTTGTCCTTGCCTCTTCTTTTGCCATTAATATATTTATAGAAACATTTTTTCTTCTCCTTTACAGCCATGGCCAGTCTAAGTTCTAAATGGGCTTTTGCCTCTCTATTTTTTTCCCCTGCATGACCTAGCAACATCCTTAAACTCTTCCTGGGATATCTCCCCTTTTTTCCAAAGGTGATACACCCTCTTTTTTACCCTTGATTCTTTTAGAAGCTCCTTGCCCATCCAGTCCGGCTGTCTCCCTCGTCGGCTCATCTTCCGGCACATTGGGACAGCCTATTCAGCCCGTAGACATCTGGTTTCAACAGGACCTTATTGCTTTGTCTGATCTGTCCCTCCAGAGTCTGTCTGGGACCCTGACTTGGCTTCTGTGAGGGTATGCACCACATCGACTGTTGTAGATCATAATGGTTAGTCCTCAGGCTGGTGTGGCTGAAGGTTTTCCTTCCCATCTAACCCAGGCATCAGATTAGTGGAACCATTTAAAATGACTCTGGGTCACAAAAGAGAACAGTAATCAAGGCACTTTAGCCTCAAAATCCAAATGAATGCGTCTGAGATAGAGCTCACCCCTCATATGGCAGTGGAGATCTTGCTAATCAAGATGGTTAATGGAAAGCTGAGTTTGGGCTGCTCACGAATTAATCCCTAGCAAAGACATGAATTAGCTGTCGGAGTCTGTAGAGCGTTGGGGTGTTCTGTAAAGCTATAAACCCCTCCTGCAGTTCAGGCATTATCCTGCATTTTAAACAGTCTCATGCAGATAAGCCCCATGGGATGAAAAGAGGTTAGTTAGAGCCTGATTTCTAACCTGCAATTTTGCTTAAATGGTGGTTTTCCAGCACTGAATTACAGTCCTGGAGTATAATTCCATCAGCAGAAACCAGATGGCCTGAAGTACGGTTGCTGTGGCTAGGGCAGTGCCTTCTTTCATGCTGCAGCAAAGGAAGGACCACTTGTGTTCTTCCATTTTACTGTATTCAGTGGACTTTGTCCTGCAGAGGAAGTATATCTACAGAGGAGAGAGAGTTTGGAGCTCCCTGTATATGTTTCTTTTAAAACATGAACAGGCTCAGTATTTCCAAGTGGTTTTTAGTGTCTGGCTGCCTACTGCTTGTTTCTGGTCGGTTTGCAAGTGGCTGCACCCTGTGTTGTGAACTTCTTGGTGGTTCCTCAACCCTCACTCACTCTCAGCTCCGCAGCATTGTTACTGGGATCCATTATCTCACAGTCGATGGTCAGGTGAGGGCCTGCCCCTGTGCCTGCTGCCTTCTCAGGGTCTTTGAGCCACAACTGAAAACTGGCTGCATGTACGTGGAAAAGTTAATCTGTTGAGTTATTCCTCTTCCTTTTCTTTCTCTTGTTGTCCTTAAAGACTTTAATTAATCTCAGTGGAGAAACAATAATAATCAATGCTTAAACAATGAGTTTTCTCTGAAGGCCCAGGGGGTGTTTTTTAAACAGCTCCTGGTGGTTTAATCATGTGGAGCTCAATTGAGCTCAGTGAGAGCTGCAGGCCTAAAACTGTATAAAGCATCTTGTAAGTTGGACATCCAACAATGTTTAAATATCAAGTACCAATGCTATCTGCTGCCAGGTAGCTTTTCATCCTACATCTTGAGCATGAAGAGACACCAGCTCTGCTGAGAAGATGTCAAAACCTGCAGTGTTTTGCTGCTGCCACCTTCCCAGGCAGAGTGCACAGCTGGTACTGTCTGTGAAAGTGCTCATGTCTCTCTCACCATCTTTCCTCTTCTTTTGGCTATTAAGTTACCTATGAAGTCTTCTAACTGTAACCAGGTGGAGTGATCAGTTTCTTGATTTCTTGGGTGCCTAAAGCACAAGTGGCTGCCCTTACTGTAGCCTCAAAGTACTATATTTAATTTGTGGTCTGGTACACTCCCCAAGAGTGCTCAGGCTCTCATTTGGACCATCAGTCCAGGCTAGGTCAGCATTTGTGTTCAGATGAGGAGGATGCTGGTGGAATGAATTTCCTGCCTGTCCTCACTTTCTGCAGCAGTTGAACCCTGTGGATGAAACTAGGCTGGAGCCTGCCCCCTGGGAACATGCTGCTGCACCCCAGATGCTGATGGGTGCTAGAGCCAATCAGAAGTAGTTGCGGAAACACAGGCAGTGGAGTCACTGGGTCCTGAACACCTCCTGTTTCCTTCTAGAGCTCCCCACCTATTCCTCCGCACTGTTTGCTCATGTGGATGTTGGCACTTGCTTCTGGAGTCAGCTTGGGTTGGTCAAGAATCTCCACTGTTGGTCAGCAATTCTGGGTGAGACAGAGGACTCCAAAACCAGTCACAGCCTCAAGCTTCATGGCCATGCCAAACCCATTGCTATTGCATCTCAAGAACATTGCTGCTGTAAGATTACTGCATGATATGTGCAAAGGGAAATGAAGATCTGGGCATTTCCTTCAGAGCTGGATTGGCAGCAGGTGCAGCGAATCAATCACGGAATCACAGAATGTTAGGGGTGGGAAGGGACCTCAAAAGACCATCTAGTCCAACCCTCCTGCCAGAGCAGGATCACCTAGGGTAAATGAGTGTGGAGTTCTCACTGCCACTGGTATCCAGTTCAGAAGTCATCCTGCCAGAGCTGCCAGCATGTGAGAGAAACTCCTTCACTGAGCTCACACTGTATGCCCATTTGCTTACTTCTCATTTTCGTGCACTCTCAGATTTCCAGTCCCCAGGTGTAATTACCTCATGCTTGGTCAGAACCAAACCATGGCATTTTCAAAATCCCTCTTGATACAGTTTTTCAAATCCTTTTGGCTGGGATAGGAAATGCAGTTAGGTTAACTTGGTAACTGCTGGAAATAATTGAATAAACCTCTTCTTGGAGCGCAGGATGCAGAGGTTCAAAGCAAATGTTCTCAAACACAGAGATTAAAATACAAATGCTACCTAATGGGTCTGGGAGGAAGAGGAGACAATTTCTTTCACCTTGCCTTGTAGCAACTCAGATTTTTTTCATCATTCTATGTTTTAAACCACAATTTAGGTTTAATACCATTGCAAATAAGAAAATTTATCTTTGCATATTTTCCTTAATCTGCTTAACAGATTCCTGCTGGCTCTGTCAGCCACAAACACCACTCTCCCTGTCTGCAGGTTTGCTTCCGTGCTTGTGGTGTGATTACCTCTCCCATCCTTGCTCTCTTCAGCTTTCTTTGATACTTAATGGCATACAGCTCAGGCCTGACTTCAAAACAATTGTTACACGCACCTGAAGATGCTGTTAGGGATACAGCATCCCTTCTTGATCAGGGGGGATACAGCAAATGTTGGAGTGTACAGCAGAACTGCTACCCTAAAATACTTTCTACGGAGTCTGTTTAAGTTATTGTTGTGTGATGTAAATAACAAGCACAGTAATTTACATTGCCAGGTTGTGTAAGGTAGGTGAGGTGGATGACTCAGGCAGGCCTTGCTTGCCCTGGTGTAACATTGCACCTCTGGAAGTGGTTGCTGCTGGTCTGTTCTTATTCCACATCTCTCATGTGCTTCAGGCAAGGCGTTAGGTAATAGGTTGGACTTGATGATCTCTCAGGTCTTTTCCAACCTTATTGATTCTATGATTTCTGAAAGAAATGAGTACATGTTTTTATGGTGCCTAGGTGTTGTGCAAGTGGAAAAATGCTAATGGTGTAAAAGGAATAGAAGTGAGATGAGATTTCATGTGGCTGTTCTTGTGGGGCACTCAAACACCAAGCAAAACAGAAAGGTTAGGCCTGGAGATCAGCATCAGTACTGTGTGGTGGGACATGGTTATGGAATGGCTCCTTTGGGTGACTTACAGTGCCAGGTGTCTGTGGAAGTGCACTGTGCTGGAAGCCTGTGGGAGAGACAAAGAAACCTCTCTGCACAGCTCTGTTTGCTGCATGGATGATAAACACATGTAGAGAGTTCATCCGAACAAGTCTTGTCTCTTGGGTGGGGGTTTGTTCTGTCATAGTGAAGGAAATCAAAGTGTTCCTTTTGCTCTGTCTGCTTGAGGAAGGGTTTAGGTTGCAAAGCATTCTTATTTGCAGTAAAGGGGAAGGAAAAAAAGCCTTTAGCCATAAATCAGAGTATCTGGTAAATAATTCTCACTTCCAGATCAATTTTTTTTTACCGCAATGCATTTTTAGGTAGTTTCTATTGATAGCCAGAATGTAGCAAGCCAGAAAGCTCTGGCTTGCACTGCTGTATGGCAGTAAGGCTTATTCCCATTTAAAGTTAGTATGTGTCAGCTGAGATTTATTCAACAGAGGCAGAAGAACTGCAACACCAGCAATAGATCCTGCTCTGTTGTGTTGTACTTTCAGTCCACTGGCAAAGGTGGTCACAGGAGCTGGTGGGGGAGTCACCAAATAAGGGGAAACCCATGCTGCTCAGTTTCTGCTGGCTCACCTCTTTGGGGGCCTTCACCTGCACTCATGACCTGTCCATAAGGAACAACAGCTGAGGAAGAGGAGCACTTTTCTGCAGTGAAATGAAAGTGAGGAGATCAGTTAATGCTCTGCTGTTAAACATCTTCTCGACAGGGAGCCTTTGCCTAGTTCAGGATAAGAAGACAATGAAGCTCTAAGACAGGAGCAATTCCAATTACATTTTAATCAGATCTCAGGGGGGAAGGCAGCATCATGGCAAACCATGAATAGAAACCCAGCAATGCTTCTTGCTCTGTCACTGAGCAGTCTGATGAATTAACAGATTATCTCCCGATTCATTCACCCTTCTGTGGTGCTATCCTGCCTTCACGCTGCCTGCCCAGAGCAGTATCAGCAGATACCCAGAGGTTCTCAGAGCAGTAACAGCTCAAAGCAGAATAAAATCTTTTCACCATATCCAATGATCTTGCTTGTGGCACTAATAAGATGGATGAGACTTAAAGAGCAGTAATTGTCTTCCACATAAATATTTAACTGTCCTACATGCAGAACCAGGCTGTGATTAAGCCAGAACTGTTCTGGGGTGCTGACCTATGTTTTGATGGAAGATCTATGTTTGTTTCTTTTTCTCTCTCCCTCTCTCTTTCTCTTTCTCTCTCTTTGCCTCCCAAAGGTTAGTGTTGTGGGGAACCTTCTCCCTTCCCTCATATGTCCTCTTCAACAAACTCCCACTGTAATTCCCCATGACTGACTAAGGTAGTCTACAACCTACAGGAATGGATCTAGCTTTTTGGACGCCACCACCGTTCAGGGAAGGGGTGCCAGGACCACCTTAGCTTTGCTTTGTATTTACTAATAGAGGTGACTCTGGAAGTCCTGGAGTTCAGGGTTGTGACCAGGACACTGAACCAGGCTCTGCATACACAAGTGTGAGCATTAGAGCACAGGCTGCTGGTTTTGAAACCATCAGCAAAGTGTGAAGCAGGCCATGTTCTTCCCAGCCTGTTGCACTGGCAGCTTAACCTCCTGGTCAGCTTTCCTTCCTGCGTCACCCCTCTTCCACCCAACACTGGCTTTTTTGCACAACATCCAGGTCGTCAAAGTGCATCTTTTTTAGATGTCCTAACAGTAGTTCATGAGAGCTGGGGTTTATTCCAGCAGATGAAACCTGCTGACACTGAAAGCACTGCCTCTTTCTTCCCACTAACTGCATACAAGCCACTCAGCCTGCCTCACTCTGCTACATTTCTCTGGCTGCTGAGGGCTGCAGATCAGATGCATGCCATGAAAACAGACAAAGGTCGTATCTGAATTTCATCTGTCCAGAGAGACTGGCACATGAGAAAGGAACAGGAGGGCAAAGGCAACCTTGGCCCTTCCAGTGTTCTTAAACCAACTTGGCTTCAGAGGTGGCTTTTCTCTTGACTGCCTGCCTTTGCTGTCACTCTGTCAGCACCTTTTGCCTCCCTTGGCCAGACGTGTGTCTTCCAGGCCTCTGGAGCTCTGCCTTGTGAAGGAAGCATGGCGTCAGAGCTCTGTGTCTGCACTGAGATGGGCAGAGGGTCTGGCTGAAGTGGTGCCACAGCCTTCCTGCTGCAGCAGGCGTGGGCTCTGCTTTTGTAGAACCAGATGACAGGGATCAGACATGACCAGAGGAGCAGTTGTTACCAAATAATTTAGTAAATAAAATAAGTGGATAGCACATCCCCAGCTGGAGCTGTTGCAGTCCTAAGTGCTTGAAAATCATTAGTCAGGCTCCAAGAAATCCTGAGATTGACTTAAATAACGTGAGATTAGAAAATGCCCTGGGGATTCATTTGGTTGCCTTTTGATATGGAAGCATTAAAGGCTCACATGGGTTAGAAACATTTATTACAAAGTAAAGCAGAGCTTTGCAGTGGGGCTGCTTTCATGTCTGCAGAAGGTCAAAAAGCATGGCAGGAATCGCTGCAAACAGGTCCCTGAGTTTTCAGTCTGGGAGGGAGAGCAGCAGCAGCCATGGGTCTGCCTTTGCACATCTCCGATCCTTGACATCTGGCTTTAGAAAACCCAGCCAAAGTCACACCTTTACTCTCTGAGTGGTAGCAGGGCCACACTCTAAAACCCACAGCTCGGGGAGAATTTCTACCCATCCCAGTGCAAGTCATACTTGGGGAACTGAGGGGTTAACTGCTCCTCTTAACAAATGCCTGCTTGCAGCACGTGGCTGCTAGGAGAGCCACACACAGCACTGGGGAGCCCTGGGCTGCATGTGGCAGAGGCCACATCCAGCATGGCTAGAGATGAGCAGGAGTGCAAGGGGCTTTGCCTGCCCTGCATGGGGGCACATGTTGTCCCCCAGGCTGGGTAGCTTATGGGCATGAACACCTTTCCACAGAAATCTCACTCACTCCAAAATATGTCAGATGACAACATAAACAGTGAGCAGAAAGTGGTGATTCATGTCCAACAGACATGTGCAGTATCACTGATAGTGTTGCCTGGTAACAGAGGAAGGGATGGCAGAGCCCAGCCGGAAGCCAATGAGTCCTCAAGGCTAAGGTCTGCCAGGGGCAGGGGGCACAGCCAGCCCTGCACATGTTGCTTTGGGGGCTGCAAAACAGCACCCTGGACACACAGCTGCCTGTGCCAACTCTTCATCTTCCACCAGGCACCTGGGGCCTGGGAGGGGCCTGCAGAAGGCTTTGAATGGCAGCAGGCTCCAGCAAGGCAAATCCTTTGATCATGGTAGCATGGTGAGAAGGAAGCAGGCTGTCTTCAGTTGTGTAACAACACAGGGTGCCCAACTTGACAAGAAAAAAATGGTTCTTACCCTGCCCATTTGCTTTTTCTGACCTAAAGAGCATTGGAACAATGTATGTATTTGTAAGTGCCTTAGAAAGAGGCTTGAAAAGCAAATCACCAAATTCCTCAGGAATCACTCCTTAGCATATGCCATTACATGAAGTTATAATCTCTTTTCCTTGATTTTCTGTAGGATGTTTGCCACACTTGTAAGGCCTAGTGTCAGTTTGGATTGCTCCTCAGGAAATTAATCTGGACCTAAACTTTGTTTTCAGTGAATAAGGGAAAATCATAGAACCATAGAATGTTGGGGGTTGGAAGGGACCTAATATTTATTATTGCCACAACTCCCAGGGCCACAAAAGCACATATTCCTTAATTTGCATTCCTAGCAGGCTGCAGCAAAGAGTTTTGGTTCTGCCACCCTCAGTCCCAGCCAGTGCTGAGACCTTGAAGCCCAGGAGGGATTCCACCCACAAAAAACGTGTACTGTCAAGTGCAGTAGGTGCTTGAGAACAAAATTGCTATCTCCTAAGGACAGAACTAATTGTATTAGACACTTTAATGCTGAGGCAAGTCAGTCAGATTATACCTGGTTCTCAGCAGCCCTCCCACAGGCCAGGACAATCTTCCCCTACAGCTGAGCAGTACCCAAAGGGATGTGGGTTTGCTTTTCTGTCACAACCGCCTTGTGTAGTCAGATAAATTCCTTGCTGCCAGAGGTGGGGCAGGGAATGCTGGTGGCCAACATGAGCTCCTGGAAGCCATCTCCATACACATCTGTTGAAACTGGGTTCTGCCATTCATTCAATAGTTTGTTCCTCTGAGTCATTCATAGATGTGTTGAAGTGTTGCTGACTTTGGCTGAAGTGGAAAGAAAAGGACTCTCTGTGTATAAAGAGTCTGTAAGTAGTGATACTGATTCATGCCTAGGAAGCATGCAGTAAAGCCCTGGGACCAGCATCTAACTCTCTCCATTTCTTGGAGTGTAAAAGATAAATTAAGCCAATGAGAGAATGGAATGGCAGCTTCCACAGTGCCATCATCTGATCAGAGCTGACTCCCCACAGCACCACTCTGCATGCTGCCAGGAGAAGGTTTCTGGTGGAGCCATTAGTGGTGTCACTTTCATCACAGGCTAATGACCAAGACAAATAAAACATGCTCAACATAAAAGAGTTTCAGGAGACTTTTTTGTGATAATAACAATTAATTGCCTACGATCAAAAGTGAAAATATGAGTACACCAGGGAGATGCAGTATCTGAAGGGGCTCATTAAAATGGTTAGGAGAATTAGAAAGCTACAGCAGATACAGTGTGGTGCCTGTCACCAGACTCCTCGTGTCCTGTGGACAGCAGAAATGCCAGCTTTGTGCAGAAATTATAGCAATCTAAGTGAGGACAAAAAAGGATAAAAATGGCATCTTTTAAAAGCACTTCCAGTTTCTGGACTGCATTAAACAGAGGCTGAGTGCTGCATCCCCTAAAAGCCATTTCATTGTCTGAAATGCTGCCTGTCCATCCCTGCAGGAATGCTGCACAGCCCCAGTTCTGGTTTCTTATGCTACATGGGGCCAGTGCATTTTCTCTTTGCTTGAGAATATCACAGGAGCAATGGACAAGGGTGTTTCTGAGACCATGGAAATGTTACCAGCCATGATTCTGGGGGGCAGCTTGGGGACCCTGAAAGGTGCTTTTCAGCAGCTCTGAAGCCATGAAATTGAACAGCAGCCAAGCCCTGTATGAGACTGTGCAGTAATGAGCTGTGAAAGAGGGGGGCAGTTCAGTGAAATACTGCTTTGTAAACAGGATGAGAGAGGGTCCGGCTAGCAGACAAACCCCTTCCAGCATGGTGATGAAGTATGCATTGTCTTCCTGCTGGGATGCTGCCCATTAGCATCAATGCAGCCCAGAGCACTTTGGGTCCTCCTTTAAACTGTGGCCAGTTTCATCAGTCTGTCTGACCTCATTGGGCCCACCTAGTTGGTTTGGAAAGCAGCAAAATCTGATCCTTATTTGATCTCCAACATAGTTTTGCTTCTCAAGAGCTAAGAATTCTCACAGATAGAAGGGTTTATCTACTGCTAGCTACGGTATCAGCAGATAAGGTTTCACCCTTGTGGAGTATTTGAGCCAGTCTTGGCTCTTCCAGTTCTCCCTGGATGCTGTGATCTGCAGCACTACTTAATTTGGAAAATAAACCTGATGGTGACCACCTGCACAGCTGTGGATTTCATTTCCCCTACACCTGTTCCCCAGTGTCTATGCTTTTATGGCTCGCTAGGGGAAAAAAATCGTACCAGGATCTTGGGTACCCAAGTCTTTCTGTTCTCTTTTGTGTCAAGCCTCAGAAACTGGAAGGTTTCTCATGTTCCATGTGTATCCATCTTCCATATAGCCAGACCACCTATTAGCCTGGTAACAACAACAAGAGGCAGTGTGCTAGACACTGGCAAAAATGCAAACCTCAAAGCTGCCAAAAGAAGTAAATTTGTCAGAGAAGCAGTGAAAGCATCTGCAGACTCAATCTCATGAATTTCCTAAGGAAGAGAATTCCACCAAACTGGGGCCAGGCACATTCCAGATGGCACAGATGGTGAGCAAGTGACAGATTGGAAACAGAACCCAAACATAAACAGAAATCAAGATTTCTCCACTAGGTAGGAGTCAAAGTCTGAAGGGTCTTTGGGAACAATAAAAACATGCTGGTTTTCTGCCTTAGAAGGTAGCCAAGTGCACTGCCTGAATAAAGCTGGGAGATGACAAGCTGCAAGAAGAGTGTGCAACTTGTCAGTGGCTGCCAAGCTTGGAGCAGATTCTCAACAAAACAGAGGCAGAAAATGGCCCCCAAGTGTGGCTACAGCCCAACCTGGAAACTGCAAATAAACAAGGCAAGATTTCATTGACTGCTTCATTGCAAAGCAGGGTGGAAAAAATTACATGCTTGTGTCTTTTTTAATCAAATCTTGACTAACTTGTGTGAGAGCCAATTTGGATGGGTGGAAATATGCAAATCGTCATACTGTAAGAACCCATGAGCACATGAAGCACGTGTAGGAGACCGACAGGAGCAAGCAAAGGGGAATCAGAAGTGAGAATATTTCAATACCAATGAGGGAGGGAAGGAGAACACAGTAAAACTGAGCCTCAAAAGGGCATAGGGGGACAAGGGAGAGGAGCCTGAGCTCCGAGTGCAGCTCCAGCCATACAAGCCACCAGATGTGCAGTTTTTACATTCAAGACTGGGAACATTTCTCATTAACAGACTAATAATGCTAATTACACTGCAGGGGCAGTGTAAGAACTTGTGAGCATGCAAACACTGATTGTAGGGGAAGGGGAGTCCATCTGAGTGCACATGCAGGCATGGCAGCTGCCTGCACAGCACTGGACAGCTACAGCATCTCTTCCTCCCGCTGAGCCTCCAGCCAGCCGGCACTGCTGGGTATTAGACACAGTCTGTGCTCCTTACTCATGTGGGAATTGGTTCTGACCCAGTGAGGGACTTCTGTGGAGTCAGAATGATGGAGAGTTGGCATGCTCTCTTCATACCTTCAGGCTTTTCCTGACATGATGGACAAGGTGTATTTTGCTGGGAAAAGGTAACAGTAAAAGCAGTGTTGTTCTGGTCTTCCAGGCATGAGTAGCTCTTTGGTGTGGTCTTTTTGCAGAAGGCCTGCTCTCTCTTCCTGCTCTTTTTTATGAAGCTAAGCATGTCCCACCTCCTGGAGCCACCAACAGCCACATACCAGGAAGGGGCCGGAGCACTTCAGTAGCTCTGCTCTGTTCCACCATGCCAACATACACTTCCTGTCAGGTTTGAGGGTTGCAGAGCATCATTTCCTCTGCTATGTTTTGTTTATGCTTTTATCTAGCTAAGTGCAGTAAATGCAGGTCAAGCCCTGGATTTGCTCTGGAGATGTGGTTCAGAGAATCTATCTCACAGCAGGGTCTGCTCCAGAGCACACCCAGTGTTAGAGGAACTTTTTTTCCAAGGAGAGTTTGTGCAGCCTATGGAGACACCACAAAATGGCTGTTGGAGAGAATTAATCAAAAAGAAGCAGATTTGAAGCTGAGCAGTTTTCCTGCACCTTACCCCCTCTTTACATCCTCTAATCTGCTCTATCTACAATGCCATCCCTGCACCGTGTCTCTGGTTCTTAATTCCCCCATCAGTCCCTATCCTACTCCTGGCCCCACTGCCTGTCTGCATCTCTTTGATATTCAGATGGAATCCAACGTGCTCTTAGATGCAGCAGCAGAAGAAAGCAGCAGCCGAACTCAAAAAGCCCCCTGACATTACAAATCCCAGTTAGGCACTGGAGGATTCTCTCTGTACCTGCCTGCCTGCCTCCCCCTCAAACACCACTGGCATGGGTTTGGCATCCAGTACCTCCTGCCTCTTCTGTTTCTCCTGAGTAAGGGAGAAAACTCCCCTGTGCGTCAGAGCCCCCAGACCCTCTTCTCTGCTGTGCAGCACATGCTGCTCGTGCTGGAAGCAGGGGAGCGGGGAGTGCTGGGGGCTCTGGCAGGAGACAGCAAGCCTCTGGCTTAATGAATCGGCTTTCATCAGCTTGTGCAGTGCCCTCAGTTTGAGTTCTGTGAAGAACTGGGGGTCCTGAAGCTGTGCTGCCCTTCTCTGAGCTCACCCTGCTGACTTCACTGCCTGCATGAGGCACAGGATGGGGATGCTGAGGCCACTGGCAGCTGGTCCCCCTGGTCACAGGTTAGGTGCCTGGTTTAGGGCTATGGTTGCTGATTAAAGCTGGCCTTAGGCCCTATCAGCACACCTTTGAGATGGTTAAAGGGGAAATGTTTTCTGGTTAGACAAAACCTTTTAAATCTCCA
This sequence comes from Dryobates pubescens, assembly GCF_014839835.1. Taxonomy (NCBI): domain Eukaryota; kingdom Metazoa; phylum Chordata; class Aves; order Piciformes; family Picidae; genus Dryobates; species Dryobates pubescens. Next base: position 21,039,880 of record NC_071615.1, on the reverse strand, counting down.
TGTCCTGCGAAGGCAGTGATGTTCTTTCACTGGAGGCCTGTGACAACATGATGGAGCTCCCAGGAAGCAAGAGGAGGCAGATACTGGGAAATTTACCTGATGGCTGGGAATTCCCCTACTGTTCCATGGATGACCATTCCTTGCTTCTGCTGGAATTGCTGTTGACCTCAATGGAAGCAAAGAGGCAAACTGAGTTCCTGCATGGATGAAAAGGGGTTTTCACTGCTGCCAGCTTGGTCAGAAAGTGAAAGGGTTCCTCATACCAGGAGCAGATTATTTCACCTGTCTTTTTTTTTTTTTCCCCTTTTTATTATTCCCTCTCCTAAATTTTTAAGCATTTTTTTGCCTTCCCTTTCCCTATTCTACTTCAGATGCTTGATCCAGCCTAATACTTTCCCTCTGACCTCCCAGTCTGTTGCCATGGAAATTCAGCTTTGTAACTTGGCTGATGGATTAGGGAGAAGGCAAAAGATAGAGTGGGTAGGAAATAAACCTTCATTTGCTAAGAGGGCAAGGCCGTGGTCATGGCTGCTCTGCTACCAAGCCTGAGGAAGCCAAGAAAACAAAGTCCTGACTCTGGATTTGCCACACCATGCCTGGAGCTGGGCAGTGCCCAATGGCCTCACAGTCAAAAGCACCAGTAAGGGAGGATGACTGGCAGCTCATTGCTGGAGAAGGGAGTTCAGTCTGTGCCTTTGCCCACCGTGGGTGTGAAGTGTCAGGAGACTGCGGACAGGAATGAGAACTTGACCAGCATACAGGTCCCTGCTGAGAGCCAGGGCTGCCTGTGCCCCAGTGGGCTATCCAGGTCCTGGAATTCCCCAAGCCAAAGCACAGGAGGCTTCTGGAACACTTGCACTGCAGCGGAAGGGCTTGAAGAAACCCCAGAAGACATGAGGCTCTGTTAGCAAGGCCAGGCCAGATAGCCATTTCATAGCTTGCTTTGCTGCCCCTCATGTTTGCTGTGGAGAATGGTGGCTGGGATCCCTCAGCCTGTTTGCCCCCAGGGGATTACACCATGGTTTGAGTGGGGGAGCAGGCTGCTGCCCCTGCTCGGTGTGCTGCATGTGTTTCTGAGGGAAGACAGACCAGGCCAGGCACTTTCCTGAGCAGCCCCTGAGAGCCCCACAGCATCCAGGACACTGCTTGACATTTCAGTAGAATCTGACAACTTGCAGCATGTGCCCAGAGCACTGTGCTGATGTCACGTTGCTGGATGTGGGCCAAGCATCCAAAGGGCAGTGAGTTGGTTAACATGCAGCTCACGTTGCATCCTGGCCTCTCCATATGACAGAGCTTTCCACTCCTGTTCATGAAGCTGCCACAGTTTTCTCTGAGGGCAAGTGTGACTTAAGCAAAGTGGCAGAAGGCAAAGAGACTAAGTCAGCATCAGGGAAAAAAACTGTGGTGAAAACCAGTAGTGCTAGTGATGATACTCATCAGGAGTGACTGGGGCCACTGAGGGACCCAGTCTGCTGAGCCTGAGAAAACTCTGAGGACTGAGAACCTCAATAAGCAACAGGAGTGCTGCAAAATGAACAATCAAATGAGGCTCAAGCAGCCTTGGGGTGGCAGAGACTTCCATGTCCAAGCCAGCAAAGAGCAGGAGGAAGTGCCAGATAACTGAGAGGTGTGCCTCTTCTCCAAGGGGACAGCAGAGCCACAGCTGGCTGCAGGCAGCATTTACCAGCTGGCTTAGCATCCAGCCCAGCTGAAGGGCAGAACTGTCCTCACACCATGGAGGTTATCTGGGTTCCCAGCATGATTTCATCTTCTTGCCAAAGACTAGAATAGTGTGGGGCCACTGCCATTCTGTGGGGACAGAGCAGGGCTCGAGTACTCCTACAAAAGGAAAGCCTGACTGAGGGTTTTATCTAAAGTCACTTGAGATTGGTGAGAATCCTTCCACTGATGGTGGTGGCCTCAGGATCAGACTCTTAATCCTTGCATCTTGCCTTGAACAAACCTTAATCTTTTTTAGCATGGGGTCAGCCATGTTATCCTAAGAATTGTGTATTTCCAGCCCTGAAATGATGTCTTCTGTCCTTCTGCCTGGTGCTTTCCTTCCCCAGGATAACCATTTTTGTGGAGGTGTTGCCAAGGGCCTTCTGCTCTGTTTCTTACAGGCAGGGAGAGACGACTCTGCAGGAGTGGTCAATCTGGTGGTGCTGCTCTGAGCTCCCTGGGGCAAGGGCTGTCAGTTGCTACATGCTGCTTCTGGGCTTAGGCTCATGGAAACTTGCTCTTGGCTCCTTTTTCCAATTTCTTGGTCACAGCTTGACCTCTTGAAGTGGGCCTAGGGAAAGAAGAGGGCTGTGATGCACTTGCCTCAGCCCTTGTCTTCATGGAATGGCCAAACTGAGGCAGCCATGCCTTGCTGTTGAATCCTGTGCTGCAGGGGAGAACACAGCAGCACCGCTCCTGCCATGCATGTCATGTCATCAGCCAGGAACAGAAAGCAGGTTGATCTGATCATCATTTGACTGGCAAAGCTGCAGTATTACCAGCTGAACCAGAAGCACTTCCAGCTCAGTAGCAGAGTCCTTTCTTAATGCAGCTATACTTAACAATATTTGCAATAGATTTATTTCCAGTTGATGTAAGTCTTCCAGCAAACTCTGGATTTATTACCTCTATTGTGTGTAAAATACCTTCTTTATACCTCCCATCAGCTTCCTTTCAAACCAGACAGCACTTAAGAGTTTATGGCATGCTACATTATAGTCATTTACCATCGTACATATTGTGTTCTTCCATGGCTTTAAACGTTAAAGGACACCTTTCTGCCCCATTTGAAAGGAGGGGGAGAGCAGAATACCCATGTATGAGCAAAATTGCTGTCATTTATTTCATCACATCATAGCAAGTATGGTCGAAATAATCAATCCATTACAGGAGAGGTAATGCATCACTCATTATTTGCTGCATGCTATGGCAAGCCACTGGCTCAGCACACAGAGACTTATGGATTGGGTATGTGGAAAGCTATAATGAATGTGCACAATTCATGCTAATCTGTACTGCTCTAGAGCCACTGCTATGCAGCAAGCGTTTCCCCCTCCCTCCCTACTTGCTCCCCTCTGTAGATGCAGGGGAATGTTCCATCTCTTTCATTTCCATCCCAGCTAGCAGTAGCAGGCTGGTCAGCTGGGGCTTCTACCCTTCAGCACAACAGAAATGGAACAGAAACCTGAAGGGGCTTAGTGTGTCCTGCCCCTGTGCTCTCCTGGCTTTGGCTGCCCTCCTGCCTGCATGAGAGGGCAGCTGCAGCACATGCTGGCTGTGTGCTTCTCTTGCCACCAAATATGTTAATCAAGAGCTATCAAATCAGCTGGAGGATATCTGGCTGTGCAAAGCTATGCTGAAATTTGGCACCAAGTGTTTTGAACACCATGTACTGGTGTGTAAATTACACTGTGTTTATTTCTCTGTCTAGATGGACATAAACCAGTATAAAGAGTAAGTGTATGGAGGAGGAAGGGAGGGAGATTGGTGGGTGGACGGATGGATGGATGGATAGATAGATAGGTAGGTAGACAGACAGACACAGACCGATGGATGGATGGATGGAAGGAAGGATGGATAGAAGGATGGATAGGTATGTTACTGTATCTTTAAAGTCCAACTGGTTGCAGCATCCTGTAGTAAATCCCTTTGTTTAAGCCCTTGCCCCATTCATTGCAGGGTCAGAGTGGAGCATAAGCAGGAGTGTCCAGCCTCACTTTGGGCAAGAGGGAGCCAGGACACCATGGGGACACAGCAAGCTCCATCCCTGTGCTCCCAGGAGTTACAGCTTCCCAAGAAGTTTCTTTTGGCAACAGGGCCTGGTAGGGCAGCACACCCGATGTCAAGGCTTAGGTGCCTTTCTTTGTGTTCCCTGACATTCCTTTGAGTGCAGCCTGGGGTGCCTTCTGCAGAAAAGTAGAGACATGCACATGACAATGCCCAAGCCCAGCTCTTCACAGGCACTTGTCTAGCAATGCAACAGAGCATGCTCAAGGCTTGGTGGTAATAGTTTATGGACTCATCAACTACAAGTCCAGGAAGCAGATTAACCCTGAGTGATGCCTAGAGTGAGGACATCTTTGCTGTACTCTGTTTTCACAGCAGAGGCAGGCAGCAAGGGCACTCTCCAGAACTGGTGACTCCTGGTGAGTCCTGGCCAGGACACAGAGCTGCTCCACAGACACATCCCAGGCAGTAGAGCCTGCACTCAATCAGCAGCCCATTGGAAAGGCAGGGAGAACACAGTACCACCTGCCCACTAAACCTGAGTGGTTTGATGTGCAGTCCAACCAAATTGTGTGTGCGCTGCACTCCCACATAGCCACAGCCCTGCTGACTTGCCCATCTCTTTTCCCACTTTAAAAACATCTTTCTTTTCTGTCTGGTTTTGTTTGTTTGTTTTTTAAGAGTATCCTCATCCCCTATTCCCTAAGTCCCTGGGCAAGATACTATTATAGTTTTTTAAAAACTTGTTGCTACTGTGGCATTATATCTTTATTCCCAGGGTTTGAAATGGGTTTGTAATCAAACTCTGCTGTTTCCCTGAACACAGAGTTGCAGAAGCTTTATATGTTTCTTTTACATAGGAATGCTGCACGCTCACTGAAAGTAGGAAACCTAGCAGTCCCTCTCAGCAGTCCCTCATCAGCTACATTAGCTAGATGGGAGCTGCATGCCTGCACCTTGGGGAGCAAAGCCTCATTTATACATACCCTGTAGGCCATTCTTAAGGAGGAGCATCACTTTTACACTTGATCTCTCAAAGCAGCCACAGGATAGTGGGTGTAGATCTGCCCTTGGCTCTGCTTCTGCCATCCCGGTGACTTCAGTGCACTGTCGGTGCCTCATGGAATGGCAGATCCTGCTCCATCTTTCCTCTTGTTATGTCTTGATCATCATCAGAGTGATACTGAACCTGACAGGGAATCCTGATGGCACAAGAGTACTGTGTCAACTTTTCATCTTGGAAGCATGAAGCAAAAGGAGCAGAGAAGTCAGAAACTGCTGTCTTCTGTCCACAGCCCTTACCCTTGATCATGCTAAAAGCTCTCTCAGCATCTCAGCCTCCCTTCTTTCTGGTGATCTAGACACGGGCATTTCTGTCTCAGTGTTTCTGTATTTGCCAGCAGAGCTTGCTGAGGAGCAGACCAAGTCATGGCTCACTAGAGCAGTGAGTGGCTGCAGCTTTTGCCAGCATGGCAGCTGAGTAATAAGATGTCTTCACATGGTGGCCCCGCATGATGCCCTCGATGTCTGCATGCTGTACTGGAGACTCCTTGTCCCAGGGAAAGATGACATGAAATGGAGTGGTGGTGTGGTGTTTCATAACCACTGCCTGTGGCTCAGGATGTGCCTACAGTTAGGCTGCTCTGAAGGTTTTCAGCTGCAAAAAGTTTTTAGTAAAAAAGGAACAACTAGAACTAAACCTGCTTTTTTTGTCAGTCTGGGTCTTGCATGCACCAAAGCAGGCTGATTTTTAAGTACCAAAGTCAAATTCCTCTAGTATGAGCATTTGGAGCTGGGGCTGTGGCTTCCAGTGGCCCAATTTTTTCAAACTCAACTTTGCTCTTATGAAAGCTGCAGAAGACAAGCATGGGCACAAGGCTTCAGCAGAGGCTGGATGGATGACTACAGTGTCCCTCCAGTGCCTAAGACAGTGGAGGTCCCTCAACTGACCCACACTCCTTGGCATGAAAGCCATCAGTATGTGGGGTGATGATAAAGCCCCTGGTCAGGCTCTGGCTGCAGTCTGGGCTGTGGGGCTGGACAAGGGGTTGCCAAAGCAGGTGGCAAGAAAGGATCTGGGTGAAGTCTTGCAGGTGTTCCTGATAGTCATCATGCCAGGGTTCCTGTGTGCCAGACATGAGGAACTAAGAGCAGAAATGTCTGTTCTAGGAAGGAAGAAAGCCACAGGCCCACTCAGGAGCATTTAAGCTTTACAAAGCTAATTTGTGATGGGTGTGTGGGAATTGCTAATTACTCTGTGGAAAAAACTTCTGTGGTACAACTTCTGGTGCCAGGCTTAGCCCTGTTCTCCACTTGTTGCCATTTTTCTCAAAGAAGCTCCTTTCAGGGTGGCAGTGTACTTTTCAGGCTTAGCCTCATCCTAAAGGTGAACATTTTGAGCCCTCTCAGCACACAATCAGCCTGGCTGGTTTTATGAGATGTGGGCATGAGGAGAAACCAGCTACTCCTATTTGTTCCAGCTGCAGGCTCTCTGCCCTCATATCTCAAGAGCAGCTGACGCGAGGAGATTTGAACTCGGCTTGTCTTACAGAGCTCAGTGATGAAGGAGAAACCAGTTCATGTCTGAAGAAAATGAGAGTTGGGAGCAATTAAAATTGAAGGGCAAACTTTGCTTTGACATGCAGCAGCGCAGCCCCCATGAAACACCAGGGCAGAACTCATCCTGGCACAATTGGTACATACCCATGGAGAAATGTGGGCTTCCTACAGTGTTAAACAGAGGACAGAAGGAGGAATGTCAGATTTATAATGCGTGAAAGGCCTGGTCCCAGTTCTGATGCCAGTCCATGGGCTGCAGTATAAATAACGTGTGTGCAGCATGGAGTAAATCCCACAGCCAAGTCAGTGTGAAGCTGGTGTGATGATCAGGAGTAGGTTTTGGCCATGTGCAGCAATCAGCCTTTGCAGATAGCATTATCCTGGACTTATTTCTTGTAAGCAGCATTGCTTGATGAGAAAATAGGCACACTGTCATTTCCATTCCCATTTTCCTCTGTTCCCCTTTTTCCTTCCTTTGTCCCTCCCTGTCTTAGGATATCTTTTTCTTCCTCTCCTCCCTTGCAGCAGTGCTCCAGGTCTGCTATCTGCAGGGGTCTCTCTGATATCTTCCCCATTCCAGGCAGTGGGAGTTAAAGAGTTCAGGTTGCCATTTAAGTGTCAGTTTGGTTTCAGCTTCCCGTGTTGGTGGCAGTAGCAAGAGACCAACGTTGTTTTTTTAGCATCTTGGAGACAGGTGTAGATTGCATCTCATCCAAATGCTGTGGGATTGGTCACTCAATCCATGAGGAGTTTGAACCAGCCTTTGACTTGGATTTTTTGTTGGGTGAATTTTGTTGTTTCTGTCATGCTGAGTCCTTGTGTGAAATTCCACATCAATTCCAGAAAAAAAATCCACCAAATCTGCCCCTTTCTCTTCAGATAAGCTGCCTGACCCAAGAGAAGTCAGCATAAGCTGAAGGTGGTTCAAGTGGGCCCTTCAGCCCGCAGTGTTATTGACAAGAAGCAGCTTTTCCAGATTGCCATGGGCTGCAGCAGCCAAGCTGCAGATGAACAGCTTCTTTTGTTTTCAGGGATCATTGTTAAACTAACTGATAGCAAGGGCTGCCATCCTGTTCTCTGCTGCTGCAGTGCTGAAGAGGGGGTGTGCCCAGTGAGTGAGCTGAGATGAATGTCCCCTTGGCTCTGGTTCAGGGCTGAGCCTTACCCTGTTCCTTCTCCTCCTCCCTCTGGGAAATACCACAGCTGGACTGACTCCAAACCTGAAAAGTTTCAGCCTAGTTAATTAATTATTGTGAGAGCTACCTGTCTCTTCAAACCATAGATTGATCAGGGAGCCATAACTTTGGTTGTTGCCTCAGCAACCAAAGTTCTTCCTTTTCAGTCCTTTCTAAGCTATTCCACATAGTATCATAGTGTCAGTCAGGGTTGGAAGGGACCATAAGGATCATCTAGTTCCAGCCCCCCTGCCATGGGCAGGGTCACCCCACACTAGATCAGGATGGCCAGAGCCTCATCCAGCCTGGGCTTAAACACCTCCAGGGACGGGGCCTCCACCACCTCCCTGGACAACCCATTCCCCCATTCCAGGGCTTCACCACTCTCATGGTGAGACATCCAGTCTGAGTCTCCCCACCTCCAGCTTCATTCCATTCCCCCTAGTCCTATCACTACCTGAGATCCTGAGAAGTCCCTCCCCAGCCTTCTTGTAGGCCCCCTTCAGATACTGGAAGGCCACAATAAGGTCATCTCTGCGCCTTCTCTTCTCCAGACTGAACAGCCCCAACTCCTTCAGTCTGTCCTCATAGGAGAGGTGCTCCAGCCCTCTGATCATCCTCGTGACCCTTCTCTGGACACCTTCCAGCACCTCCAGATCCCTCTTGTAACAGGGGCTCCAGAACTGGAGGCAGTACTCCAGCTGGGGTCTCACCAGAGCTGAGTAGAGGGGGAGAATCACCTCCCTTGACCTGCTGGCCACACTTCTCTTGCTGCAGCCCAGGATCTGATTGGCTTTCTGGGCTGCAAGTGCACACTGAGAGCTCCTGGTGAGCTTCTCGTCCACCAGCACCCCCAAGTCTCTCTCCTCAGGGCTGCTTTCCAGCCAGTCCCTGCCCAGCCTGTATTTGTGCCTGGGGTTGCCTCGACCCAGATGCAGGACCCTGCCCTTGGTCTTGTTGAACCTCATGAGGTTGGCTTGTGCCCACCTCTCCAGCCTGTCCAGGTCCCTCTGGATGGCATCCCTTCCCTCCAGCGTGTCTGCTGCACCACACAGCTTGGTGTCGTCAGCAAACTTGCTGAGGGTGCACTCAATGCCAATGTCCATGGCACTGACAAAGATGTTGAACAAGACTGGTCCCAGGACTGATCCCTGCGGGACTCTGCTTGTCACTGGCCTCCACTGAGACATGGACCCATTGACAGCCACTCTTTGGGTGCAGCCATCAAGCCAGTTCTTTATCCATCTAGTGGTCCACCCATCAAATCCATGTGTCACCAGTTTGGAGACCAGGATGTGGTGCAGGACAGTGTCGAAGGCTTTGCTCAGGTCCAGGTAAATGACATCAGTTGCTCGCCCCTCACCTATTAATGTTGTCACCTGTTCATAGAAGGCCACCAGGTTTGTCAGGCAGGATTTGCCCTTGGTGAAGCCATGCTGACTGTACCAAATCACCTCTTCACTATTCTTCTGAGTCAGTAGTGCCTCCAGGAGGATCTGCTCCATGATCTTTCTTGGCACAGAGGTGAGACTGACTGGCCTGTAGTTCCCTGGTTCTTACCCTTTTTGAAAATGGGAGTAATGTTTCCCCTTTTCCAGTCTTTTAACATGCCAAAGATTTTATGTATAAAAAGAGAGAAAGTTTGGAAACAGCACTGGGTAAGATAGTTAATATGACATCATTTCAAGGAGTAAGACTGGATACTTTTTCCCCTTGCATGGCGTGTGCCACGTAGCTTGGCAGGTCAGTGCCTTGGACACATGCTGGTAGCTAGATGATTTTTCAAGAGACATGCTGAAAAAATGAAGCAGCCAAGCCTGAGCCCAGTACAAAGAGTTATGCAGTTACTTACTAAACCCAAAGATTAATCTGACTGTAGAAATTAAAAATGTGTCAGAGAAAAACCTGTGAGGTGCCCAAGGCAGTGCTGATGAATAGGAACATTTGTGTCCTGCTAAAGGTACTTGTTCATAATTACCAGTGTTATGGATTTGCATTGTCCAGAGCCCTCGCCCTGGATCTCCTGTGACAGATGCGCAGTGAAACAGGGCTAATTTGGAGCATTAATTTAGACACAGGCAGCAGCTGACATGGAGCTCTAAGTAAGAGATCCTTCCTGTTGCCAGAGCAAGTACAAAGTGCTTGCCTGTAAGTTGCAAGCTCATATCAAAGCAGCTTCACAAACAAATGGTTACAGACTGGGCTGTGTCGTTTTGTCCTCCTCTGGTTTTACTTCTCTCCTGATAACTATCTGAGACCCAAGGTCGTCTTAAGGAAATAGTTGTGCAATAGAGACATTGCTATAGGTGCTTCTGTGTTTCTGGTGTTGTGATTGTGTGGGATCAGCTTCCAGCAGGAACACTTTTAAATACACAGTAAATAAGCAGGGCAGAGTGGAGAGTCATGTGTCTGCATAAAGAGCTGTGTGCTGGAAATGCCCTCAAGACTCTGCTGTGCTTTAGGCCTGGAACAGCAGAGGCAAGCATTGGGTTTGCTGCTCCCTCTGTTTATTTGCCTGGTCCTTCCCTGGTCCCAGTTCAGCAAAATGTTGGTCACCTGTGATGCTTCTGGCACATGGGTGATGGCTTTGCCATCAGTGTCTTGTGAGGCAGCACCCAAACCAAGAGGCTGGGTACCGAGTGCAACAAATCCAGCCTTAGGCAGGTTTCTTGTTACCTTGTGCGCTTCAGCCGCTGGCCTTGCCTTTTGCCAGATAACTCAGTTTTAGTGACTGTGTTATTGTAAATAATCTTGGGCCAAGCAGCTGTTTTCCACATCTTTGGTTCACAAGTACTTGAGTTTTATTTAAATGTCCTATTAGACTGAAACACTAATTGCCAACAGGCCAGGTAATGGGGGAATTAGGCACCCAAGCAGCAATGGTGCTGAGCAGCCCTGATGGCTTCAGGTGGCACAACCAGCATACAGCTTTGAAGAGAACAAAAGTTAAGCATCCCTACTCCTTCCACAACTCCTTCCTAATTGCCATTAATCTTCAGATTTATTTCTTATTTCTTATTTAGTTGTTGGTCTTCAGCTCCCAACTATGTTTTACTTCTTCCTTTAGTATTTCCTGTGCCCTCCTCTCAGAATCATTTGGACACTGAATAATCTTACTAACTGCAGAGGGGCTGTCCTGGATTTACCCCAGAGCAGCAGAAGCCACATGTCCTTGTGGACTTCCCCTGACACTGCTAGCAATGGTCCTGGAACTAGTTCCTCAGGCAAGCCTTCTGTTACTTATTTGCATCCATTCCTTTCACCTGATATTGAATGGGGCTGAAACTCAGCACTTTGTCTTAAAATTATACCCTTCAAATAATGCTTCTGAGTGTTCCTTCCTCTCGGTGGCCTGACCTTTGCTGAGGCTGCTGCTAATCTATTCTTTAGCAGTGGTGGTTAATGCACAAGCTAATGTTCTGCTGCAGCTTCAATGCTGTGGTGCCACCCTTGGTGCTCTGTCTCCAAACAGAACTGCTTTCCAGTATTTCACTTCACTGTGGGAATAATTTTACTGCTCAGGCACAATGACAGCAGAGAATGCTTAAAGAGAGACAGGGAAGAAAGGGAAAATGCAAACTGTGACAACAAGACAACTTATGTCATTGTTATGATGGCATTTTGTGGGAATGCAGGATGTGACTGGCACATAGCTCCTCTAGCACCTGTCTGCAGAGAGCCCATAGTGATGGTTAATTGTAGTTCATTCCAAGTGTGTGAACAGAAAGAGCTTCGTCTGGCATTAGCTCTGCTGTGCCCTAGTTTCAAGGTTATGCTTTGTGTACTAATAAGCGAAGTCCAGAGCAAGGCAAGGCTGGCTTGCAGCAGTGTAAGCAGTGACAACATGTTATTAGCTATTTCAGAGATTAATTCACCCTTCCAAAAGCCCCGCTGGCTATGTTTGTGCTTGCAGTGCTCCCAAGGAAGCAGCCCACAGCTGTGCTGCAAGTTTGCTGCCAGTGATGGGGAGCTCTGACACCCTTCTTGGGACCCAGGCAGGGACATGTACTGAGGACAGTGCAGCGAAGCCAGGTGCAATCACTGAAGCTACCCAGTTCCAGGCTGGCATTTCTGCACTGCTACTAGAGAAAAATCCATCACCTCCAGGAGCAGCGCAGTCAGACCACAGGGCTAGAGACATGGCATGGAGTAAAGCACCAGGACAAGCATGCATGCTCCTGTGATGCGTTCTCAGCATGGGCCACCCAGGCTGCAGGTTTGGATAAAGGCAGAGGTGTCTGAGCCCTTGGTAGTCATGTCTCAGTAGCCATCCAGGGTGGCTGGGCAGCACTGCACAGCTGTGGTGCACCTGGAGGAGAGATTGTGCAGGAGACAGGCCCTGCTCTGGTTTGCCTGCTGACTCCAGCACCCTCAGCAGCAGCTGAAGCCTAAGCATCACACTTTGGGAGCAGTGTAGTAGCTTGTCTGAAGTGAAATGAGGCTCCCAGTGTAGCTGCTGGAGGGGGAAGGAGAGAGATAAGATGCCCACATCATATCACCAGCAACATAACTGGTATTAAGGGAACTGAAGTCAAGGATGAATGAACATTGAGGCTGAGCTAACTTTCACATCACGAGGAGGTCCCTGAAGGGCTGTGTGCTGACAAGGCAACATGGAAAAGCTGGTACATGTAATCTCTTCACAGGGGTGTTCTGTGAATAATCAGAACTTGCTAGGCTTGTCAGTCCAATTTCCTTCCAAAATACAACGTTGTGTGGAGGTGGTGACATTTCAGGAATGGGTAGATTCTCTCCTGAATATAAACAGAAACAGATTTAACCCAAAAGAAGAGACAAATAAAATACTTTACCTGCAAAGTACTGTGCCGGTAATGCTGTGATAGGGGCCATGCTCACTGTTACAACTCCTAGTGCAAACAGTGACTCTGTGTTGAGGGTGTAAAGAAGCATATGGGACAGTGCCAGATGTCACCATTAAGGCAGCATTAAACTGACAACCTGAGCCCACTGTGAACCTTTATACCATGGGATGTAAAGCTGTGTTGGGTCTTCATTGTGCTCCTGTGGCAGACAAGGCCATTCCCTCAGAGGGACATTCTGAAGGGAAGAATATTTTTTGAAATGCAAATATGCATGTACAGAGGTGAAATATTCACTGTGTTGGGTAGCTGCATTTGTGCTGAAGAGCAACTGGGGAGGTAAGTGAACTGCAGAGTTGATGGAGCATCTCTTTATGAAGTGAGATCCTCTTCCTAACTCCATATGTATTTCCACTTGAATTACTGATCCCCTGACTGATCAAATACCACCATGTTCTCTCATCCTTCTGTTCTCTGTGTATTGCATGTCTTCACCTCCTGAATCTAATTCAGGAGCAGTAGCACTGGATGAAATACAGGCAGCAAAGTCCTGCTCTCATTAGCACAAATTATATCCAGCCACTGCTGTGACCTTACTCCTAAGAACATACCATTTATTGTGCCCAGCTGGACCATCATTCCTTCCAGACCAAGCTGGGTGCTTCAAATGATGGCAAAAATGCTTCTCAATACTTGTGCAGTCTTGCAGTTGGCCTAACGGAGCAACCCCACCTTTCTTTCTCTCTGCAGTGGGCAGCTCATATTTTCGAGAAGGGAATTTGATCTTTTGTCTGTTAACTTTGTATTTCCTAGTGCAACATGTACCCCTGACACCCTCGGTTTCAGGCAGGCATCTCCATTCTGTGCAGCCTATGGAGGGGCTTCACTGACCCACAGGGCTAGCAACAGACCCTGTGTGGCTCAGTGCAGCTGGGTTGTGCTGAACATCCAGGCTGTCCTGAGGTGAGCTGTAGCTGAAGTCAGGCTCAGCTCTAGACAGCTAAGAGGCAATACAAATTTATTTTCCAGAAGCCAAAAGAAAGCTCTCGCTATCTGTAGGAAGGATGAACAGAAATGAAGAGTAACAACTCACCTCTTACCCTAGCAACCTGACATCCATTCCAGAGGCTTTGCTACCCCTCTGTAATGCAGCAGATGAGGAGAGCAGCACGTTACAGCCTTTCTGGCTGATTTTTCTTACATCCTCAGGCTGTGCTCACAAGAGAAATTCTGGATGTGAAAACTCCCTGCCCAAGACCACTTAGGGTATTATTGCCATTCAAATCTCACCCTTTGTACCCCTAAACCAGTAGCCAGTCCCCCATACTGGCAGTGCCAACTCCCTTGACCCTGACCTGTTTTGATTCTCACTCGCCCAGATGAATAGCTGCCCAGGCCCCTGCACTCACTCTGCGGCACAGTGCCCTTTTCCTGCAGCTGGGCAGTGCTCACAGGTGAAGTCCAGGTGAAGCTCTCCTGCAAGTCAGTACTGTAGTTGCTTTCTAATTGTGTGTTAGCTTGCTCACACCACCAATCAGCACAAGCTTCTTGTTAAAGGCTCTTGCTGGAGAGTAAGCACAAGGATAACCAGGCACTTGGAATAATAATGTGTTTGAAGGGGGCATAAGTAATAAATCACCCAAATTACTTCCAGTGAACAGATGAAATGACTGAAACACCCTCAGGCTTTGTGGAAGCTCCTCAGCTTATGCATAGGTGTAAGATCCCTTCTGGCTGCAGCATCAACATTTCTATACCTGCAGCTGGAGAATTCAAGCACAGCTTTTGCAAGCAGGGAATGAAAGGGTCCCTTGTCAGAGTAGAGCCATCCATGAGCAGGGTGCTCTGCTCTGGCTCTCGCCAGTTGTCAGGCTCTGTTACAGTGTATGCTGGATCGTAAGTTACTGAGAAAAACAGGGGTAGAAAAACTTCCAGTCAATGTTCCCCTGGAAAAGACAAGCTAAAAGTGCTGCTGCTGTAATGAAAGAGTATCCTGAGTGTGGAAAAAGCATTCCTGATTGACAGGTGAGTCTGTGTGAATTACTTAGAGCTGCAGGCTTAGTCCTGAAGAAATTAGCTTTGGACAAGATACCGTCTGTTGCTGGAACCAGAATCCTCTGACTTGGTTATCTCCAACTGCAAGTGGGAGGATTTTGAGAAGTGCAGCAGTCTGAGAGCTGGATATTTTTGGCTCCTACTTCTTCACCCTACCTGCTGCTTTCCAGTTCAGTAGGCACCAGGCCTCCTGCCTTGCAAGGGTCAGGCAGAGCTGATCAGCAGCATGCTGTTTCTGTGAGAGGAAGCAGCTCTGAGCTTCAACTGAATTAGTGCTTGCCCATTACCCTCTGACGTGGGAAAGAAAAACGCTTCCTAATACATGGCCATGGAAAGGCTGCCAGGCCCTGCTCTAGTCACTCCATGCCACCAAAGTATTGCTCTCTAAGACTTGTTGTTTGGTGTTCTGTGGAAACTGGTTCAGAATGTCCAGAACTGGGAGAGTTCCTCTCCTGGAAGGTATCACAACACAGAGATTGCTTTCACCTTTTCAAGCAGGGATTTTCTTTAGCCTTTTATTGTATTAAACAAATCTTCAGTTTGCTTTGTGACTGATGGAGGGATACGAAGTGGGATTCAGCTGATTTTCATCAGGTGAAAACTGGATGTCTAGTCAAAGCTCCTCATACTGTGTGACCTGTTTGGTTAATGGCATGAGTGGAGCCTCTCTGGGAATACTGTGAACTGCCTGCCAGGGCCACTTTACACTGAGCATGAAACTTTTACACTTGATGGTTTAGGGAGCTGTCAGAAACCTTTTTAAGGTGGCTTTGAATCTTCCTTTCCCCCTTTTTATTCCTGCTTGTGAAATGGATACCCATGCTTGAGTCAGCATCTGTGACACCAGCTCCATCCTCTTGTGGACAAAATCCTATTTTAAGCTTTCCATCAGAGGCCACAGCTATTTGTGTCATTGTCAAACCTCTTCACAAGGTCTGGTGACATTGATGGTAGCTCTCTTAGAAGCCAAAGGTTCTGCAGTAACATAAACAGGATCAGCAACATTAAGTGCAGGTGAAAGAAAAGCCAGCTGCACATCCTTTCTGTCTCCCTTGGCAACAGCATCCTGCCAACAAAAACTGCCAAGGGAAGGCTGGAGAGGAAGGGATGTGCACTGCAAAGCTGGGGCTGGACAAGCTCTGGGTACGGGGGGAGCTGTCAGCCCAAGGAACACTCATGAGCTTTTAAAATTATTTTGGTGTATTCTGTGTGGTTTTGGACAAGGGAATGCACAGAGCCTCTGTGCTTATTACGAGTGTTCATCTGAAACGCCAGGCGACGGGCTGTGCTCTTCTGAGCCAGATGTTTCCATCCATGACAGCACACAGGGAAGAAATCCACAGTGAGTTACTGCTTACAGATGTGGCAAATCCTCCCGCAAAGGTTAAAATACGTGGCATGCTTCTCTTGTTACACCAGCTGCAGCTTCATGCTAAATTACTGTTTGAGCCTCAAGCTCTTAATCAGCCCTGAGTTCTAGAAACTGCTAAACAAGCTGGTGTTTCAAAGGACCAGTTTTGGGATTTTTGTAATGCACTAGATTTCTTTATTTAGAAAAACCTTCAGGCTGGAAAAAAAAAAGGGTGAAAAGTGAGTTGCAAATGGCAGGGAGAAAAGGAGCAGGAGCACAAGAGCACAAAAATGCAAAGCAGATCTATTATTATTATTTGTCCTCTGTCTTTCTGTGTTCTTGTCATGGCTGTGAAACAGAGTTCCTGTGACTGCAGGTAAAATCTGCTTGTGGTGTAATACATGCACCTGCCTGGCCTCCTGACAGGGGACTTCTGTCCCTGGCAGTCAGCACTGGGGTTACTGTCAGAGGCCTGCTAGTGCTGCTGAACCTCAAACATATTATCACAGCATCATTGCTTTCAGATTTCACCACAGCATCAAAGTCTAGCTGCAGCATGCTTGTATCCAAGGCCTGAAAGCAGAGGATCTTCTCACCTGATACCATGAGAAAGAAGGAACTGGCTTTTCTCTCCAGCAAAGTATTAGCAAATACTTTTGCAAGTAGCCCATGTAACCAACTGCTCAGGTTGTTGCAGCCCCCCTGGATACCACAGGGACTCTGAATCAGAGACTGAGTAGTAGGATTGCCCCCTGACTCTTGGGGGGTTCCTACTCTGCTCTCAGGAAGACCCCAACCTGCTACTCTCACTGTTTTCCCATGCCTTTTGAGGGGCTGGTAGTTGGCTGCACAGGACACCTTTCTGTGCTCTCCAGGCAGTGTGTTCTTTCAGACATGCAGCTCTGCCAGAGAGAAAGCCAGGAAGAGAAAAGAGAAATAATGGAAAGAGTGAGGTAGGATTACAGCATTAGGAATCACAGGATGTGCAGACTTATTTGTGGTTACAAAGTAGAAATTGCTCATTTACCACTGAGGAGTGAAGGAACAAAATGCAGAACATGCCTTTCAGTGCCAGGGAAGGAGAAGGAGAGATCCCTACTTCATTCCCTGGATTTCCTTCTGACAGGAATATTCATATCATTAGAGATACCTGAATGAAGTGGAAAGTCTGGTGGGGGTACAGAAGCAGGAGGCAAATCTGTAAAGCCATCCACACAGTAAAAGCTGCCTGCTGCACGGGAGGGAGGGTGCAAGGGCTGAGCAGCCTCACAAGGGCGTGCAGCTGGGGTGCGTGTTGCTGTTTTGTTCCCAGAAAGCGACAACTGCCAGCACTCTTCTGGCGTCTGAATAGACCCGTGTCAGGCAAACGGCATCAGGGCTTGATGGGGAGCCACGCTGCTACCAAGCAGCCGTTAGATGTGCCGGCAGGAGGTGGACTGGCTCAGGCAGTAACGCTGCCTTGCGGTGGCAAAGGTGCTCCATAAAGAAGTGAGCCCTGGCACTGCACAGCCCTGCAAGACACGCCTGCCTGGGCTGCCGCTGTCCTCATTCCTCCAAACCACTTCCAACAACAACAGCAACTCCTGCTTGCAGCTGCCTTACCGGGGAGATCTATTTTCCTTTCTGTGCTGAGGGATGAAGCTTCCAAGTCTGTGTGATCTGAGCAGGTGAGGATGTCTGCTGACAAGTCCAAATGATATTTTCAGGTAAGTGATTACGTCGAAGAAGCAGTTAGAGACAGACTCTCTCTTTGTCTTGCCCTGATCTCAGTAATTACCATTGTCCTAGATTGCCAGGCATTCTCTCTGTAGGGCTGCACAGCTCAGATGTCTGCGTGGGTTTGGGTTGAACAGAGGCTAGGAAGTGTTTCTAAAGCGACTGCTCCCAGTGCCTTTGGGTCCCTGGTGCAGGATGAGGATGAATCAGGAGCTGCCTGCTCTGTGACTACTTGGCACTATCCTATTTGTATTACCCTTTGTGTACCTCCTGGGAGGCCACAAGGGAATTGTGCTTTACCAGTCACTCTCTGGCAATCTGTGGAGGAAGTTCACCTTAGAGGCAATGTTTTTATGTGGTTGAGGGACCAGGACATCTTGCCAGATGAAAGCCATGGATGGCTCCCATTGCTGCAGCTGCACAGGGAGTGCACAGGGAGTGCACAGGGAGTGCTTCATTTGTGTTTGTGCATGTGATGTCCACGGTTTCCGCTGATGCTGGGCTATGGAGCTCTGATCCATGCCTCTCCTTCCCTGCATTTTACCAAATGCCTCCTGTGCTGAGGTGGGGAGTGATCACTCTGTCTAATGCTTACAAGAGAAAACAGGCAAGAACTTCTAAGTTAAGGTTTGGGAGTTCTGGCATGAGAGCCACTGATCAGCAGGCAGGGAAGAGAAATTTTCTGTGCAGAGTAACCTACTTTTACTTCCCTCAGTTCTGCCACCAGTAATGGAGATAAAATTTACTTAACTCTTTGTTTGTACTGAGGCTGCTTTGCTGTGTGTGAAAATCATACTGCTTTGACAAAGAAATTGCCATCACAAAAATGACCACAAAAGAAGTAATAATATAGACTTTCTGCACAATTTCCCTCTTTAAAGATTCCTTTTGCTCCATGAAAGGATTTTGTTTGGCTGAGAGACACAAGAAATTAATGGTGTTGCCGTTGCTCTGAACAGGCTTTACACAACCTATTAGTAAGTCAAGACTGTGAGAAGCAGAGAGTCCTCAGCATCCCATGCACTGTGCCTGTGCGTGGGTCTGTAGACAGTGAGTCCTTTCTAGGACGGCTCCCTTTGCTTCCCTTGCCCACGGCAGTCTGAAATAATGAGTCCAGCTTGCACCAAAAGTGTTTCCTAAAGCAAAAATGTTTGCCAGGCACTGCTCAGGGTGGTTCTGCTTGTCTTGCTGCAAGGTCTGGGGTAGCAGAAGCCAGAAGGGGTCAGACACCAGACTGATCTCAGCATGTCCATTTGCTGCAGAAGATGGGAATGTGCAGCTCAAAAGTTTCCACTGTGTCTTTGGTCATTGGGACTTGGTCCAAAGCCCATGAAAGTCATTGGGAACCTTTCCAGAGGCTTTGGATCAGGAGTTACATAAGTTTGTGTTGTCTAAAGGGGCTGCCCAGGGAAGTTGAGCATGGCAGCTGCCTCACTAGCCATGTGCCTATTCTGCCATGCCATGTGGAAAGGCTAGTCTCCAAGTGCCCACCAAGCATCACAGGCAGCAGCAGCCACCAGTAACTCCTACATGGAGCCTCTCACTGGTGTCCTGTGCCAAGACACTGCCTCCTAGCAGGGGCTCTGAGGGTCCTGAGATAAAACAGTCAGAGAACATCAGCTGCTGGGGCCCAAGGCACTGTTTTTCTGGATTAGAGGGAGGCGATTCTGCCTCCTGAGTGCAAATAAAAGGGTCACAAGGAAGTTCCCAAATGATAGGACCCTGAGGGTTTCTTAGTCTGGGAAGGCAAAGTCATCCTTAACTGCCAACTTTTCTGAGACTGACTGAGGATGTCAGCTGCAGCCTTTTGAAAACAGTGCTGTAAAGAGCTCCTTCACTGTACACACCACTTCTGGATAGCTTGTGTGAGTGTCCAATGGGAAGAAGCACTGCAGGGAGATCCTGTTGAGATGTGAACCATTGCACCATGTTGTCAGGAAGGAGTTTTTATGGCTAGATGCACATCAGCACCCTGTGTGTACACTGCTGTCACTCTGTTTTGCTTCATCTTTGATTTAATTCATTTTTTACTTAATACTCCTTGGTGCACTGACCAGGGGATGACACAGTTCACACCACAGAGCTGTCAGGTCAATCAGCTTTTTCATTAAGCTTGAGTGGTTTTAATGTAGTCATAAAATTAGACTCCAGAAGCAGGAATTTGACACACAGCATTTAAAACCCAAATCCACCTGACCCCTTCTGAACATAAGCTCCAATACCATAGAAAGGCCTCTGACGAAAAAAACCCTAATGATTTGGCCTGACCTTTAACAATAGAATTAATTATTATTGTTTGCTAGAATATACTTACATCAGTCTGTATGAATATTATGCTAGCAGGCACTCCTTAGCCCAAAGGGCTTACACTCTGAGTAAGATCAGTCCTAAGAGTCTTAGGCAGCCAAAAGCAAAGGCTTTGACAAAGAGCTGCAGGGCTGTGCTTTGAACTGACCAAGACCGTCTGCTCTGTACCATTTCAGGTGGGATATCAAGACTTTGCCCATGACAAACTGATGACAACCAGGGGGCAGTCTGAGGATAAGCTGAGGCACTGTGGGACAATGGGTGTCATAACCACCATGGCCCTTTTCTCAGGGCAGTTGTATTGGTGACGCAGAGGTTGGGAAGGGAAGAAATTTGAAGGGGTTTGGTTAAGACTGTTTCTGTAACAAATTCCTCCTATGCCTTAGTATAGAAAATAAGCGCATCATTTCCGTAGGCTTAAGTCAGCAAATAGGGCGGTCTAATGTCAGGGTCCTCAATAAAAGCCCCACTTTCTAAGACATTGCATATCCTCAAGTGATAAAAAAGTAAGTGGGAGCTCTGAGCAATCAGGTCACCACAAATCCAGCCAGAGTATGCTGAGGAATTGATGCTGAGCATTACAGCTTTACTTTTGCTTTCCAACTGACTGTTGACCAGTTATAAAGGGGCCAGCAAAGCCCACTGTGAAGTCTCTCCCTAGATGCACAGCACTGGTCATTTTTACAATCATCTACTGGGCTGAATGTTTTCCCAGTAGTTAGGGGCACAAATTAGCTGCTTTCTGGTTGTCACTGAAGGAGTTACTGGGGTCCATTCAACCACTACAGAAACGGTCTTAAGAAGCTTGCGTGGCCATGGTGGTTCCACAGAGGTTGTTAAAGGGAGCCCAGCAGATGAGGAAAACCTAAGTGCCACATCCAGAACAGCCACATGGCAAGGAGGCGGTTGTTTATTGTCAGATAAATTAATTTTGATGTGTTCTTTCCTTTGAATACAGCAGCCAGCTTAAAATAGGAGCCAAATCCATGTGGCTGCTGGTGCCTGATGTGGTGACCTGCTAAGACTGCAGACTGCCCCAGAGAGGTGATCAATCTGTACAGCAGCAAGCTGCTGATTTATTGGTATTTCAGGAAGTGGAGATGGATGTGAGGCAGGTTTGCAGACAGAGATCAGGGTTTGTAACCCCAGGGCACAATATGTAGAAAAGCTGACAGCTTTTTTATCCCTCAAGGAATATTCTGGATAAAACATGAACCTAACGGAGACATTTTTCTGTGTGCAAGGTGTGAGAGAAAGGGGTTACACAACACCCAAGGGTTTTAGCAGGCATGACAATCCTGATATCTAGTGTCTCATAAGATCTGCCAGTGCACTTCTGTCTTATGTGCTCAGAACTGCAGGCCTGAAATTTCCCAAAACATTATCCCAAATAAATCATCATCCCTTCCTCTTTGCATTTGTTCTGTGGCAGCAACTTGCCTTGGCATGAAATATTAGCCATATGGACACTAGAATATCTGCTTTGACCTTGACCTCAGGATAAGTGCTGCCAAAAGTATGAAGCTAACTCCTGCCTTTCATTTCCAAGAGTGATGCTCCCTCCACAGGAACAACACAATCTGCTTTCCTGCTTGCATCTCAGGGTGCAGAATCTGGTCTTTTCTTTGCCTAGATGTTCTGCTAAGATCACGTCCGTGGCTGGCTAGGAACTGGGAAGCAGTATCCTAGATGATGGTTTACTTGGCAGAGATACCTATTTCAGAAATCTAAAAAACACATGAGCTAATGGTAGCATCAGGCAGTGAGAGGAAGGTGCTGGGGCAAGGGGAGGTGAATTTTGCTGGCTGCCGAGCTCTGTACGGTTCTGGTTCAGAAATGACGGTGACCAAAGTAGAGAACTGAGCTGGGTGAGAGGAACAGGTCCTGCTTCTTGGATCATTGTTTGCTCTGTGCATTGAACTCCTTGCAGATGGGTGTGAATGAAGAGCAGGATCCAGAATAAACACATTTCTTGGCATTTGCACTTGAGTCTGCCCAATATGCAAGAGAGCCCTAGAGCCCAGTGGACACCTAATTGGAGATCCTCTCTCATTTTCTCAAGTCCCTGTCTTCCTTTTCTGCTTGTGCCCATGACAGATACTTCCAAGTAGGGTAGAGCTGAATGGCATTGCAATGCTCACAGAGAAAGCTGGCAAACCTGAGGAGGGTGGAGAAGGGGGCAGGAGGGTATTCCACAGTCTTTGTTGGAAGCTCTGCTGCTTGGGCCAACACAGCTCCCTGATTTTTTGATTGTGGAAACCTTGACACTGCTGGTTGAAATTCACACTAGCATGGTGCTAGCAGTGCCATCTGATGCTGCTCAGTGAGCTCTGCAAAGGGTGTGCTTCCATGTGCTTCCTAGTGGGCAGAGCCCCACAGTGCCCTTGGCAGCTTCAACATACGGAAATGGTGGCTGTGACTGATGTGGTCCCGGCAGGTCATGCCAACTCACAGCATGTTAGCTCTGCATCCTGGGGAGACTTATGCTACTGCAGGTGCCACATCCATTAGCTGAACTAGGAATCAATGGAAGAATTGATGTTCCCAGTGGTGGGCATCTGGCACCTCATTAAATGACCCTCAGGCTGTGGCAGGAGGCAGATTTCACACAACCCAGCCCCCCAGCACACGTGAGCACAGAACAGGTTTGTACAGGGGTGTGAAGGGCACTTGTGTTAGATGGAGTCAGACTGCTGGGCGCCACGTGGCTTTTTGAAGTGGCTGTGCTAGCTGCACTCTCTTGTTTATTTTTAACAGCTACAGACTCTCCACATCTCATGCTCTAAAATAAGTGACTAGATTTTTAGAAGCTTCTAAGTAAAGGACAGCATGGGTAACCCAGGAAGCCCTCTCATCAGATGTCCCCCCCTTGACCTAATTTTTGACAAGGGCTCAGCAGCTGCTGTCTCACAAAACCAGATTGCTTAATGGCATCCAAGATGAGAGGCAGCCAGCTTGAAGATCTTGCATCCAGAAGGATGAGCAGTCTGAGGTTCCCTGTCATGATGCAGACATTCATCTGGAGGCCAAAACAAAACTGAACTTCTCTTTTGTTTCTGCCCCTAAAGAGTAGGGTTCTTTGTAGCTTCTAGAGGGAAGTCTCCTGCCTGTGACACTCTAAAGCACTCCAATGAGTCCATACTACAGGCTGCTCTCTCCTTTTGCCACAAAGATTCCCTGTGCTTTCTGCAGCCTTCCCATTCCCACTCCACCATTCCACAGCCACAGGAGCTCTGCAGCCCCTGCAGGTTTTCTTTTCTCTCTCTACTTTCCCAGAGAAGCTGACACAGTTGGATGCCAACTCTTCCATCCTCCTGCAGGGCATGGCAGATAGTCCTTCCTGCCAGCTGTGCAGGCCATGCTGGCTGTGCGCTGGTGGCTGCCCTGTCTCACCCTCTGTGTGTTTGTCCCTGCAGGTGTTCTGCTGATCTTGGCACTGACAGAAGAGCTGGTGTTTTCTGTTCAGGTACTGTCTCCCACCGTCTCCTCCTCTCAGGGCTTCCCGATGGACAGTGTCACAGCCATGGGAACAACGCCTCGCCACAAAGGCCGCCACACATCAGAGCCCCTTCCCACATCCTCTTACACCATTGCCCACCCCGTCAGCTTGGCAGAGACAGCCCCTTCCACTGGGCAAAAGCAAACAGGCAGCCCTCGCCTGGGCCAGGAGGGCACCTACCACTCACACAACCAGAGCGCCCTGTACTCGGCACAGACTCGCCCCAAGGGGAAAATCTTCCAGGTGTTCAAAGGCAACTTCACAGAGTCCTCAGAGCCTTACCTAAAGACAAGCCTGCACTCTCCCTTCCCCACCCTGAGGAGCCCTTTCACGGAGCACCCGATCCAGCCCCAGAGCACAGTGCCCAGCCATGTGAGTGGCAGGGGGCTGGCAAGAACTGAACACCCAGACCCTGCCCCACTCCACAACGCCTCGGGAAGCCTTGGGGAAGCTGAGCAAGGGGATGGGGCCAAGCTGGCGGTGCAGGAGGCAGATTTTGCCACCACAACTGCTGGACCATCAGCTGATCCTGAAGCAGTGTCGGTGCCTTTTAAATCCACCCACTACAGTGTATGGGATATGCTGAGCAAAAACAACTCTTGGGTGACCTTGAATCTTAGTACCAATGTCCCTCTGTTTGCCGGCCCTGGATCTGCCACAGCAGCAGCAGGCCACTCGGTTCAGACCAGTTTTGACGTCAGCATCTCCTCCCCAGCAGTGGGAGAGCCCAAGGGACCCGCCGTGACGCAGCATGGCGGGGTGACTAACACCAGCTTGCTGGACAGCACTTTCTCTGCAGTACCTACCACAAGGTTGTCCAGCTCCATTTCCACAGCTGGATCCACTGCTACTGGGAACTTCCTAAACAGACTGGTTCCTGCTGGGACCTGGAAACCGGGAGTGCAAGGAAACATCTCTCATGTCACCGAGGGGGACAAACCCCAGCACAGAGCAACCATCTGCCTCAGCAAGATGGACATTGCCTGGATCATTCTGGCTATCAGCGTACCTATATCCTCTTGTTGTAAGTCAATCACCCTTTTATTTTGGTTTCTCTGTCCTTAAAATTCAGATTTTGGCCCATGATTCAAGGACCAGTTGGAGAGCTAACAGAGGCAGGGCAGATTGAGATGGAGAAGCAATCACTTACACAGATACCACACTGATTGACCAAAGTGCTTAGCTTCAAAACACAGGGCTGGAGGGTTCACCCTCAAAGCATGCTTGCTCTGTTACTGTCTTTTGGAGCTCTCTATCTAAGGGTGTAAGACAAGGCTGAACAACTCTAGAAGGTGAAGCAGCTTTATTTCAGCTTTACTTTGACTGGAAATGGTACAAGTCTTTAATCTAGGAACTGCTATATACTTGGCCAGAACTGGGTTTAAAAAGCCCACTGCTGACCTAGAGGATTATTGAGAGCCCTAACGACTTAACACTTTAGGAAACACCAGTTTGCCAGTGCAGTGAAATCTCTCACTTACACCTTAGGAAACACCAGTTTACCAGTGCAGTGAAGTCTCTCACTGCAGGCAGTTTATGAACTATCAGATTTTAAACTCTGGTAACCAGAGTGCTGGTTTCCTTTGTTTTTATTCTGACTTTGCAGTTTCTGAGGAAGCAGGAAGAGTTTGAAATCCTGGCCTTCCACAGCCAGCCGCCTGATGGGCCAGGGCAGGCTGGGTTCCCAGAGCTGGCTCAGGATCTGTCTTTTGAATTAATTACAAAACATACATGAGAAAGCTGTGAGTGGGTGTTCAGGTGTCCCCTTAGCTGTATCAGCAAGGTGGGACAAACATGGATACTGTCTGGGATGTCACTGGTGCAAGGTGTGATTATGCTGATCTTTCTGGAATGAAACAAACCCAAACATTTCCCAACCTTTGCTGCCTAGGAAATATAAAAGGGTAGCAGGCAACAACACTGAATATGAATTCTGTTATTTATACATGCACTGACCCAGCCTGCCTCACACACTGCTTAAGTCCTGCTTTCAGAGCCACATTTCTGGGGAGGGACTTCAGTGAGATTCTCCTAAAATGTGGGGATCCTCAGACATGTCTCCAAGTTTAAATGAATGGTAGCCAAGCATTTAAATGGAAATGTTTTAGGTCTGGTTAAAATACCTAGGGAATTGCTTTCATCCAGAGGCTAGGCTGTTTGAACCATGCTGTGGTAGGTGCTGTTGTACAGGCACAGGTTATTTCTGCAGGAGAAAAGTAAGGTCCAGTAATCTACAGCTCTTACCAAGATGCACATCTACGGGTCGTGGATTCCCTCTGTGCTGCACACTGGAGGGATACTGTATTGCCTCACCCTCAGGCACAGGTTTAAGGTGTGTGGGGGGAGTGTGCAGTATGTGGTGTAAACTGTGGGGTGTGCAGTGTGTGGTGTAAGCTGTGGGGTGTGCAGGGTGCGGTGTAAACTGTGGGGGGTGCGGTGCACTCCGTGGGGAGCGCAGTGTGGGAAGGCAACTGTCGCCACCTCCCGGGCACAGGTGCCTTGCAGCTAGGGAGAAAGACCCCACACAGTGGTTTGCTTGTTTCTGATGTGTAAACACTGCCCTGCTGCTGCCCTGGGATGCTGGAAGGGGGAGATTTGTGTGATGCAGAGACTCAGCCCCACACTCTTAAGTCTCGGAGATGCCTTAGGAGGAAATAAGTCATGCACAAAGTCACAGAGAACTCCTGTCACGGGAGGTTATTGCTGTCCTGGAGCTGTGGCCTGGCTGCTCTGTACTCCAGCTGACATCTTTGGGGCTGCTGGCTAGAACCCTCGAGGGGACAGTGAGGCCTGAGCTGCTGCTGAGACACCTATGAGAAAGGCCACGCAGCCTGGCAAGAGCTGGAAGGTGAGGAGAGGCAGCCAAAACCCAGGCACAGCTGCAGCTATCTGCTCGAGTCAGCTGCCTCCTGCTGCTGCTGAGGAGGGAGTTCACTGAGCTCACAGCCGGGCTGTTTGCAGAGCTCTCTCAGAGCTGTGCAGTGGCCAGTGCAGCTCTCCTCTGCCAGTCCTCCCTGTGCCTTTCCTCAGAATCCCTTCCCTGCATGAGGGATGTTAGGGAGACTGGGGAAACTTTTCTCAGGGGGCTTACGGGCACAGCTTACGCTGCTCAGACTCCTCAGAGGGAAAATCAAACCACAGTGCCACAGACACCTCTATGCCTCTGTGACATATAGGACCCCACATACCGCCCACTGTCACAACTTTAACTGACCAGTACCTTTTAAATTAGTTACTGTGATACTGTGATACTGTGATAAATGACAACCTGTGCATGCTGTAACTGCCACTGCAGGGCAAGTGACCTGGTAGAGAGCAACCACAGGAGCCCTTGGCTCCTCGTCTCTGTTCCAAGGAGTGCCAGGGATGCTGTGCTTCCCCTCGCAGATGAAAGACCCTGCCATGGCTCCTCACTTGTTCTGTTCCTGCCATGGGGATTTGCAGCTTAGGGCAGGAAACCACAGACCATTCAGCATTGCTGTGCCCTGGCCCCCACTGAGCCCCACTGAAGACTGGCAGGTCCCACCAGTCGTGACAATGGCCCAGCTCAGTGGCTATAGCACTAGCCTGAAGTGCTGGGCCCCAGGAACTCAGCTGCTGAAGTAAGAGATGGGATTTAGTACATATTTCACTTTCAATACATATTTTCACTTTCAATACATATTTCTGTAAGGCTGCAGAGGTGTCTGAGTCCCACTGCAGTTCTTTAAAAGGCTAGCCAGAAGAGTCATGCCTTGATTATGACTGCATGAGCCACATCTGCTCCCTGAGCCTGGGGAAATGGTTTTACTTTTTGGTACCTGTTCTGTGGTATGAATAATGGAGGCAATGCTGCTAACACCATCTGAGGGCTGCAAAAATGCAGGCTTGTGTGGCATTGCATTCCCAGGAAAGCAAAGGCATACAGAACACTGACACCAGTATTTTCTGCATGTCAAAGGTTGCAGTTGTTTCTGCTGTGCCCTTCAGGCAGCCTGAATGGTTTTGTGCATGGATGTTTGGGGGGGGGTGGGGGGTGCCCATCTCTGCAATGCAGAGCAAGACACGATACGAACGTGTTTCAAACCCCAATGTCCTGGTCCTTGGGCTCTCAGTGCTTATGCCTCTGTAATTACAGAGTGACACAATAAAACGTGGAAGAACAAAAACTTGCAAATCAGATGCAGAGAAGTGAATTCATTCAGTCAGTTCTGCTGACACAGGAGAACACAAGAGGAAGGCTGAGCCTCTGAATGCAGGTGTCAGCAAAACTCAAAGATATGAAGAATTGCCTTGGACCTGACCCCACTTAGCTCACATTTTGTGCACTGGGATGCTTTCCAAAATTATCTCACCCACTTTCTCCATCACAAAATCTAAGAACCTTTGCTTCCTAGTCTGAAGCGAGATCCCAAACTCCGTGTCTAAGCCCCAGCTGAGGCTGAGCTGGAGAAGTCTTCTGTCTCCAGATTTGAGCAGCTGTGGCAAATAATCAAAACCTGTATCACAGCTGAGGCTGTACTGCTATAGAGTGGCACAGTGAATGAGGGACATTCCAAGAAATACAGAAACCTCACTGCTTTAGTCACTGAGGAAAGGGTTCTGTAGAAACGTCATTTATGCTGTGATCTATGGACATAAGTGGAAGTAATTAACATCTTCTGGTCTGAATGTTTTCTGACAATTTAAGTGCTTACAACTTTCAGGTGTGCTGGTATCTCTGTTGGTATAGTGCCTTATGTGGGAGCTGGAGAGTGGAGAAGAGGGTGTGCAGCTCTGTAAGACTGGCAAAATATTTAAACAAGTTGAAAGAAAAATCAAAATACTATCAGGAAACTGCAGGGAGTTGTTCTGATCCCATTACACTGCATGTGTAAGGCCAGTATTTCACATGGTTTATAATCCTGGTTGGCTATGTTTGAAAGACTGGAAAATTAGAAAAGAGCCACATGAATGATTGAAAAGCCAAGAAATGCAACATAACACCACTTGGATCTTCTTGTAGGCCAAGAAGAGGCTGAAGTTGGCTTGCATGGGGGACATTTCTGACAGCAGAGTGGAAGCCTTTAATAAAAAAGGCAAAAGGAGCCTCAGGATAAAACTAGAGGCATTTAGACAACAAGAGGAATGTAACCATGGCACCACAGTGGAAATGAAGTTTTGAAACCAGCTTTGTGGGAAAGGGCTGGCTGGCTGCTGTGTCCATGCCCTCCAGTGAAGCTGGGTACCTCCCTGTGAGAGCTGCTGTACCTCACATCAGGTTAGGAAAGCAAAAGCACAGATAGAACTCTATCTAGGGATGTAAAAGGGAGTAAGAAGGATTTCTTCAGGTATATCAGGGACAAAAAGAAGGCTATGGAAGATGTGGGGCTTCTCTGAAAGGAAAATGGAGACCTGGTCATGAGGGACACAGACAAGGCTGAAGTGTTCAATGACTAGTTTGCCTCAGTATTCACCAGCAAGGACTCCAGCTGTACCACCCAAGCTCCAGAAGACAAAGGTAAGGAGTGTGAAAAGGAAGATCCACCCACTATAAGGGAAGAGCAGGCTCAAGACCATCTAAAGAACCTGATGGTGCACAAGTCTATGGGGCCCAACAAGATCTACCTACAGGTCCTGAGGAAACTGGCAGGTGAAGTTGCCAAACCACTGTCCCTCCTATTTGAAAAATCCTGGCAGTCTGGTGAAGTCCCTGCTGATGGGAAAAGGGAAAACATCACCCCCATCCTCAACAAGGGAAAAAAGGAAGGCCAGTCAGTCTGCCCAGCAAGATCATGAAGCAGATCCTCCTGCAGGCCTTGCTAAGGCACATGGAAAAGAAGAGGTGATTGGTGGTAACCAACGTGGCTTCAACAAATCCTGCCTGACCAACTTGGTGGCTTTCTGTGATGGAATTAGAGCATCAATGGGACAAGGGAAGAGCAACTGA
Source organism: Dryobates pubescens (assembly GCF_014839835.1). Classification (NCBI taxonomy): domain Eukaryota; kingdom Metazoa; phylum Chordata; class Aves; order Piciformes; family Picidae; genus Dryobates; species Dryobates pubescens. The sequence goes on along the minus strand of NC_071615.1, from coordinate 21,010,758 downwards.
TGTCATCTACCTGGGCTTCTGTAAAGCATTTGACACTGCCCATGGCGAGGGGGTTGGAACTGGATGATCTTTAAGGTCCCTTTCAACTCAAACCATTCTATGATTGCATGTAATACAGCTTATGGTTAACAAGTCAAAGCCCCCTTGTACTGTTTGAGAATGCAGCAGTCCTATGTTAGCTACATTAACTCCACTAAAATATGCCCCCCAAAGGGTAGCTGACCTGAAGAGGGAATAGCCTGCTCTCTTCTCTGTCTTCCTCTTCAATCAGTTCTCCTCTGCTTTGAATTGGGGCAGCTTAGGCAGACAGCCTTCTGCTCAAACACATTCTGTTTGGGGAAGCTCAGGATCCGATCCATGTGTGCTGAAGTCAGATGGAGGGAGAGCATTACTGCTATACAGTGACTCTACCTGAACATGGCGGGGCCACTTCCCACTGGAAGAAGCAGACATCTCTCTTGACTCAATGTCACTAGCTTTCCAGCTCCTAAACCCCAGGTCTTTGGTACTGAAGATGCATAACCATGTGCATTCACTCATGTGGTATTGGAGCCTAGGACAGGTGTCTCTCACTGCCTGTTTGCCAAAGTGCTCATGTCTGAACATGCTGGAAGCAGAAAAGCTCTGTGCAGAGGCACACTTTGCAGTCCCTGGGGAGTGCCCTCTGGCCTAGAGAGTCTGTAAAGCCCTGTTGAGGTATTAAAGTGCCAGCAGTTAGAACACCAAAGCTTTTCATTAGCCAGGCAGCCACAGCTTGAAGATCCTAAACTCACATCAAAATGTAAGTAAAACCAAACTGCACATCCTGGCAATCCCAAAGCCTCATCTGCTTGGCCCAGGTTCTGAATGAATTGTGTGGGGTTTGTCAGGAGAGAGCTAGATCTGACTGAGAGTGAATTGTCTGAGTGAAGGTCATCAGCCCTCTCCTAAGCACCAAAAAACCCCAACCCAAATCCACAGTACTGATGAGTCCTTTTTGCTAGGAAATAACCAAATTTTTGACGTTTCTATCGACAGCAGTTCTGCTGACAGTCTGCTGCATGAGGAGGAGGAAAAAGACATCTAACCCAGAAAACAACCTGAGTTATTGGAATAACGCTATTACCATGGACTACTTCAACAGGCATGCTGTAGAGTTACCAAGAGAGATCCAGTCCCTGGAGACTTCAGAGGTACCTCACCTGCAGCACTAGTATCTGAAAAGTGTACCTGCAGCCGTGCTAGCAGAAGGGGAGAGGGAGTCAGGTTAATAAAGCCTTGCAATCCCCATGCATATTCAGGGAAGCAGCTTTGGGAGAAGAACTCACCCTGCACATGTGTGAGATGAGAGAAATATGTCACCAAGGGCAGACTGCCACCCTGTTCCCAGCCATCGTAGACATCCTATATTGCTGGGTGGTCCTGGGAGCTGACCATCTCCAGGGAAATTTATTCCTGGGTTTCTCTTCCTTTTGAGCTTATGGACATTCTGTGGCTGCTTCAGAGAGGTCTTTGGGCTGGCTTGTTACTGATGGCCAATCCTTGTAATCTGTCTGTTGTGCATGTCCCAGCACAATCCAGCACCAGATGAGGCAGGTAGTGGGAGTTACTAATGCAAAGAAACGTTGTGTATTTATGCCTTAGGAGTTGTCTGTACCTTCTCAAATACTAATTCAGAGGGTGAGTGCTCCCAGTACGTAAGGAATCAAAACATCAGCATATGAGAGTGTGTAGTGGTGGTGTATACTCATCAGCATCTGACTGGTTCAGTGGAATTACTCTTAATACAGGCAGGTGAGCCTACTGATAGATGTGTTCTCTGGCTTCAGAGAGAGACAGGAACAATTTAGCTTAGTTCAGAGGTATTTAACAGCCAGAAACAGTGGAGAAATGCTTATGGTTTTAAGATCAGCTGGCTAACTCATCAAATAAAATGGAATCTAAGTTTTTTAGAAAGGAACCTCTGCTGTGTGCATAGACAAGCACTCACAGTGGCTTCATTACTCCCACTTTGGAGTCAAGTGCCCCATGTGCTCATGGAAGGTGAGGGGTATGAAGTGCTCACCCTGCTTCTCTGTCTTTGTCCTAGGACCACCTCTCTGAGCCTCGCTCCCCCGCCAACGGTGACTACCACGACAGCGGGATGGTCCTGGTGAACCCATTCTGCCAAGAAACGCTCTTTGTAGGACATGAGCAAGTCTCTGAGATATGACCCACAGCTGCCCGCCTGGTGCAGTTTCATCTCTGCTGACTCCAAATGATAAATACATATATATTATAAATATAACCTTTGTGTAACCCTGAATTACAGGAAATGTTTTCAGCTTTTCTTTTCTCCCTCAGAATTGTCATCCCCTTTTTTATAAGTGTGGTAAAACTTTACAGAACAAACTGTGGCTTTATAAAATAAAGGTATTTCTAAGCAAAGCACCTGTGGGATGGACTGGTTTCCTCACTGTCATCTACAGTCTGCTGCTGAATATGCGTGCTCTGGAAGAATATTGGCTAAGGCTGGGTTTGGTGCAGACCACGCTGAGTACAGCATCGTGCATGACGTCACTCAGCGTGGCCATAAACATTCCTGCTTGACGACCATCCCTTCTACTATAAAGTGACTTTGGTAATTCATTTAGCTAGCCAAGCTAGAATACAAACCAGACAGGACTGGCTCAGTTGCCAGTACAACTCGTGTTCCAGTCTTGTGTCCTTTGTGTGACTCCAGTACTGCCTGACCACCAACTGGGATGAGCCCTTCAGGCCCCACTAGCAGAAACCAGTCAGGGTCTGCCAACTCAGCAGGAGGGAGCTGGACTGCAGTAGGATGATTAACAAACCTAATGCACCCATGGCATCCATGGCCATGCAAGGCATGAGCAAACCACCTCGGGTAGTAATGTTACCCCATGACTTTCTTATGTTACCTGCTTCAGATTTAAATAAGAGAGCTAAGTTCTAGTTAGAGCCCCGAAGCTGCTTTACATGAGCAAGGCTAAGAATGACTTTTTCCCCTACATAAATGCCCTAACCACACTACATATGGGGCTCGCAGTGGCTCTACTCTGGCCCAAACAGCCTCATAAGAAGGCACATCTCATGTCCCCTTCAGAGGAACAGAAACCTCCTTTGAATTTATCAGAAGTCTTGGAAGGTGGTGACTAAGGACTCCCACCTATTGAATGCTGTGCTCTGAGCACATTTCCACTTCCCCACTGTTCTGTTTATCTTGTGTGCTTAGACTGCTAGTACTACTGAATCAAGTTTCCTCACTCCTCTCTCTCCTTTCTGAGACTTTCCTTCCCCACTCTGGAACAAAAACATAGTACAAAGTAAAATGGCATTTCAGTCCTACTCCATTAAGTGCTAAATTGTAGGCTGGAAGAGTGGGGTGAACAAGGCTTAAATGGTGGGTTAAAAATAGGTTGTTAGAGGGAGAGACTAGCATGAGACATGAAATGGCTTTGCCTGCTGTCTTTGAGCAAGGTCCATATTTTCACATTTGTTTGCTGTATTGCTCTTGCAAAGGAGTTTGGTTTGGTTTTTATAATTTGACATTGAGCAAATACCCTGGAAGTGTTGTGTAAGAAATCCTGGAGGATTCCTCTCATTCAGCCAGCACAGTTTGTGTGGCAGTGTAACTGCAGAATGCCTACAAACTGGCCAAAGCACTGGCCTAGCTTTGAGATGCTGCAGTGTTCTTAGGCTGCCTGTAGGCCTTCTTGCAGTTCTCAAACTACAAACAAAGTCCAGCCACCAACCCAGCAAGCCAGGATTAGGCACCCACAGAAGACAGGGATTTCTGATTGCATTGCACCTTGCCAAAGACTCCCAGCCACCCCTGTGCAGACCTCCATGGCATTAGGGCAATGCCCAGCATCAGCACATTGCAGACATGCCTGCAAAGATGCGCACACAGGCATCCTGTGCTGGAACATGTCTCGATGGGAAGCATCCCCATGTGTGGGGAGAAAAAGCTGCACTCACCATACACTGAGCATTGTCCAGCAAAGGGCCCAACTGCACCATGTAGTTAGGTACCAATAGACTACCCACTGGATCACCAGTGACCTACAAAGAAGAGCAGGGGAAAGCCTCCTCATTGCCTGCAATAAGTATCAGGGGTTGTTTTGCCCTTGTCCTTCAGTTCGCAGCTGCCTCCCTTTGTTGCCACATTATTCAGGGAAATGAGCCTTTGTTGAACAGTTCAAGTGCAGCTGACAAAGTGACAGTAAACCACCCAAGCAAGGGTGGACGTCCCTAGCTCAAATCTGCTGGGTTTGGGACAACGTGCCTCGGTTGGGTGGTGAAGCCAAAGCTCAGAGAAATCCCAAAGCTGCAGCAGGGCCGAGGGAGCATTCAAGGCTCTGCAGCAGCAAAATGTAGGCTTAGCTTGTCTCTGCTCGGCCGTGGCCCTGCAGGCTCCTCAGAAGTTCGGGTTTTGCTAACTTCAGGTGACACCTTGCTGCAGGAGACTGGATGCAAGTGGGCAATACATTTGTAATGTATGTCTAGATACCTGTGGCTATAAGGGCAGGAAATCATCTGGGTGTCAGGGCAGAAAATACTGCTGGTATTTTAACACGTAGGTGGTACTGAATCCCTGTCCCGCTGTGCCTGTAAACACCATTGTGCTTTTCATCTGCCACATTTGCAGCAGCAGCAGGAGGGAGATTTCCCCTGAAATGGGATTGCTGACCCAGCGGCCGCCTGGACAATGTGACGGGCGCTCCCAGGCAGCACAAAGCCCCCGTTCCAGAAAGCTGTCGCACAAAGGCGAAACCCCGGGCGAGCCCCAACCTGCTGGGCTCGGCACATCCCTCCTGCCAGTACGGGGCGAGGCGGCCGGGCTGAGCGTCGGCGCTCGGCGGGCTGGAGCGGCAGCCATGCCCTTGCCGAGGCGCCGGTCGTCCTTCTTGGGGCAGCAGCCCTCTTCCTCCACGGCCGAGAGCTCGGGGCCATCTGGCCGCCGGGTCAGCGTTGGGGGCGGAGGGAGCCTATCAAGACCCCCCGGCGTCTACGTGGGCACCGTCCCCACTGGCGGCGTAAGCAGCTTGGGCACCCGAGTGTCCCGCAGAGCCCTGGGTATCAGCAGCGTCTTCCTGCAGGGTCTTCGCAGCTCCTCCGCCGCCTTGCCTCTGGCCCCAGGGCTGGAAAAGAGCAGAGGTCTCTCCTACGAGAGCCTGAACGGCTGCTTGGTGGAGTACATCGAGAAGGTGCGAGCTCTCGAGCAGGTCAACCAGGAGCTGGAAGAGCACATTAGAGTCTACCTGGACAAGAAAGCGGCCAGCGTAGGCAGCTGGGGAGCGCTGCGGGAGAACTGGGAGGCGATTTACCATCAGGTGAGCGCTGGAACACTGTCGGCAGCAGCGGGGACGGTGGGACCCTGACGAGTCATTAGCCATGATGAGCGCTGAGGGCTGATGCTGGTGATGAATGCTGCCTGATTCCAAGGCGCGGTGCCCTAGATGAAGGGGTTTAAATCTATCTTCATGATAATTAGCATTAGCATTTCACAGAGTGCCGTGGAACGTGCCTATTAAGCAGGAAAATTGCCTGGGGCGTCCTGTGCATGGGGAACGGTTGAAATGCACCCCAAGGCGGGATAGTCTGGGCTTATTACAATGGGTGATAGTTTTCCTTATTTTTTTTACTTAGCTGTGGTTATTACAGTGAACATCAAAATTATGAAAAGAAAACTGCTAGGAGTGAGTTAGTTTATCCCTCAACATGATATCATTACAAGCACGTTGGGGTGTGGTATTTTTGGTTGGCGGTTGGTTTTGGATGTTGTTGGGTTTGGGTTTTTTGTCATTAGCAATTCAGATTTTTTACTATATTCCCTTGCTTGCTTAATCACATTTTCAAAAGCTCTTTTTATTTAAAAATAATAATTACATGGCTACAAATTAGTAACTCCCTCTATCACCATCCCACCAACCCTTACTCCCACCCTCTCTGTGTGGTACAGGTGATAGGTTCTCCAGGAAAGTGTTTGTTCTGTGGGGTAAAATGGTGTTTGCTTTGACCTCATGGACAAGAAATGGTTCCTTTTGCTGACCAGTAAGGCCAGTAAGACTTTGCAGGCTGATGTCCTGTTTGCACTGAGCATGGGGATCTGTCCTCCAAGGTCTTGGTGCACCTTATGAGTCCCAGCTTCTCAGTCAGCAGGTGTGGATGGGACCCCAAAAAGCTGGAGCCCTGCAACTTGCACACCTTCCCAGCAGTGCTTGTGCAGGCACAATGGGTCTGTCGGCAGGTCTCCAGAAAGCCCCAGGACAATCATTTGCTTTCCTCTGGGCTAGACACAGTTTTACTCTGCCATAGGAAAGAGGATGCATTTTGACAGGGTGCTGCATTTTTAGGGCAGGTCATCACCTGATTCACGTTAGCAGAAATGCCCAGTCAAGCACTGGCTTTTAGAGTTGGTATCTTTTGTGTTGCTAATTTACATTGATGCTGCTGAGCCTCTAAAGCTTCCTGAAGGGACTAGCGGCTGGAGGCAGTGGGTGTCCAGAATCTGGGGTGCTTAGGAAAGCTATACCCTCAAACCTATCACCTCACTGAGGCAGATGGAGACTGATGTGAGATGGAGGGTTAATGCTTGGCACCTTCCACCCTGTGGTTTACAGGCAGGTGTTCCATTTTATAGTTGTAGACCTCACCTGTAAAACTACCAGGACTTATGGATAAGACCAGAAAGTAGGATGGTAGGTACTTTAGGAAGGATGCTTTCATTTTCCTTTGTGTGCAATCCCAGCACTATAGTGACAGATAAACTTACTCATGTAATAATTTTCATCCAAACTGCTTTCATTTAACCTTTCTTTATATTGTCATCCTGCCACCTTGCCTCTACTTCCCTTTCTTAAGAGTAAATAAGACCAGCTCATAATGAAATCTAGCTTGAATATTGGGCTCTTCCTATATAAAATCAGAAAAATAAAGCTAGCAGTAATAGCATTTGCACGTAGCATAGAAAATAAGATAAAAACATTAGCATCATCCATGTCTACTTCTCCATTAGAACACCTTAGCAAATGCATGAGGTTTTCTAAATTACTTCAATTAAGTCAATAAAAGAGGGATTTTTACTTTCTCAGATATAATCAGAGATGTTATGTACAATTCTGACTAATTGGTTTCTTCACTTTTGTTACATTAAGCACCTAACTAAAAATGAAAGTAGGACCTCATCCAGCCCCAATGCCCATTAACTCATTCATCCTGGAACTAGCTGGCAAAAACATGCAGCATCAACACCAAAAGCGTCACATTTCTGAAAACATCATCCAAATCAGTTGCCACAAAAGTGGCTGCAGTCACATGAAGCTCTCCTGTCATGAGTGGTCCCGGTAGGAAAAGTAAGAGGTGTTCAGGAGCAAGGTGTAATAGAAATGAGGTACATTTCTAGATGGAATTAGTAACAATGTCAGTAGATTTCCTGTAGATGTCCACATCTACCTTAGCAGGACATAGCATGGTTTTGTAGCCCCCTGCACAAGCTGAGGATTCATCTTGATTCCCAGCCAGCCCCGTGTGTGCAGCCAGGAGGGATGCCCAGTAGCCCTAAAACCTCTTGGTGCCATTCCCATGGAGCAGCTGTGAAAGTTTTGGGGCAGAAAGCCACTTGGAGCAGCCATGTTAGGAACAGGTTTTGAACACAAAGACGCAAACCCTGCTAGTGAGAAGGATATAGCCACTGGTCCCAAAATCAGAACTGCATCAACAGGCCTATCTCCACAGTGAGGTAGGAGGGACCCCAGCAGACACAAGGTCCCATTTTCCTTCTGGCTTTCCTGGGATGTGCTCCAGCATCCCACATTTCAGATAATTTTCCTCCCAGCAATAACAATTGTGTACCAGAGTTTCTCCCAAACACAGAGCTGGGGCGGGAGGGGGCGCTGGAAATGTGGCAGTGAAAACTCAGAGGGTATGAACAGAGGGTCCCTGGGAGGGAAAACCACTCATGTTTCATTGCTGTTATTGCAGCTATCACTGCACCAGGGATCTGAATGACAGGAAGCCACTATCCAGATCACAGCACTAATGGTGTGCCTGGGCAGCTGTTTTTGAGCAGAGCAGGTGGAGACACATTAACTGGGACAGGGGGAAAATGGGAGGATTTTTGCAGGAAATGAGGAAAATGAGAAATCCTTTTGGAGAGGAATTCATGTGACAAATATAAACTCATCTCATTTTTCCCTGGGTGTATTCCTTTTCTCCAGGCTTTATCCTAGTCTTTCTGTGGAAAATTCTATTTCTAATCAAATGTGTCCCTTCTGCAGAATAGGATTGTTGTTTGTATTGGTGATAGCTTCCCAGGCAGCAGGGCAACACCTAGGAAAAGTGGATGCTTGAAATAATCTCAGCGAGTTTGTAGAGAGCAGAGCCTGGCTCAGGCTTCATGACTGTTGAGTTGTGCCTGTGTGGGAGGCAGAAAGATGTATTTTGTCTAGGAGATGGCACGTAGCACACTTCAGATCGCAGAAGTAAACACAAAAGCAGAGGAAGGAATCAATGTCCTGGACCACTTGTATCACTCCTGTGCAGTGCTAGGAGAATTTGAAAGATCACCAGAGCTTTTCTATAGAGATACTTTTCTTTGCACCTGGCCTTACTGACAGCATTTACTCAGTGCTAATATTGAGCCTGCAGAAGGTAGAGGACTGGTACCCAGGGAATCGCCACTTTTGGACTTGCACCCAGTAATTTATTTGCTGTGTGCCAGGAAAGCCACTGGGTATTATCTATAACACACAGTAATACAGCAGTGTGTGACTAGTGTCTGTAAATGGGCAAAATAACATTCTTCTGCCCAAAATGGCATGGAGCTTAGTCAAATGCCGTAGAGAGGATGGCAATCAATCAGCTTTAATTATGTCTTGTCAGCCACCTCCAACAGCATAAGCTTGGACTGCCCTCACAGAAAGCTGTGAGGTGGGGGTGAGGCTTCCTCCTTGTGCTCAGGCACCATTACAGTTCTTATTGATCATTTCTTTGGGAGGCATCTCCTGCTTTAAGAACCAGGCAATTTTTTATGTATTCCTGTTTACTTACAAAGTATTCAATGCCCAGGTGAAGTCATGTTTTCTTGGATGCAGGAATCAGCATCAACCTTCACAGCCTCTCTCCAGCTACTATGTTTCCCAAGACAACACAACAAATGCCACTCCTGTACCTTGGAGTTTTCCTCCTTCAGGCTCTGAGAAGGGGTCGCATATGGAAAGCACGGCCAAAAGCATGATGAGTTTACTGCTTGGCATCTGAGCAGCAGGCACTGGCTGCATGTTCTTAGCCCAATTTAGCTGTGAATTACAGCATGTTGGAGTCAATGGGCTGATACACACCATTTCTTTCTGTGTATGGCATCTTCTGATCTCTCTCCATGGAGGCATCGTTCGCTTTAGCCAGAGCGAACTTAAAAGCCAGATAATTTTCTGTTACATGAATAATTACACCATGAGACTCATTATCACAGGCGACACCTGAGGCCACGAGTTTAGCAGCATTCAGAAAGGATTTTGTCACTTGTAAGAACTACAAAACCATAGACAAAGCATAGCTAGGAGCTCGAAAGGCACAGTAAATCTTGCACTGACAAAATTGGTCAAAGCTCTTTTAAAAATCAAAGGCTGCCAGTCACTGGAGAGAAGTTCTCCCCATATGTGTCTGTACCACATCACCCTTTATCAAGACTGGAGTGTGCACCTTGGGGCAGCTGGTTTTCCTTGTTGGCAGCTGTAACCCATTAATTGGGCCAGTACATCGATGCAGATTTTTTGTAAGATTGTTTTCTAAAAATTAAAACTGCATTTTCATGTCCATAAAATCACCAAAAAATGTAGAAAATTTGTGCTGCTTTCTATTTAAGAGGTTTTCTACTACAAATACTCAGTAGCTGGAAAAAAGCCATGTTCAGAAGGTGACTGTTGAAAGACAAAACATGACCTAGGAGCTATTATTAGTAATAATATTTGCATTTTTATACTTTCCCATTTTGGTTCATTACATGAGCATCAGAAGCATTGCCTTCTGCTTTGCAAGTGGAGGAGGCAACATCCAAGTGCCTGCAGCATTGCAAGTCCCCTCATTTCTAGTGACCACAAAGCAGAGGCTGCATTAGGTGTTTCATTCTGTCAGCAAAGCAGCTGTGCATCTGTCTCAATGTTGCATGTTTGCATCCAGCTGTTGATTAAAAAGCCACTAGATGGAAGTGTTACATCTCTTCTTCTTAAACCTGAGAAAGGGCTTTCCTAGCTCATACAAACCAAAGAGAAGTTTTAAGGAAGTCTGGTTTCACCACAGAAACAATTGTGTCAGTACCTATCCTTTGGGCACACCCCCAGCAGGTTTCCAGAAGGGTGGAAAGCCTAGCACCTGATGGCTCCCACTACAACACCAAAGCCTTCCAAATGCTAGACTCTTTCATACCAGTTCCACTTGCATGATATGGTTCAGGTTTGTGTGCAGTTTTGGATAGCCCTGGACTTTCTCACTGAAGATTTCACCAGTCTGTGAATGGGGATGTTGGGTATGGACTGATTCATCAGGAGTGTAGTACCAGGGTTCTGATAGAGACACGGACTGTGGGACAAGTAAGAATCCTCTTAAATGCTTCAATTATACTACAGGATTACTACTGAGAAACACTTTTAACAAACAGTTTGTCTCCACATAGAGGCAGAAATCCAGGCAGTGGCAAATCACCATCTGTTCCCTGCTTCTGCTGCAACTAAAAATGTGTTTTACACTGGATTCAGCCTCTGCAGAGTGTCTTTACATTTCATGATCCATTATGGACTTCTAAATGCAGGGAATAGGTAATTCCTTCAGATATCTCCTCATGAGATGCCTTCACGTATTTCATATGTGTTTGTCCAAGCATCTTTAAGACATCTGGAGCAGTGAGCCACTGGTTGTGAGGATGAATGCTGATTACCATATAGAAATGCTTCATCCCTCCATGTCCACCTCCACCCAGTCACCAAGCAGCAGGGCAAAGAGGAGGCAGGACCATACTAAGGCAACAATCCCGCTTGAGGTACTTGAGGTAACTTGTCTGGACAAAGCCTTGATGTCTGCACATTGCATAGCCCAATTCACCTCAGAGAAGCAGAGTGCTTCAGAGGATTTGTGATCTCATTTAGTCACAGATTTAAGTATCTAAAGAAAGATTTATTTAGAAATCTTCAAGAATTCTACTGATCACTTCAAAAGCAGTTCTTATTCATTTGGTGGTTTAATTTAAACTGTAGATCTCCTGAAAAAGACCAAAGAGATGTTTAGTTTAGCTCTTCCAGATTGAAAGCAAGGACCATGGAATGGCTGGAACACCCAGGTTGTTGTCTGCAGAGAGGATGGCTCTGATCCTGGTACCAAATTCATTACGTCTTCAGTCACCTCCACAGTACAGTGCACATGTGACTGCAGGGCAGGCGATGGTCCTTTTTTAACCCTCATACCATTTTGTACCGCCTTCTTGAATCACAACCAGCTGCTGTGTCATCAGCTTTTCAGGTTTGCTTATACCTCAGGTACCTCCTGGGCATTAAAAATACTGCCAGAGCCATAGCAATGACACCACAGTCTTAATTGCACAATCTTTCCAAAGCATTTCACGTTTAGTGTAATAATCTGTGAAGACTGCCTGCTTCTCAGGTCTCATACCTATGGCAAGAGCTTACAGGATCCCATCAGAGAAGAAAAACAACACTTTGGGAGCTGAGGACGGCTCGCAGGCGGCATGAGCAACAAGTGTTCATTGGCTCACTGAGGAGGACACCCCTGAAGAGGACTGCCTATATGGGAAGTAGAATAGGAGCTACATAAGTAATACTTAAACTGTATCTAGAACATATAGTGAGACTTGTCCGGTGAACATACCTTGGGCACAGTAACAACCTTTGCCCCTTGCAGCTGCTGCTGATCACAGTCGATGTTTCCCACAAGAAGATGAATGTTTAGGAGCAAGGAGCAGTTTGGTGACAAATTCCAGCCTATTTTCAGACAATTTCTATTAATTGATTAAATTACCTGTAATGGGTCCCTTGAAGCGCTCTAGGCAAAAGGATTCTTTGGAGAATCAAAATTTAAGATACATAGGTAATGTGCTGAAGCTCTTCATTGCTTGAGCTTTCTTGTTTCTGTCTTCTAGGTGGGTGAAGCAGTCCTTGAAAATGCTCGTCTGATGCTGCACACCGAGAATATTCAAGCCTGTGCTGAAGACTTTAAAGACAGGTAGTCTTGTGGTAGCACCTAGCTGGCCGCTTTCTTTTCAACCTGGCTTTGGCAAATGCTTGCTCTGTAGAGGAGCAACGCTCAGTGAATAGAATGGGCTCATTCTTTACATCGAATACTCAACCACCTGATTTGGGAGGGGGTTGTAACAGCAAAATCATTGTGATGATAACGTTATTTTGGATGATTTTGAAGATTCATAGTAATAAAAATGTGCACTAGCAAAATTACTCAGGTTACTCTTCGTTGTACAGACACTGATCCCTGACTGAGAGGTCAGTATTCATTCAAATTGGGGCTGACATTTTATAAAGGTAAACTTCCATGTGCTTTTAGTTTTCCATGCCACACAAGTAGATTTGGAAGTAACAATCATTCTACTGCAGCAGCTGAAAAGCAAAACCTGCACCACTACAAAGGTCACCGTGGAAACATTACATAAGGAAACATAAATAGGATGCACTGATTGCCCTTGCCTTTAACTGAGATAAACTAATAGTAAAAGAAGATCTTAAATACTGGAAAACAAGCCATTTGCTTTAACAGCAAGTCTAGCTGGCAAACAAACCACTTGGATTTCCTCTTTATTTTGATGCTACTGAGATTCGGTCTGGGACCATGGAACAGAAACCATACTTCCATCAGCATGTTCCTAATGTGTGACATGTGCATGTTTTCTTTAACTTTTCTTTCTCTGAAAAGTTTTATGCAGACCAATGAGCAGTTATTCTCATTTTACAGCCAGACAAACAGAACCCCCAGTCACAGTCTATATAAATTCCAGATCTAGCAAAGGACCGTGTGGCTCTCTGTGCTCATTCAGGAATCCTATCAGGATGCTAACCACCACAGTGCAGACTGCTACTGGCCTGGTTTATGGCACTCTGAGTTAGTAAGAGGGTACTTCAGGCAGTTGACTCAAATACAGCGAGACAAGGTGAGAGCAAAGTGTATCTTCTGTGCCTCTGTCTGGGACACATGAGCTAATTAGCACAAATGGTGTCATTACTTAAAAAAAGCAGGTTTTTCTTGCTGAGCTGTGCTTTATTAAGATTTGGGTTGTGTTTTTTCTCTCTGCAGATATGAAAATGAGCAGCCATTCAGAAAGGCAGTAGAAGATGAAATTAATTCCCTGTATAAAGTGATTGATGATGCTAATTTAACTAAAATGGATCTGGAGAGTCAGATAGAGAGCATGAAAGAAGAACTAACTTTGCTGTCAAAGAATCATGAAGAAGTAAGTCCAGGCTCAGGACACTGCAAAGCCAATGTGTGCCTGTTACAGCCGGTTGGTATCATACCTCTAGTGCAAAGCAAGCATTAAAAAGCTCTGCCTGCCATGGCTGGGTGGGAGGATTCTCCTGAAACCTGCTCTTATTTCTCTCTTCTCTGTTAACTTAAAACAGTAACCTCTGAGGCATGACCAAATTACTTCCATTTAAGTTTTGACTCTTATCTGATAAATATGACATGAAAGAGATGTTCATCACTCCATTTCTTGCTAGGCACCACACAACGGAAACAGTGTTGCACAGTCATTTGTGGGGACATCTCCACAGCAAGCTCTGATGCTAAGACAAAGATGTAAAGAGAAAATGTGTGTGCAGCAAACAAGCTCTGGTCCTGCTGCACTAACTGACCATGAATCAGACTCTTCTGAAACACTCCTGCTTGGATTAGCAAACTGCCCTGTTCCTGAAACTGAGTCTCTCCTGAGCCACACACCACTGAAGCAAGTCACAGGACCAGGAGCTAGAAGGCAGCCCACTGTTAACCAGTTTTGCCCTACTTCCCTGATTATTCATTGCATTCACCAGAACTATTTGCATACAGGAGGTTTATTACCTTCAGCAGGTGTTTCAGGATTGGACCCAACTGAGCATCTTCCCAGGGGCTGGAATATGGAATTAATGCTAATCTCACAGAAGGGACAGCAAGCAGTTGTGCTGATGCCTCAGACGTGAAAGAGAGCTTCAACTGAGCTGGCTCACTATTCTGCCTCATATTTCTTATGGGTTATTTCTCCAGCCACAGGATTTCAGCAACACTGGCAGGCCTATGGAGACTTGGGATGCCAGGATGAGGTTGCTTCATCCCCCTCCCTACTTTCTTGAGTGCAACCCCAAGGCTGGCATTTTTCAGAAAATAATCAGGGGCTTCAGTACCACTGCATGGCAGGAGAAAGACGAAAGTTGTTTTATGCAAGAGGGAAACCAGAAAATTGGCAGAAATGCACGAGGTCCCCTTTAAACCTCCCTATATTGCAATGATTGGTATGCAGGCAGAAAAGCTGGCACCGATGCTGTCGTCTGTCCATCTATACAGCATAACGAGAACAAGACCTCTCACTCTGCATTCAAGCAGCAAGGAGCCCTTGCAGGGCGGGTGAATGCTCCTTTCTTTACCCACTGGAGTACCTAAGCATTTGCAGCACAGACTGGGGCACTGGCAGTGGCACCAGGGGAAGAGAGTAGCACCAGACTCAAGAGAAATCATAGAATAAAGGCTGGAAGCAACTATTGCAATTACGCCAGCTGAGGTCCAGCACAATAAAGTCCCAAAGACATCCTGAACTAATTCCAACCTTCCCTTCCTCCCATGCCCCCACTAGGAAATACATGTCAAGTCATTCTGAAGCTTTTGTGAACTTGGTGTGGACACATTTTGAGGCTTTCACTCTCACAGGATCATAATTTATGTAATTCCCATTCATTTTTCTTCAGTGTTGTCACTGTCAGGGGCCACTGCTTACAATTCCCAGATGCTTTTACACCCTTGGCTGACACAAGCTGTACTGCTGTAGAGCTGCCTCTGGTTTGCACAACTTGTATCTCCCAGTAGATGCACATCTACATTATTGTGTGGTGCCGCAGAGATTTGTTGTAAGCTCTTAATTCCTTGAAACAAAGGCCAGCATTGCAGCTTTGCTGGCATTATCACTGTGGTGTGTTCAGGTCCCAGGTGTGCAGTGTGCATTTGTCAAGCTCTGACTGTTGAAGAATTTTGCCACTGTGAGAGGGCTCCTCCAGGTGGTGCCTTGGTGCAGGATTTCAGTCTTCTTCCACCAAGGGGGAAACCACTTTCAGTACCCCAGATCTGCAACAAGACTCCTCATGCAGAAGCAAGGCAAATGCACAGCTGAAGAGGAAACCCTCCAGTGCACTAAACCATTCACATATAGACAGCTTTCAGGACAAAATTTAATTACTCTCTCTGTGTTTCTTGTTTGAACCCCTCTGAAGCTACCATTCAATTGTCCAGTTCACCTTCTTTTATATCTGATATTTTTGTTCAAGGATGTGAAGGTATTATACAAGCAGCTTGCCGGATCTCAGCTGGAAGAACTTGATGTGCCCCTGGGAAGTGGCCTGGACGACATACTTGAAAAAATCAGAATCCACTGGGAGAGAGACATTGAGAAGAATCGTGCCGAGACAGGTGCCCTGCTCCGTACCAAGGTAAGCACTCTGGAACCCTCTCCAACAGAACAGGCTCCGACACAAACAAATACTCTGCTCTGCTCTGCTCTGCCTTGGAGGGTTGGATTTTTGTTTTCTTTTCTTCAAACAAAAAAATGTTAAAAATCTAAAGGATTTTGGTCCAAGTCCATGGGAAAACACAAGTATTGGTGGCTTTCTTGGGATGCACAAGAGTTAATCAGTGGCAAAAATGGCTGTGCTGATATCACAGGTATCTGTGGGGAACCTTCCAAGGGCTCTGAAATGTTAACTAAGAAAAACTAACTCAAATCAGTTGATACCTTCTGTGTAGGATAAGCCACAGTCGTTACCCTTCTTACTAGAGACATTCCTCCACTGAACATTTTACAGGGGTCTATAAAAAAAGGGCCAAACACATTGCTTGACACTAATTGTACAGTTACAGACTCCCTGGGGACTTCTTGAAATGGTTTCCTTCAGCAGCAGTGGGAAAAGTGGATGTTAACTTAGAAATGAAAAGTGATGATAACAGATTATAGCCATTCCCTTTGAGAGCCCTCTCCTCTCCTGACGCTGACTCTGAACAGCCATTCAATGCAGCTTTTTCTCTGTCAAGAAGGCTCACTAGTTTTCCAAAGTGGCTTGCTAAAGTATTTTGGCAGAGCTGAAGCCCTAAGTTCAATGGACAGCCCTGTTAGCAGCCAACTCATTTGCAGTAGACTGCTATGTGAAAAATCAAGGTGTGAACACTTCTGAAATCTAATAGACTAAGTGAAAACACTCAACTTTAAAAAACATTACAGTATAGCTACAAAATGAAGAATTGGAGCAATGCCTTTTAAGTAATTTAACCACTAGTATGAAAGGTGAACAGCTTTTGTTGACACACGTGTAAGCTGGCTTACACTGACTGAACAGAAAAGATAATTTTGACACTGAGAAGTATGTGGAATTGTTCAGCCTGGGGATTTAATACACAAGAATAATAACTGCCATAAACTGTGACAATATTAATTGTCAGTTGGGTATGTAAGGAAACTAGGCTGTGACAACAGTCACAATCTTGTACCAGCAACAGGCTGAAACCTCAGCTGCCGTACGAACCCAGGAGGAGGAGCTGGTGGAGGGCCTCCGAACCGAGTTCCATGAAACTGCCTGCAAAATACAGAGCTTGCAAGCAGAAACTGAATCTCTGAGAACCTTGGTAAGGAATGGTGGGGTTTCAGTGAGTATGTTCTGCAGAAATTCAACAGGCCTCCTGAAGAGGCCTGAACATTCCAGTCTTGGGTTGGAGACTTAAGAATAAATCCTGGGTTTCACTGGGTACTCTTCCCAGAGCTGCTAGATATTTCTGGGCTCTTCTTGACTGACATGGTGCACTAAGTGTAATACATTTGACCCCTGGGCCCTGAATTGCCATCTTTGGTGTCTTCAGACTCAATAATAATCTCACTGAGACTGCTGGGTAGATAGTACTTAACAGTGGAGAATATCTGTGCTTCGTACCCAATACACATTTTCCAAAGTATCTAAAGGAAGACACTTTCAAACTATTCTATCTCCACTTAAGCATAGTCACTAGAGATGTTGGGCAAACCTCAATAAAGATCACTATGGAGCATCTGAAAACTGACTGTCTTAATGTCTGCTGTCCTGCCCTTACAGAAGAGGGGTCTGGAGAACTCTTTATATGATGCCAAGCACTGGCACGACATTGAACTGCAGAATCTGGGCTCTGTCATTTCCAAGCTGGAGGCAGAGATGGGAGAAATCAAAGTAGAGACCGAGCAGCAGCAGCGGGATCGTGAAAATCTGCTGGCCAGCAAACAACAGCTGGAGAAAGACATTGCTGCATATCACTGCCTTCTGGATGGAGAACAAAGCAGGTACATGTCCGCGAAATCAAGCATGCTGCATAGGTGGAGATGTGCTCCGTGCAAGGAAGCAGGAGAACTAGGGTGGGTCTCAGGTTTCATAAGGCTGGGTGGTAGATGCTGAGGTTTGGAGAAGCTGCCAAAGGGGAAGAACACCCCAAATCCAGCTGTGCAGAGATTCCTCATGTACTGGAGATGGGTGATGTGCAGTACTGCTGTGGATGAATGAGTGTTTGGACCAGCAGGTCTGTGAGTTTCACTTCCCAGGAGGTTTGCAATGTGAGATTAGAAAGCTGCTGCAGTACCTGGGAGCTGCGCTGGTGGCTGCACAGTGGCTATGGTGGTGTTTCATGCCTGGGTACATGATCCCTTCCCTCCTTCTCCCACCATACAGTTCAAATATTGAAGGGCAAGGTCTCTTTTGAAGCACATGAATTACCCCCAAAGTCTGAGGACAGATTCTGGACCACCGAGTGCACCTTTTGTGAAGAAACATAGTTCAGACTCCTCACATTTGTCCTCTGGGAATACACCTGTGGTTGGATTCCCTGATTGGGCTTTTTTTTAAGATCCTTAATCACCATAAGCCATGGAACCTGTGAGAATCCGATCCACGAATTTTGACTTGCTCTTCTGCTCAGACCAGGGAGAAGCTGGACTGGGGCTAGTACATAGTTCAGCATTCTCCTGTTTGTATTCTTTCATTGTTGTTTGTTTACTTTTAGCTGATTTTGGAACTCGTGGCCCACAGGAGACCATTGCCATTAAAGCAAAGGACGTCACTGCCAATTATGTTCGTGGAAGCTAAAAGCCCATCACCGCAGCCTGCTTTATTCAGTTTGATTCAACAGTCAAAGTAGGTTGTAGCTTGAACAACTTTATTAGACCCTCCTCATGTAATTGCTTTGCTTACAGATTTCAGTTTACTCATGTTGTTAAAATGATTAAAAAAATAAAGAATATCAGGCTTTTCCTTTGATATTTTTTCTTCCTTCCAGTATTTTTCATGTTAACCAAAGGGGGGCTGGATTAAGGACCCACAGCCTCCACTTCCCAGAAAGTATATTCTTTCTTTTTATAGTACAAATATATCAAGACTGCTCCACTCTGTGCTGAGTATCCATGTGGAAATGGTGAGAGCTCTGTTGTGTTACAGGAGATCATCACTAGTGTGAAATACAGTTCAGATAATGCTGAAGCAGTTGAAGTGAACTATTAGCTCAATGAGATTAACTTTGCACTACATAACCAGCATAGGCATCCTAACAGTACTTCATAAACACAGTTTAACTCTAGACTAAACTTCTGGAAAAGCTGAAGGTGCAGGAGAGCAACAGTAGTTCTATCTGCAGTCCAGGTCACATCCTTTCACTACATACTGAGCCCAGCCAGGGTGTCAGTTTGAGTAAACGTGATGCTTTTTGATACATTGACAGATTACGATATTTGATTTTCAGATGCTTGGCTCTTTCTTGATACCAACTTCCCTTAAGGCAGGGTGACCCTGGGTAGTTTCCCTTACACTGATGGTGTCACAGTGGAAAAGATTTCCCATCTTCACTTCTGCCTTCCTTTAATATTTTAAATATCTATATCCTCACTGTATTGCATTTGCACTATGGTCATATAAAGGGCCAAGATGGATCCTGCATTTTCAGAGGAATATCATGAACCCTGGCCTCTAGCACAGGAAATATTAGGTAGATGGCTGGCTTTCCTTCACAAGCTCCTGCACAGAACAAAGCCAACCATACACGTGATTGTTGGCTTAGGAGGTTACATCGACACAGTTCATTAGCTAGACTCAAAGATGACTGAGAAATGGTATATATTGGAGAATATAATGGCATATGGCACATATCAGAGGCAGTCTGAAATATTATCTAACAAATCTACCTGACTGATGAAATGAAACACACTCCAAATCCACCAGTGAATAACGTACTGTCATGCTTTCCCTTGCACGTTCCCCCACACATGAGAAATTCTCATTTAATCTCTGCAAAAGGCCATTTGGTGTCTACCATCTGCAAGATTGTGCTCCAGAATGACTGGATTAAGAGATTACACAACCAAAAGACAAGTGATGACAGATTCCTCACAGAACGTCAGCTCCTCAGAGCAGTAATAATACCTTCATACACATCACAGCAGCACTCACAGAGCTGAGACTCCTCCAAGAGCAGTGATGATGAGAGAAAATACAGTGATACAAGAGGTAACATGGTGCAGACCCATATGTTGTTGTTAACTGGATGCTGTCTAGGAATAGTCCCTTTTTGACATTACTGAAATATACTCTTCCCCTCATGCTCACATTAAAGAAAGCAATTTAGTTGTGAGTTGAGAAAGAGGAGGAAAGTTACAACTTACTTGTGTATTGCTTCATGCTAGGTTTTTAGGGTTTCTTTCTATATAATGTGTGCTGTTTAAATATAGACAACTGCTTCTATAAATCAAGTGAATTCTCTTGCATAAAGATATACAATCTGGCATCAGATCTCTTTGCTGTTTTCCAGTGATGTTTCAGGTATGAAAAGACATTGACGGCTATCCCACTGTTAGACTGTTCTTTCTAAATGGCACTGGTAGAGATAACCCTGGTGACTTTATGAGCCTGGAATCATGCTGTGATGTGATAGGAAGGATTCTTTTTTAAAGCTTCTTATATGTCATTCCAAGTTCCAACAAAACTTGGATCATAGGTTCAAATGATCCAGCACATTTCATAAAAATAAGTTAGGTTCCTACTGAGATGTTTATTCCTTGGAATGGAAATAGTTTCTTGCAAAATAACCCAGGTATTTCAGTGTGGGGAAGTGGCTGGAAAAGAAGGCAGCATATAAGCATAAACAGTGACTTTCCAGCAGCTTTTCTCTCTATCCCTAGCAAATACCAAAACCAACTGAAAAGACTGTATGTGACTTGTTCATCAGAAGTCAGATGTAGCATGTCTGGCCATTCTAAACCAAAGTGCTTTCATACTTGGGAGACAAGTGGTAGACAGCATCACTGCATGCCATGAGTGGCACACTGCATGCAGTGTGTGCTGCTAACATGGTGGGGACAAAAGTGAATTCTCTAGAGTTCCCCTGGTAAATCTGTACCTGACCAGAGGCATTTGGAGCCATGGTCTCACAGGTCAGTCGAAAGCTGTCCGCAGAGCTCACACTCCCATCACAGCAAGGTGGCATTCTGGATGTATTTCTTGCATTGCAAACATCACACCAGCCAGGCCATGTCTGTAAGCCTTCAGCCAAATGTCCTCTGTGTAACTACTGAAGATCACTGAGTTTGAGAGAGAAGAAAAAATTAAAACTCAGAAGCACTGACATTTTTGTTCTATATCTAACATATCACACAGCAATAATCTTAACCATAAAAGCTGAAGCAGTGAATTTGCAGAGCGCTACAAAAGCTGTGCATCAGCACCTTTTGACAATTTTACATAAAGCTAGATGCAGAGGTGGGAGGCAAACCTAAGCACAACTGCATAACTAGTGCTTCCCTCAAAGTGCCAGCTGAGACATGGTGGCAAATCCGGAGTTAAGCCTCCTGAGGCCTAAAATGTTGCTGCTATTTTCCATGGTTTCCAGAGAGCCTGTTCCAGATTTAACAGCTGAAATGTTTCTTGATACTCTGCTCCTGACAGGTATTAAGTTTCTAACCCAGAGTTTGTCATTGAAGCCTTACAGCACTCTGTTTGCAAGGGAGAAGTGATAGAAATGCCCAAAGCAGCAAAAAGCCATCAGGTTTGCTTTTTTCAGCCTAGTACTAGGGGTTGCCCATAACATCACAATGAAAATGTTTTACTAGCTGCTGAAAGTGAAAAACAAGTGCAGCTTAGATTCAGACACAGCCCTGTACTCAGTGACCATTATTAGCTTATCTACCACAAAAGCTGAGGGATACACATTGTCTGCTTAGCTGCATGTTTTATCAGTGCTGAGCCTGCAAGTTGCAACATGATGCAGTGCAGAGGTATGTCAGTGTCACTGACCACACAGCTTTCTCGGTGTCACCAGACAAACTGTTACGCTTGCAAATGTTCAGTTCTCAGGGCCTGCTCTGTGTGGGATCAAATCCTCCTAGTGTACAGAATGCCAATGGTAATGAAGAATCAGAGAATGCAGCATTGCAGGCAGAAAAGAGGACTGCAACAATTCTCCCAAACTCAGAACACTTGACTGCAGAGATTCAGTTACTCACAACTACAGAACGCTTCGCAAAGATACGAGTATTTAACCTCTTCCTGCAATATGACAATGGCACCTCCTGTTTTTTCAAACAGGCTGAAAATTGCAGATGGAAAATACTATACAGAAAACCTGCATTGCTAGAGGCTTATGTTCACCAAGGAGACAGAGGAGTCCTGCCAAACTTCATTCAAATAAAGGGAGAGCCCATGGGGCAGATCCCTGTGGGGGTCTCTCAAACTGCTGGAGGACACAGCCTCCTTTTATCCTAATTTGCAGGCTGCAGGTATCCCTTTTCCTTTCCCCACTGGTTGTGGTACTTGGATGTGCAGAATACCCAGGCCACCTACAACATGTTCTCCCCTTGCATGTACAACCCCCTGCAGCATATACCCTGTGTTCATTAAAATGAGGCTTTACACCTCCCTGGGTGCAGAAGTTTGTATTTATTAGGCTATTAAGCCTGTGCACTACCCTAAAAGTTCCACAGTTTAGGCTGGATGCAGTCACTGATGGTTTCTGCTGTCTTCAGAGGACACCTTATTAGTTCAGTGATGAGGGGGCAAAGACTTTTTGTTAGTTATAGGCAGTAAGGATGAAGCCACATTGCTGAGATGGCCCAAGCTGTTACAGCCTACCAAAATTTGGAAACATTTCCCAACAAGTTCCCTTTTTGTGCTCTTAATTGACGCCTAGTTATCTTTTTATTATTTTAGGCTGCAGGTTGTAGTATCTTCATTTGTAAAGACACATCTCTCTATCCCATCAATGCTAATTAACAGTATTTTCACTGTCACTCTCCAAAGATCAGAAAAGCCTTTAATGTTTATAAACACGCTAATATGTCAAGAAAAAAAAGCATAAAGTATGAAAATATACCAAAAAAAAAATATACAAGCATGTTTACTTTTATATTATCATAGTACAGATAACTTCTTACTTGACAGGTAATTATTGTATCACAGTATCACAGTATAACTAAGGTTGGAAGAGACCTCAAGGATCATTGAGTCCAACCTGTCACCACAGACCTCATGACTAGACCATGGCACCAAGTGCCACGTCCAATCCCCTCCTGAACATCTCCAGGGACGGTGACTCCACCACCTCCCTGGGCAGCACATTCCAATGACGAATGACTCGCTCAGTGAAGAACTTTCTCCTCACCTCGAGTCTAAACCTCCCTTGGCGCAGCTTGAGACTGTGTCCCCTTGTTCTGGTGCTGGTTGCCTGGGAGAAGAGACCAACCCCCACCTGGTCCAAGCCACAAGCTGACAGCTTAGACAGCAGTCTGCTGTGGAGGACGGTGTCTAAGGCCTTGCTGAAGTCCAGGTAGACCACATACACAGGCCTCCCCATGTCCACCAGGCGGGTCACCTGATCATAGAAGGAGATCAGGTTGGAGAGGCAGGACCTGCCCTTCCTAAATCCATGCTGGCTGGACCTGAGCCCTTGGCCATCCTTCAGGTGCGCAGTTATTGCCGCCAGGACAATCTGCTCCATCACTTTCCCTGGCACTGAGGTCAGGCTGACTGGCCTGTAGTTTCCAGGTTCCTCCATCCAACCCTTCTTGTGGATGGGGACCTCTCCAGTGAGCCAGGACTGGAGGAAAATGATGGAGAGCGGCTTGGCCAGCTCATCTGCCAGCTCTCTCAGCACCCTAGGATGGATCCCATCCAGTCCCATGGACTTATGAGTGTCCAAGTGGCTCAGCAGGTCCCAAACTAATTCCTCATGGATTTCCAGGGCATCACACTGCTCCCCCATTACCCAGCACAGGAGGCCGCTCGTCCTGAACTCCTGCCTTGCTGTTAAACATTGAGGCAAAGAAGGTGTTCAGGACCTCAGCCTTTTCCTCGTCTTAGAATAATAGAATAAACCAGGTTGGAAGAGACCTTCAAGATAATTGCATCCAACCCATCAACCAATCCAACCCACCTAAACAACTAACCCAAGCACCCCATCAAGTCTCCTCCTGAAAACCCCCAATGACGGCGACTCCACCACCTCCCCAGGCAGCCCATTCCAATGGGCAATCACTCTCTCTGTATAGAACTTCTTCCTAACATCCAACTTAAACCTCCCCTGGCACAGCCTGAGACTGTGTCTTCAGTCACTGTGTTCCCCTCCAGGTCTAATAAGGAGTGGAGGTTCTTCTTTCCCTTCTTTTTAGTGCCCTTCTTTTTAGTGTTTGGGTTCCTTAGCAGTAGGAACATCTATCTCATTTTCATGACTGACCAAAGTCAGTCATAAGTAGTTTCCTGTAATTATTTATTGCTCATTTTGAAGTCACAGTTAACTTTTTTAAAACTCAGGAGTTGGTTGTGGTTTTTTTTTCCAACTAAAGGTCACTACACCAACTCAAGGCCAGTGATGGCAATCTGCTGACACCCACCGTGAAGCTTGTTTTTCAGCAGGCATCCCGTAGGCTTTACTGAATCAGGAGAGGACCTGGGAGGCTCATGCCAACACATCTGGACATCCTAGACGGAGTGCTGCTTCAAACCCTACTTAACTACACCATTTCCCAGATGAAAACTGTATTACTTCTGTGTTTTACAATGACGGTCTAAGAGTACAGCCCTTTCGAGGGTGTGGAAGAGGCCAAGTTTGTCACTTCAGTCCCCTGGAAGAGTGGGCGCAGGAAACACACCGGCCAGCTGCTTGGTGGGCTGAGAGGTATTTGGGAAGTGTCGGAGGCGGGTCCCGCAGCGCTGTGTGGTGACAATCCCCCTGGGCTCCCCCGTCACTCCCCACCGGGCCCTGACAGAGAGGAAAGGCCTGTCCTCGACGCTCGGCCGACCCCACACAAGGCCCCTCTGAGGGGAAGGCGGGAAGCTGGGCAACGGCCAGCACGCGCCGGTCAGCACGCGCCGCTCGCAGGCTAACAGCTGCCGGGCGCACGCCCGCGCGGGGTAACGCCCGCCGCCTCCCGTGAACCCAGCCGCAGTGCGCATGCGCCACTCTACTTCGCAGAGCCCAGCGCGCATTCCCCTGCCCGCCTGGCTCGGCCAATCCCCAGCCGCGCCGCCGCAGCCTCGACCCATCCGTCACGCATTCTCACGTCGTGACGTTGGCATCTTGGCCTCTGGAGATTTCTGACTGGCCGGCAGTGGTTTCCTTCTCAGCTTCTGATTGGTCGGGTCGCTGCGGCACATGCGCGAGAGTGGCTTAGCTGTGAGGCTCTGCCCCTCTCTACTCAGCACGGCCCTGCGGCGGGCTGCTCCCCTTCCCCTCCCTGTCGGGCCGTGTCAGACGGCGGCCGCTAGCGTGGGGCGAGGGAGCCTCCTCCCGCAGGGCGTCGGGCGGGCTTAGCCAGCCGCAGGCGTTTGCCCGCCGCTCTCACTCCCCTCAGTGAGAAGCAGCAAGCAGCAGGAGGCTGAGCCGCTGCTGCGCGGGGCTCACCTGTTGGCGAGGCCGCTACTGCTCTCTACTTCCTCCCTCTCCGCGTCCACACCCTTAACCCCCCCTCCCCCCACCCCGGTCTGCTCCGCTACTGGGGGCTGCCGCCATGGCGGAGACCGAGGAGAGGAGCCTCGACGACTTCTTCGCTAAGCGGGACAAGAAGAAGCGGAAGGAGAAGAGCAACCGAGGGGCCGCCGCCTCCAACGCCTCTTCTAACGCCGCCTCTAACACCGCGGGGGCGGCCGCGACAGCTGGAGGAACCCGCCTGACTGACGGCAGTGGCTCCGGAGCCGTCGCCTCTAATGCTGATTCCTCCAAGACGGTGACCAAGGTGAGGCCGGCGAAGGGAGGTGTGGGGGGGGGGTGGGGGTGTAGTGGATCGGGGCCGCGGCGCCGGGGGAAGGGTCACAGCTTCCTCCGCCGGCCCAGGCGGCACCTTCCTGCCGGCAGGGGGCGCCGTCACTGCTGGCCCAGGGGAGCGGCGCCGCCCGGCCATGCGGGCGCGTGGGGCCCCTGGAGCTCTCGGGGCTCCCGGGCAGGACCGGCCCCGGAGCAGGGAGGGAGCCGTCGGGAGGGACGTACCGCCAAGACGAAAGCCCCGCGGGGCTTCTTAGCCCAGCGTAGCCTTAAGTCAGGGCTGGAACCGTCCGTTTCCGGGCTGGGCTTTCTCCCGGCCTTGAAATGCGTCTTGTATCCGCGTGTAGGGGGGAAGTGGATCCGGTTCCCGGTCTGCGGCTTTGGTTGTGCCCAGCCCTCCCCGGTTTCTGGGTCTTGGTGCAAGGTAGTGTTTGGAACTGGAGCTTTGCATCAGGTGCCAGCTATAGTCGGCTGGGTTTGTGGCCTGTGGACTTTGGCGATAAAGTTTCCCCTGGCTCTGCAGAACGGTGTGCCGAGCTCTTTGCCTCGGTGCCAGGAAGGGCTTTACTGCCAGGAGGGTTTGTGTACCCTGTTACAAGAATACGATAAGAGTGCAAGAGAAGCTTAAGGGCTCGTAGCTGAGTTAGCGCCTTACAGGTAGCCGTGTCGTATACTCTAAAATTTTAAGACTTCTGGAGTACTAGGTTGGACGGGACCTCAATGATCATTTGATTCGCCCTTTCTTGGGAAAAGCACAGTCTAGACAAGATGGCCCAGTAGGCTGGCCAAATTAGTCATTGCGGTGTCTGGTTGGGGGGACTCAACCACTTCCTTGAGGAGACTATTCCGATGCTTGATTGTCTTTGAAAATCTTTTCTCATGTGTCTGATTGCGATGTCCCCGGGATTAACTTGTACCCTTTACCCATGGCCTTTTGGATGTGACTCCTTGTAAAAAGGGAGTGGTTTCTTTGTAGCCACCCTTCAAATATTGGACCGTGGTGATAAGGTCTCCTCTAAGCCTTCTTTCCTCAAGGCTGAACAAGAAATACTGAAAGAAATATTTTTTTGATGCTCTTTAACTTGGGGACCTTAACACCTGCAGCAGCTTTCTAAGTAGACCAAGGTCAATGGTAAGCTTTCAGCTGCTCTTCTGTTTATATGCTTGCGAAATATTATTTGGCTTTGCCTGAAGATTTTTCATGGATTAGCAACAAGGATCATTACATGTGGAATGTGTGTTACTTTGAAAGCTGTGATGTTTCCATGGAGATGAGGATGTAAGAAACCTAAAAGATTTTAGAGCTGTAGACTCTCACTCTTCCAAAAGATTGACTCTTCAGCAGGCATTACAATAACATGAGATGACTTTCTGCTTCTGCTCTTAGGTTAAAGCAGGTCAGAGTTTTTCTGCTAGAAGTTGATCATCTTGAAGATCCTAGAATAGGGCTCTTTAGAGAAGCTGTTTCCCAGCTATGCAGCAGAAAGTGGACAGTAGTAGCACTGGCAGACTTTGCTTGCAAGGTCGTTTTCCTATTTAAAGTCATAACTGCAGTTCATGTAGGGTGTAGGAATTATGAAAAGTAATGATTAGGCTGCATGTGTCTTAAAGCTGTGACTAGGATTGCTCATCTGTTCTGGTCCAATTTTAACCCACTTTAATAACCCCAGAACCAGCTGACTGAACAGTAGGACAAAACTGGCTCCATGTAAATGGCTCCCTCTTTCCTCAAACCCTTAATCAGACTCCCACTCCCAGCACAGTGGTGCTTCCCAAAGACTCGTATTTTACTGGTTTTGTGTACTAAGGTTACTGTGGTTTTGAAGCTGGCTTTTTTTGGTTATAGAGAAGACAAGAAAGGCTTTAAGGGTGGTTGTGAATGTACCAATATTAATCTTTGTCATAAATCTACTGTAGACTATTCCAGATGTTCTTTGCTTTTGGGCTCATGGGATAGATGGTGGAAAAGTAAATCTGAAGCTTTGTGTGCACTGAAGCTGTCATAAAAGCTTGCTGTTAGTAAAAGCAAGAGCTGTTGCCCTTGTATCTCCCTGGTCTGGACTGCAGAGCCCTGTGCCCAGCTTAGTGCTGTCCCTTAATTTCTGATGGGATTTTTACTGAGATGTGGTTTTCTTTCACTTGAATGACTTTTACTGAGGCATTTCTGAGCTGTTCCAGTGAGTCAGCTCACAAGTGCATCCTCAATGACACACAGTGAATTAGGAAGGCAGAGTGGAATCCTTTCCTGTTGGCAGTGGGGCACAGATTGGCTTCCTGTGGAACTGCACCTTCACTCCTAGTTTTCTTTGTCTGTTACATTCTTTTCTACTTTCAGCATCAAGAGGTAACAACTGTCTTTTTCTCTTCTTACAGGAAGAGGATGATTGGAAGGAATTTGAGCAAAAGGAAGAAGTTGATTATAGTGGTCTTAGAGTTCAGTCCATGCAAATAAGGTACCACATTTTCAGTTCTTTCTCTGTGTCTTGCAAGTTATGTTCTGTCTTCTGAGCTGCCTCCACGGAGTCCAGTTAAACAGGGCTGTGATACATTTGTGATAGTAGAGAAGTTTAAGCTCTAGGTGTGCCTGTTTTGATTGGGACTCAGATTTTTATTACAGATTCTTAACGTTGCCCTCCATAAAGATGTTAAAAGTGGGAATTTCTCTGTGAAGAACACAGAATGGTAACTGCCTCTGGATGATGTCACTTGTTCCAGCTTGGTGCTGTGATTACTCTTGTTCAGATGAACAGTGAGAGGCTGTTTAATTTTCAGAAATTATAGTTATTTTTATCTGTTTTCTGATGTATTATTGATACAGAAAGCTTTTCTGATCGTGATTAGTAGGAACTGGTGTATTACAAACTTCTGTATTCACACTTCACTGCTGCTGTTCAGATCAATGTCTTAAGAGCCTCACCCTCCACATGTGCCCCCTTACACTACACAGCTTGCTGTAGCAGTTTTGTCTAGCAAATAATTTTGAGTTTGACTATTTATGTGCAAAATAAGATGGGCTAAATAAAATGGTCAATCTTCTGTTTAAGATCTGTCTTCAAAATGGGCATATTTTCATGAATTTTATACTGCATGCTTTGAAAAAGTAATCTGAGTTGAACTGTGGATTATATTTGTCTGAGTAACGTAAGAATGTTTCTCAGGTGGTTGTAGTTATAGGTAAAGGGAGTTTAGGACTTGCTTTTCCATGATTTCTTCCTCTTGACTAAAGCATTTTATGGAAGCTAGACTTGTAGCCCTTTCCTGCTTTATCTTGTCATCTCTTCCAAATGTATGGCAGCTTCAGTAAGAAAGCATTTAAACTCAAAGTAAGGAATCAGTTTATTTCATCACTTAGTGTGGTTTCAGTTTGTCTCTTTTTAAAGAACTTCCTTCTCAGCTGTGAAGCTCACTGCAGTGTGCCAGCAATAGTTCAGATGGAAGCACCACTGCAGAGGTTGCAGGGCTAATGCTGTCTGTGTGCTGCCTCTGTGAAGTGTTGCCCATGGTGATTGTGTAACGTGTGTCACATCTTAAATCTCTCTTTGTAAAATGCTGCTCATCACTCCTCTTTTATAGTGAGAAAGAAGATGATGAAAGTGAAAAAACAGAAGAAACTGGTGACAACTGGGAAGAGACTGCTGGTAGTGTAGACAGATCATCTGGTCCTTGGAACAAGTCAGCTCCTGCACCAGCACCTGTGGTTGAACCAACTGGTAAATTTAACTTGGAGTTGTTGTTTTTCCCAGCTGGGATCCCACTGGGCTGAATTAAGCTGCCCAGAGGGTGGAGTTGCTATTCAGGCACTGTCACATACTGATGGCTTGATTGACACAGTGAAGAATAAGGAAATCTTCCTGTGAAGGGGTCTGAGGATCTTCATTGATAGTACTGTCATTGATACAGTACATTGATAATACTATCAGAGGCTTTAAACAAACACTAGTGAAGTGGGGTTTATTTCTAGCTTCAAAGGTGAGGAGGGGGAAGCATTCTGTCTTTGGAGGAGATACCTCTGCTTTGCAGTCTGCAAAATACCTGTGGAAGCATTTTGTTGATCTAAAAATAGTGCTTTGACACTGAAGGGGCTGTTCAGCCAGTGTCTGTCTGCTAAGGCAGTTCTTGAGTAGGATTTTTATGGGGAGTAGTGTGCTTCTCAAACCAGTTCTAGCATACAGAGAATGTGGCACCACAAAGCTGATTCTTTAACTGGGGTAGGACGTTAGTTTTGATTAAATACAATTTATTAGCAGCAGCAGAGATCAGCTACTTAGCCATGATCTGAGTTCAGACTTCTCCTCCATTGAGAAATTGAGTGGCCTGCTGTGTGTGTTCATTTGTACAGGCAAGGAGGTAAAGTCAGTCACTGGTGTGAGTTCATTGTAGACTGTTACCTTAAATATGAACTATTCAGACACTCTCTGCTGCATCTGAAGAGGTGCTAGAAATAACATTTAGCATAATGATGTGTTTAAATGTAAGCTGCTAACAAATACCAAAGAAACATGAAATCCTCATCAGTGGTTTTGATTCTCTGAGCTTTGTGAGGCAATGCACTGGAGCCACATTTGAATTGGCCTCCCCAGCGCAGGTTAGATTGAGTGGCAAGTGATTTCCTCCCTTCTCTGAGATACCTGCTTCCAAAGGTGCCAGGTCTTGAGCTTGTGGATGGGGTTTGGGGGCCGTGGAGGCAGATTGACACTGGTGTCTGGGCGCTGTTGTCACCCTTAGTGACGGAGGCCCCGGAGCCGGTGCAGAGCGGGGGCGTGTACCGGCCGCCCGGCGCCAGGGAGGGCGGCAGGCCGCGGCGAGCACAGCAGGGCCCGCCCGAGATCTACAGCGACACACAGTTCCCCTCGCTGCAGTCCACCGCCAAGCTCGTCGACAGCCGCAAGTAAGTACCGTGCAGCCACTGCTGGGACACACCCTGGGGCTACTTGCTCATGCTCCTTGCTCTGCTCTAGGGCTTAAGCCTGAAGCTTCCCACAGAGGAAAGAAAGTGAGAAACTGCTCTGTTTGGCTAAGAGATACAGGAGAGCCTTAACTGCCTTCCCCAACTCTTGGAAGGTCCTCCCAGGAAGTAACTTCCATGGGACATAGCCCAGTGAAACAGCCAAGTGTGCCTGCCAGGTCTCCTTGACCTGCTGAAGGATTTCCTTGGAGCACAGCATTTCTGCTCTTGACAGCATCTGGCTCCCTGAGATGCTGGTCATGACAAGGCTGTGTTGCTGCTGGCAGTAGGCATGAGGGAGGTCCTGAGCACCCTGCCTTTTCCTTTGAGATGTGACAGGGACAGAAATGGAGGAATGGGCTTTCATACAAACAGAAAGCAGTAGCATTGCTGTCTGAGCTGTGCTTTACAAAGATGAGCCCCCCTACTTCTGAAGACTTGAGTCTTGCTCTGCTTTTGAGTCCTGATCTTTCCATAACCTTATTCCTTATAGAAGAGAGAGATAGCAAGGCCAGGACCTAAGTCACCTATGGGTTCATTGGGATTTTTTCCCCCCTTGCTAGACCAATGGAGTCTGACAGATGTTTTGTTTCTTCTGGGTTTTTGATGTGGCTTTGTCTACCTGGAGCTGAGACCTGTTACCAATTGATGCTTTAAGATTGAGCTAAGGTGACATTCTGAGGGAGCAGTCTAGAAATGGACTCTTTGCTTTCTAAAACCTGTTTAAATGCACTTAAATTTACTTTTGAGAATGTTAATATTGAAATTTAGAATGTGATCAGAATTGTACTGGGTGATGAGCTTGATTCTGGAGATAGGTTTTACAAGATTTGCTTGGGAATGTTTGGCTGTTCTGTTAAAACTCTAGACCTGGTGTTCTGTATGCTGTTGTTGGGATGGGAAATTCACAATTTACAAGGTAGTGATAAGATATTTACTGATTACATTTCTTTTCCCTTAGGGATAAAGAAATGGAGAAGAGCTTTGAAGTAGTAAAACACAAAAATAGAGGTAGGGATGAGGTCTCAAAAAACCAGGCACTTAAACTCCAGCTAGACAACCAGTATGCTGTGCTGGGGGATCAGTAGAGCTGCACACACAGTACAGTTAAGGAATGCTTTTTTGGTAACCCCTCCACTAAGGTAACTAAACTACAGCTCACAGCTATGATGAACGTGCCACCTTGTTTCTGCTGGACCTGCTGCAGCAAGTGCAGACTGCCTTGACGTAAGTGATTGGTTCTCCTGCATTGTGGAAGCATAACATGTTACAACTCCAGTGGATGTGGGGCAGAGTAATGTAATGATTGAACCAGCGTCACCAGGGTTCTTTAATTGCTCAGATACCTACAGCCAGTGGTCATTTCAAAATCTTTTTATGTTCAGATATTGAGCCTTCGTAAAGGTTGACTACCTCAGACTTGCTGCACTCATTGTGGACACCATGTGGATCACAACTTCTGGAAGAGAAGGTTACAGCTGTTTTAGTGGCCATCTGAAACTTGAAACCAGCTCTACTGGATTCCTGTCAGAAATCCTGCAGAAGTCAGCCATTTGGTTCCAATTTGCTATAACAAAGATTTAAGTGACCTTAATGACAAACCTGTTCTGTTCCCCTCCTGAGGAATCCTGCCCTGTGTAGCCATAGCCTGCTAGAGACTTCTGGAGCTGCCCAAGTACCACAGAGCTGTAGCTTGTTTACCTTCTTAGCTGTACTGGAGTAACTGCAACACCAATTAAAACTCATCCAGTACCAGATTGGAGAAATAATGGCTTGGAGTGCTCTCTTTGCTTTAGCCATTTTTGCAGTTGGCTGTTTCAGCTGCTTTGTTTCTTACTCTCCACACAAACTGCCTGCCTGGTTTCTGGTATCCAGTTGCAGTCTGTCTAAATAATGGTGAGACCTTGGACTGAAGCAGTTTCTCTGGGGGCTTGTCATGAGTCTTTCTCACCCAAAAGCACTAAGGCTTGAGTTTCCATTATCCAGGCTCCAACCACAGTCCTTAAATTTGTCTTTTCCAAAGGAGGTGTGGCTGTAGTGATACTGGATAAGATCTCCTCTATTGAACACCAGTTACTTGTTGCAGGGTTATGGGTACTTGATAACCAAAATACAACCAGAGGGATAACTAGAGCTGGTAAAGCCTTACTTGTTTGGCTCTTCTGTGAAGCATGCAGGTTTTTTGAGGCAGAAATCCTGTAAGTCAAACTCCTGTGGTGTTTATTCACCAAGTCAGGAAGTTCAGTAGTATTGTAAAGCAGTGGCTTCTTATGTTGTCATCTTTGAGTCTAGTGGAAGCAGGCAAAGTGGTGCAAGTCTGATTTGATGAACAACATCTGTCAAGTACCAAATGTGTCCTGCTGTAACCATTTTTTCTCTTCTCTGAATTCTCAGACCAGAAGTCAAATGAAGTACAACAGTGGCATGCTCCAGTGTTGATTTTTTTTTTTTTTTTTCCAGAGTAAATGCCAAAAAATAGCCCCAACATTTGTAAGAGTTGCCAATGGCAAGAGACAAGGGAACAAAACAAAGCTTGCTTAGGTGTGCGGGCAGGTGGTGAGGGTAGTGCAGGGCTCCCTTTGACTAACTGCTGACTCACTTTAATCTCCTTCTCTGAGGCCAATGGGAATTTTGCTGTTGACTTCAGTGGGGCTGGGCTTTCACCTGGTTCTCCTGTGCACAGACTAAAACTGGCCTTGTCCTTGCAGAGTTAACTGTCCCTAAAACCTCTGCTAGAAGCTGCTATTAAAGAGAGGGCTCAAGACTCTTTTCCATTTGGAAACAAACCCCACTGAACAGACTGATGCAGACACCCAGGACTGAGCCACGTATCTTACTTGCGAATGCATTGTTGCCAGCAGAACTGATGTGTCACTAAAGATTTCTGTGGAATTGATAGGGGATGGAGATGTTGATTGATGTGGAAATGTGAAAATGCTTTTCCTGATCCTCTGAAGTGCTCTCAGCAATGCAGCTGAAGCCAGTTCCTGCTGAGGGAAGGGGAGATGGGGCTGGCTGTTGTGCTGTCTTTTATTGGAGGTTTTGGGCATGGATTCTGGCAGTTCAAGAAAACCCTGTAACAGTTTAAAATCAAATAAAATGGACATACACATGGCTCTGGAGTCTTAATGAATCTTTACCATTGTGTACCACATCTGAGCATGCACAGAGTCTTTGGGTGTGCTGAGGGGCAGGCTGTGGCATGGATAGTTGGCCTGCTGGCAGGCTGTGTTTTAGGGGCACGTAGCAGCAGTGAACATTAATACAGCTTTGATTTACACAAACTTAGTTTGTACCCATCAGTGTCATCTTACTCTCACTATAGAGGTCTGGTTTGAGGTTGTGAATTGAGTATGAATGAAGTTTTGATCTACTTTACACTTCAAAGTAACTCTGCTAACTTAAAGAATTGAGAGGGGAAAAAAGAACACCTCCAAAACTGGTTGCTGTCCCTGGAGTTCAGCTGCTGCTGCTATCTAGAGGTGTTATTTTAGGAACTTTTCTTAAGCATAGCATTCCACAGTTGTAGTGAAGGCATTAAGGAAGAAACTATCAGAAGTCCAGATTCCCATGGTACAGAATATTAAAGCATTTGAAAGTGCCTTGTGTTAAACATTGCTGCCAGCAGCTAGCAAAATGCCAGCTGTCAGTAACAATGACTTGTTCTGCATGCCTGAAGTTCTAGCAAGTCAGTTCCCTGGAAGCTTGGCTTGCTCTTGGGACTCTGAAGCCCAGCTCTCCCTGGTTTGTCCTTATGTTCCTTTGAGGCATGCTAAAAATGTCCCTTTCCTTCCTTCAGAGTGCTTGGGGAAGGTTCATGCTCTAAGTGAAGGCTTGCCAGCTGCAGACATGGGGTTGGTTTGATGCTAGTCAGTAAAAGGCAGCTGTGTTAACCTGCTACATGCTTTTGTGGTGGCTTAGTTCCTGATTTCTGGTTTAAAGGTTCCATTTTACCTTCTGTAGCTCAAAATAAAAACACAGACATAAAGTTGCTGTCTTGTTAGTAAAGCATGTCACTGCCCAGTCCTTGCTGGAAAAGGAACCACTTGGGTGGTGCTCAAGGAGACAGTTGAGGTTTAAGGAATGTTAAAATGCCCCAAACTAGATAATTTTTGCTTCCTGCAGGAATCTGGCATCTGTGTTCACTTGAGCTGCTGGTAAGTGGAGGAAAGGATTACTGTTAGCCCTCTTTCTGGTTTAGCTGTGTGCCATGTTCATTCTTACGAATGAAGAGGACTTGACAGTGTGTCACCTCCTTGCAGTTTGGCTTTGCCAGCCGCGGCCAGTCACAAAACGTTGCACAGATGAATTTTTCTGGCACACATGGTGTTGGAAACCTAACAGCAGGGACTGTCTGTTGGCTCTTGAAAACTCTCTCGCCATGACGTGACTGAGACACCTGTGTGGCTTAGGTTCCTTGATAGGGCTGCACATGAGTGGCAGCTTTTGCAGCAGTTCTCTTTTTGTCTTTTTAATTGCAGCCTGTTGCAGTTTCAGGCTTGCCTGTGGTTTTCTATCAGATCCCATAAGTAAAATGTAGCAGATGGTTGTGTTCTGACAAACAGGACTCTCTGTTGCAAAGGTTCATGGGCTGGTAACAGTATGCTTTCCAGTACTGCTGTGGAAATGAATCTCACTCACTTTTCATGAGCAGTTTCTGCCAGAGGCCCAAGAAACTGAATGGACCCCAAAAGTGAGTTCTTAAATCTTTATGAAAGCCATAATCCCTGTTTCATTGCCTGACCGTGCCCAAGTTCTAAGTGGCCACTCTCTGGTTGCAGCCTTTTAACTCATAAATTGGCTTCCATGTTAAATTGGAGCTTTATTCGGGAATCTGCTCAGTAGTAATCTCACATTTACATTTCAGATCCATTGACTGTGCATGCAGGGGGAGGAGAACTGAGTGTGGATTGTGTTGCAGTCAGTAGTGGAACCTGCAATCTCTAGCAGATGGAAAAGTGCCAGCACAAAACACAGCCAAGGGGTTTGATGTGGAGAAGTCCTAACTACTGTGTATGTAGTGTGGATTCTGAAGCAGCAGGTATAGTTCCACCATGTTCTAAGTGCAGTAGAGCAGGAATGAGGATTATTTTTTTATTCAAGTAGGCAGAGTGGGAATGATGCAACAAACTGGATGAGGTAGAGGAGAGGGATTGAGATGGCTGCTCTCTGAATGGCAGGATGGTTTAGTAGTCTTGGGGTCAGGTTGGACTTCATGATCTTTGAGGCCTCTTCCAACCTTATTGATTCTATGAAAGGCACAGCCTGAGCTAGGCAGTGAAGGGTACCTGGTAGGGTGTGGGTAAGCACTGTCCACATGTGACAGGTCCACGTGGTTTTACATCAGCAGAAGTGTGTGGTGGTCTTTAAAGGAAGCAGGAGAATGGTGCATTGGTGCACAGCTCTCTGACCAGCTGTCTGCAGAGAGGTCAAATCCCAGGATGGTTCAGCAGTCTGAGTAGGTGATGACTTCAGGTTTAAGAAAGCTTTTTTCCCCCTTGTGTCTAACAGTTGGAGACAGCTTGAGGGAAGATGTTTCCTGGTATGAAAACTTGTGGTTTGTGTATGCTGGGGTTACTCTCAGCTGCTCCCATGTGTTGGCATAGCAAGGCTGAGGGAGCTCAGTGGCTGCTCAATCAGAACACAAGTATTAGAAATGTGTTCAGTACTAATGAACCACCAGGGAGAGTGCAGCTGGGGCAGAAAGAAGCATCTAAAGCAAGTGTGTGCTCAGAACAGAAGCCAGCCTGGTCTGTAGCAAGAGTGTAAGGCCAAGGAAGTAGGATTTGGCCTGGATTTTCTGCTCAACTGCTCTGCTGAGGGAATTCAGTTTTACTTTGCCTCAGCTTCCCCAGCTGTACCAAAAAATCAACCACCTACCTCACAGGGATGTTGTGAGGCTAGAGCTGTATTTTGTCAAGGTCTTGGGCTGTTGGAAGGTGCTACAGAGGACTGAAAGCCTTGATTAAAAGGTCTCTATTAGCCTTTCATTGCAGTATTCTGATGCTATTTGGAAAGACTTGTTCCTGCCAGCTGTGCTGGACACTCAGTGGAAGTATTCTGGGATTAGATTTGGTGTGGGCAAGGAGGAAGTTAAGGCTGTGCTCTCCAACTGCTGTTTCCCCTCTAATCATCTGCCACCCAAATGATACTAGCTTAGTGTGAGGCCTTTTACTTTTCTGT
This sequence comes from Dryobates pubescens, assembly GCF_014839835.1. Taxonomy (NCBI): domain Eukaryota; kingdom Metazoa; phylum Chordata; class Aves; order Piciformes; family Picidae; genus Dryobates; species Dryobates pubescens. The sequence continues at coordinate 20,974,145 of NC_071615.1, read as the reverse complement.
GGCATGTGTTCAGGTCAGTATTGCTCCAGTTTGTAAACCCTGTGCCTGAAACAAGGCCTGCTCACAGCTAAGGGCCACCCTTCCAGTGGGCCTGCTTTAAAGGCTGTCCAGAATGAACTAGCAATGTTCACTGGTGCCCGGACACTGCATGGAAACACCTCCTTGTTTGGTTCTTTGCCCTTCCCTGTGTCGAAGGTGAAGCAGCCTGCAGGTGCAGTGGGAATACAGGGCAGAGAGTACCCTTAACTCCACACGGTAAGGCTGGCATTGGGGCAGGCTGTGGTGGAGAGGTGAGGGCAATTAACCTGCCTGTGGAACAGGTACAGCAACGATCAGAAGACAGAGCTGAGAGGAATAGGTAGGGAAGAAGGTCTAGAGAAGGGGGCAGGTACAGCTCACTGCTACCTCCTGGCTCATCAGTAACTGCAGCTGAAGACTTCTATGAATATTCCTTTGCCTGCTGTTGCTGGGGGTTTCAGGGCTCATCACTCAGCTTTCACAGGGAGCCCCCAGGGGATAGAGCACATGGCTGTGTCTTGCTTGGGAGCTGGACAGGCTGAGCCCCAGCAGCTACCTTTTGTTTCCCCTGGTATCTTTATCACTGCAGCACCTTCTAGGGCAGTTGTTGCCATGCTTCAGCTGTGCCAGTTCTCAGTCAGAAATGATTACTGCTAAATTTCAATAAACTCTTGCAGCTGCTTCAGAGGAAGGGTTTAACCAGCCACATAATATGCATGAAAGCAAAACTCAGGCTGCTTTTTGGAGTACTTGTGGTGGTAACAAAGTGACATTGGCAGGTGGCTTAAAATGACTGAGGTCTGGATTCTGCCGGGGGGGGGGGACGGACGGACACACACAATTACTTTTTAAGATGTCTAGCACTTTAAACTGCCTGGCTTTTGCCATCTTCAGCTCTGAAGAGCTGCTTCTACCCTTCTTTCACCCCTCTGTACTTGAATGTAACTGTTTTTAAGGTGCTGATAAACTGGCAAAGATTGATTGGGGGCCTCTAAGAACCCCAAGCTGTAATACTTTAGTTATGTCTTCAATGCAGCCAAACAGTTCAGTCACTTCCTTGACTTCAGCTACACATTGAGCAGATGTCTTCACCCAGCTGTCCATGGTGGCACCTAGACCATCCCCTTGAAAGATCCCAGCTAGTTCAGACTCCAGCAGAGCATGTGGGGGTGCTTTAAAGCCTTTGCAGCATTCCTGGCCACAGGGCTATTCTCTGTTGGCATTCACTGTTGAGGTTACAGTGAGGTACCTGGGCAATCATCACCATCTCAGGGCTGGCAAACCAAGGAGCTTCCTGTGGGCACTGGATTTTTCCCATCTCATCTCCTGAAGTCTTCAGGTCCATGTGTTTAATTGACTCTTAGCAGTGACAAACAGGCTATGCCCTTACCTTTACTCAGACCTCTGTTGTCTTTGCCTCTTCTCCTGTGTACTGAGTGTTCCAGCTCAGTGACAGTGGCAAGGTCAAACTGCACCTGCTTTATTTCCTGTCCTTTGCCTACAGCAAACTGCTTGCTAGATCAAATGTTGTAATGAACTCTTCTTAAACCAAATTACTTATTCTGTCTCTTTCAATGTCTTAAGACCATAACCAAGTGATGGCATCTGTGAACCCAGAGCAGGTACAGCAGATGTGAGTCTGAGCAGCTAAAGCTTAACTGCACTGGTTTCAGTGGAGTTATTTCTGTCACTTGATTCAAGATGTGCTCACTTGGAGTCCAGATACAACAGCCAGCACCAAGCACAGGTGAACAAGCCCTGTTTTAAATTCCTGGCGTGGTCTGTTCTCTGTGGCTGACACTGAACAGATGAGTTACTTGGTCTGCTCAGCAATCAGCTGGGCTCAGCCAGGCTTAGTCTAATGCTCCGTTGTCACAGGTAACTGGACATTGACATTAGGTGACAGTATTTGAGACCAAGGTGAGTGCAGCAACACCGGGCACAGGCTCAGTCTTTGGGGCTTGTTTCATCTCTTCACACTCTCATCTGGTACTTGAAAGACAAGGCTAAGGCTGTAAATGCTGACTGGCTTCACCAGCAGTGCCACAGCTGCAGCTGAGGTGTGGCAAGGTGTGACAGCTGCAGCCTGCCTGCTACTGCAGAGCTGCATTGTCCGTGTCAGAACACTCTGATGCATAGGACAGCTGCTGACTAGTACTGGATGGGGTGAGGAGGTACCTGGGGCTTTACACCTAAGGAAACTGCTTTGTGTTCTGTGACAGAGGTGCTGGTATCCTTTTAAAGCAGTTGTGGCTGCTGGTGGTTTATAGTGGCAAACTGGAGCTGGGGTGCTTTGTTGAGTGTTTTGGGGGAGGGAGAATACAAACATGCCAAAGTCTCATCTCGCTGCTGTGAATTGTTACTCACTAACCACCTCAGATCCAGCAGGACTGACCAGCTCTGACTGTGCACTGTCTTCACTCTGGGAACTGGAAAAAAACACCACTGGCTTTGTAAACTGGCATGACAGAATTCTCTAGACAACTGCCTCTGCTGCCTTTTTTTTTTCCTTTTTCCCCTCCCCCTGCAACTCAAAGCCCAGCAAAACTCTTGCTGTGACTTTCCTTTACCCTGGAGGAGTCACTCATCATGCCAGGGGGTTCTAGTCAGGTGCCTGAATTATTTGCCACTTCAGAAAGCATCTCGCTAAGCAAGAATTCCTGAGTCTTGAGCATGCTGTACTTCAGTTAGGGCTCTGGCATCACAAACACTGCTCCAGCTCTTGCAAAACTGCTTAGCAAGTAAATGTGATCTGCTTGAACTTAAGCCTTTGAAGGTCTAACTTCTACAGAATGCAGCAGAATGAAGGCAGGAGCACTGGGCACTGCACAATTCAGCTGTGAAGAGGAGCAGGGCTGCATGCCTGGTGAGATGCTAGCTGGGTAACAGTGGCTAGCCTGAGGTGGTTTGGGTTTGGTTTGTTGTTTTTAATGAGTGAAGAACAGTCAGAGGATATCTCTGCAAATGTCTGCTTAAAGCAAAGCCAATTCCACAGAATGTCTCACCACCAGAATTCACCTGGCAAAAGTGAAGATAAAGCAATTTGAGTCCTTATGGCAGTACAGGTGAAAGGGTGATGCTGGCTGGGAGCCCAAAAGCACAGTGGAAATTGTACTCTGTACAATAGGATCTGTCTGCCCCACCCCCCCCCAAGACCCTAATGGTGCCTCTGTGTGTTTATGTAATTAACATCTTTATGCTCAGAATTTAAGCTCCAGACTTGAACTATATTCTTTGCCAAATTTTAAACCCTGCCTGATTTACCTATCACAGCTGCTGCCCATGACAACTTCTCCCTGTGCTGTCCCCTGTGACAGGAACAATATTCAACTTTGTAAAGCATTTTTGTGATGTTTCCTGTGATGAAAGCTGAAGAAAATAAATTATGTTGACAGCACCAACTGTATTTATATCCATGTTGTCTGCCCTGTGCTGTGTTCTCCCCAGTGCCCCCTTGCTCTCCTTCTGTTCCTGTCTCCCCTGCATTCCACCTGATGCCCACCTGGATGCTGAGCTGATGGCTGGGGTTCTGTGGGGGTTGCTGTGCTCAGTTTTGGTTGGGGGTGTGCACTCCCCCTCTACACTGCCTCCAGGATGCACAGCAGCTGCTGGAGCTGGGTTGACTCCAGGACTACTTTAAATCTTAGCTAAGTGAGTGGTGTCTTACCTGTGCTATGAGAACAGCAGCTGCTTCTGAGGGCTGGGAAGAGAAACAGACAAACTTAGAGCACCTTTCTCTCTCACCTGCTAAAATCCTCTTTAAAATGCTGCAGTGCAAAGCAGCATTTTCAAGGTGCAACAGAGAAGTACCAGTGAAATACAAAGCTCATTCAAAGCCTTACTTGAGGCAGCAGCAGTCTAATTGCCATCCACAAACAGCAAAAAGCATCAGGCTGTTAAGAGCAGCAAAATGGGTAACAAGACTAGTCACTGCAGCTCAGCATGGCAACCCTGCCACAACCCAAGCCCCTGCTGCTTGGGCACAGACTTCACTTTTTGAAAGAATGAAACCCCTTGCATTCATTGGTCTCTTCCACTCACTCCCAACAGCTCTTTCAGGGCAGCCCAAGCTCTCTGACTATACCAAAACCAGGCAGCAGCAGCACAATCTACAACCGTGCACAAGGGCAAGCTGTCCTCCTGTTCCCTCACCTGCAGGCTTTCACAGCTCTTCTCCTTGTCCCCACCCCAGCAGCAAGAGGTTCCTCCTCCCCAACCTATAGCAAGTGTCTCCAGCTGCACAGGTCTAACACAGGGCAAAGACTTTGCAGAACAGTATTCAGCAGCTGGAAAATAAAAGAATACAGCCTCTTCCCCTTCAAATTAATAAAGAGGAAAATGAAACAGACTTCAAATGTCACATCCCTGTCCCCAGACAGCTCCACAGATGCTGTGACTTGGACACTACTTTTCTGTTCAGACAGGCTATGGCAGTTCAAGCTGCTTAAATACAGCACTTCAGATTTCATAAGCACAAACACTCCTGCCCAGACTAACTGCAACTCACCTATGGGTCAGTAAATAGAGACTCCGACCCCATCATTAGGAAAAGGTCAAACTGTTTGTCAGATGCTGTGGGTGTCTGACCAAGAACATTTCCAGCAGCTAAAAACTCAACAGCTTTTTTCCACCTCTGCTTGCTGCCACAGCCTCAACCAGGAAGTGCGGTCAGACTTCACCCCGCTCAGAGTCAGTTCTGTGTTTGCTGAACAGAGCCATCAGCACTTGTAATGGCAGCACCTCTTCTTTATAGAAATCCTTTACTGCACCCTCCACTAGGACAAAGTTGTACAAGCCCGTTCCTTAGTCTGGTTCTCCTTTTTGCCTCTAATAGAAAATACCAAAAGAGGCAAAACCATGTAAACCCATCTGCCTTAGTGGGCAATGCAAAAGGATTTTCATCAGCTGGCATTTTCCCCACAGCTCACTGATTAAAAGGTGTGAACAGCATCCTGCAAACCATGTCTTCACTGTTCTTACAGAAGGGTGTCCCTGCCCAAAGCCATTCACTGCCCTGGCTTCAGGTGTTGCTGGTAAACCAAAGCTAGCTTTCCCAGGACTATTACTGGAGAGTCATTTTAGAAGTGAAACTCAAAGCTTTTAATTTTTTGTGGTGAGAATTAAAAAATATAAATAGGAATTAAAACCTGTACAGATCAAAAGCACAGCCTTTGCTCAGCGTACTCTGCATCTCTTGACTCCACTTGTTTCTCCCTGTGCCTTTCTCTTCTGGGATAATCCAGCTGCAGGGTCTGTGTGATGCTGAAGGCAAGAGACAGCCTCTGGCAAGCGGTAAGACTCCACTGTGGGAGGTGGATCCTTCAACAGAGGGGAAATAAAGTGGTTTAGCTCAGGAAGCCTTTGAGAAACAGCTCAATAGTTTGCTTCAGGAACAAGCCAAGGGCTGGATACCTACATCTAGAACACATCCTACAAGCTCCCTACCCTGCAACAGACTCCACTGCAGCAGCAGAACAAGCCATGGCAGAGTGCTGAGTCAAGGCCATGGATCACACAGCAGGCACACATGGCCACAACCAGCAGAAGAGGCTCCCTAACTGGTAGAGCACCAGTTCCCTTCAGAGGCTTGGGATGGCTGGGGGTGCTGCAGGAGAGATGCCTGGCCCCCTCTGCCCATGGGTGGGGGAAGAGCCCCCTGGAGCATGCACACCTGGATGAGGTAGTCAGCGATGTACTCTGGTTTCAGGCAGTTCACTCCCTGGGCTGCTGCCTCTGCCACGTTCACCCTGCTGTCATCTGGCTTCAGCTTGCTGAAATCAGCAAAGAGATGAGTCGCTTCTTGGAAGAGGGACTCAGCGTGACCAGAAAACACCTGCAGACCCAAACACAGCAAAGAGTGGCTTTATTTTCATGTGTTTCATCCCCAAGACAAATGCAGCCCATTAGCTAGAATTTCACTCAGCAAATTAATTAGCAAACCCAAAGGAAATAAGATAGCCTTCCGAGCTGCACTCTGTACCATCACATGAAGGGTGATCCTCTTTGTTGAGGCAGGGCACAGAAATTCTGTCCTCACTTCCCACCAGCACCACTGTCTCATGTGACCTCAGACAAGCTGCTCTGCCTGACCACTTGCAAAATGTCCTCCCACCCTTTGAGCATGTCTCAGCTGTGCTGTACAAGCCATTTTGTTAGTTAAGACCTTTTAGTCTCACAGAAGACGCCCAGCACGAAGTGTAGCAGAATTAACCACCCCAAACATGCATAATTCACTATTAAAAAAACAAACAAAAAACCACAACAAAACACTGCATACCTTTGCTCCTCCTGACTGAAGAAGGCGCCTGAAGCCTGCTTCCTTGGTTTGATCAACATTCAGGATCACTTTCCAACCACTGAAAGCTCCCTAGATAAAAGATTCCATTTAGTCTTAAGTATGTTGGTAATAGAAGAGTACAAAGATTACTGGAGCTAGAATCTGCCCCTTTTGGGAATATCCACCAGATAAAAATCACTTGGTTGTCTTTTAAGAGTAAATGGCAGAAAAGCTACCACAGAACTATTGGGCCACCACAGTAGTAGGCAGCTTGCCACCAAACCCTTCCATCTGCATGGGCAAAGCCATCTCTGCAAAGCCCCTTTGCCATGAGCACTGTCTCCGAGCACCAGGCACTCACATGCAGAAGCACCTCTAAAGACAAATAGCTGCCTGGAGACAATTCCCCAGCCCATGCACTACGTTATCTGGTACAGGAACAGTACCCAAGGCCAACTGAGTGCTTCCTACAAGCACTCACCCTGACTTCCAAGCAGGCAAGGTGTAAACTTACGCCCTGGCAGAAGCACAGCAGCATGTTCACTGCTAGAGCTCCAAAAATGCAATCAAGAGAGCTCTCACCTACCCAGCACAGCACTGGTGTGGCAGCTGTGGTTTCCAGGTAAAGCCAAGTTAGGTTTGCTCCCAGTGGGAGCTCTACAGTGTAAACATTACCCTGCTGCCTGAAGGGCACAACCATAGCCACGTTCCAGCTTTGTGAAGCATGAACACTTGGTCAGGAGGAGATTAAGACTTTTAATATGCCAGCACTAAAGATTTCAAAACTAAATTTACTTAACTAGAATGTATCCAGCTAAGCCATCTTGTTCTTATTAACAAGGCAGATTACCTTGCCCTGACAGTTGTTTCCTGGTGACAATCCCTGTCCTGTCTATCCATGTTGTACAACTTCTATTGCATGAGTATCCAAATACCTCAACAATATTGTACCTCAGTAATGCCACTTTCTTGTCTCCCTTTATTAATTCTTTTTCTCCACCTCATGGCTGCAAGTGCTAGTTTTTTCTGGTTTACATTGATTCCAGGCAGAACATTAAGTATGGAATTACTTCCCCACTCATAATCTTCTTCCTAGAACAATCATAAGCTTGAATTACAAAGCAGTCCTGCCAACTTTACCAGCAGGAATAGAAATAAAAACAAAACTCCAAACACATACATAAAAAAACCCCCAAACACAAAAAAAAAAAGAAAGCTCCAAACAGCCTCACCCCAAAAAACCCAACCCAACAAAACCCACCCTGGAACAAATACTAACTCATTCTGGCTTTATATGTTAGCTTTGTCTGGGTGAAACAGCTCTGGGGAAGGGCCACATCTCCTTCTTCAGTTACACATATGTATCTAAATCAACTCCTGTTTCCTGTGCCATGAAGTCATGGACACAGCCAGACTCCTCTTGCAGTCATCGACAATGGGATTCAACAAGAGAGCAAAGCAGCTCTTTGCCCTGAACACCACCGACTCTACAGTGCTGCAGTGTCTTCCAAAAGCAGTGAAGCTGGTCTGGATACATAGACACAAACCAGTGTCCAGACATTATTTTACAGTTAGCCTGGCTGATGCCAGGGAGAACTGTAAAGTAATAGGGAGGGGAGAAGTTGGAAGTGAGAGTGTTCAGAATATTTATATGCATGGTCAGAGAGCTGGATTATTTAAAACTGTTTTAGATTCATGTACTGAAAGGATCAAGATTTAATTCCTAGCATAAGAAGATGCAAATAAATTCAGCTGGTAAGAGCGAGCTTACCACTGAGGCTTCAGTTTCCAGAAGCAGCTATAAACAGTACAGGTGTTTCATTTATCCTAACCCAGGAGTTTGGTCCAGGACTAGTTTTCAGAGTAAAACTTGCCAAAAATTTCTCAGCCTTTGTATCCTCTAAAGTAATCCTGGATAATTGGTCCTTTCCTAGCAGTGCAAAATACATGTGAAAAGATCCAACATGATAATCCCTTAATAAGAGCACATGCCTGAACAAAGCAGCCAGCTCTTCTGCATGCCTCCAGGTAGGAGCGATGAAGGACCCACTTCCCAGCTGCCATCGATGCCAGGAACTTTTCATTCCGAAGGGGATGCCCCACAACAATGTGTGTGCAGCTGGGATCAAAGCACTGCTTCTCCAGTACTATTCCACCTTGAATTGACAAATTAGATTCCAGTTATGTAAGGCTCATGCTGTACCACAGAAAAGTGAACTTAAAGTGAGAATTCTTTGAACTCAGATAAAAATACACCACTCCAATTTACACTGAGAATATTATCATGGAAGTGGCACAGGCAGAGCTGGCAAGGAAGAGGAGAAGCAGCCAGTAAAGAAGTGTCTTCTGTAACACAGACTGGAATGAGGGAGACAACAGAGGACAGCAGATCCTAGGCACTCCCACAGTGAAGAAAGAGGCTGTTGTAGAGACAGCTAAAAGCAAAGTGCCACAAGACAAAACCATTGCTGTTTGCTGGCACGTAATAAAATCTCTTCCCAGGCACAGAAAGCCATAAATGTGAGCCATGACCTGAGAGTCACTAACAGCAGCCCCTTCTTGTGCCCAAGGAGCCACAGCTGAGCAGACAGACAGACACATACTGTTCTCTGCAGTTCACCAATATCTCCTACCTAATTCCTCAATCAGATGGCAGAAATCAAACCTTTCTTGAGGATTAAGAGAAGACAGCTGAAATTTGCGGTGTGTTTCTGGTTCTTCCCCAGGCTGCTCATCCCCTGGAACTGCCTGAAAATACAGCAACAGACTTTGAAAACAGGAAGATTAGGCTGACTGCTGATGATTCCTCTGCCAAACACTCTGAGTTGTTATTATTACAGTAAGTTTTGTTTTAGCCAGGAAAAGCAGAACCAAAGCTGTCGATCACTTGATGAAAAGCTTGGATCTCACCAATCAAGGCTGGCTTTTTGCTTCACATCCTCTTGGTGCCCTCTTTCTTCAGGGCACAGCTGAACCAATCTGTCATAAATCTAATCTCTCATATTCACTGAATGCCAAGGTGAACACATGAAGAAATCACCATCCTTCTTCATTCAGACTTCCCCTAACTTCAAGGGCCTCTGAAATCTACCCCATCAAGTCTGATCTTGAATGTCCCCAGGAAATGAGGCCTCAACCATATCCCCAGGCAACCTGTTCCAGTTTACCATCCTCACTGGGAAGAGCTCACTCCTGATGTCAACCTAAATCTCTCCTGCTCCAGTTTCAAACTATTGCCCCTCATCCTATCACTACAAGCCCTTTGAACAGTCCCTCTTCAGCCTTCCTGTGGGCCCCCTTCAGGTACTGGAATGATGCTCTAAGATCTCCCTGGAGCCTTCTCTTGTCCAGACTGAACAGCCCCAATTCTCTCAGTCTGTCCCCAAAGGAGTGGTGCTGCAGCCCTCTGATCACCTTTGTGGCCTCTCCAGCAAGTGCCACTACATCTCCCAGAACACAAATTATTGTAACTATTTTCTTCATATGACAAACCTTTTCTTTGGGCTGTGGTGCCACAGGAGGGTTAGCCAGTGGGAAAGCAATGCTGGGGGCCTGCGGAGTGGGGATCAAGTGATCTTTAATCGGTGTTTCAGGATCTCTACATTTAGGAGTCTTCAGACCTTCAATCAAATCTTCATGCCCAGCCTCAGGAACAGCTGTGAAAGCAAACCATTCTTGCATGCCTTGTGCTTGGTTAAATACAGTTACAGATAGAGGAAGCGGGGGAAGAAAGGTAAAAGCACAACTATCCTGAAAGGACAAAACACAACGGCTGCTACACCATGTACAGCTGCATCTCACCACTACCTCTCATAAAACTGCTCTTCTTTATACCACAAACCACCACTGCAATACTGCAGACTCTTGTCCCTGGATGTCTTGCTTTGAAAAAATCCCAGCCCTCAAATGACCCAATTTCTTTAGCTAAACTGCAGTGATTCAGTTAAACCAAAAATCAAATAGATTCAGCTAATTTTAATCAACCTCCTCTAGGACAGGGTCAGTTTTCAGGAAGGTTGTTGCCACAAAGTATCACCCACAAAAACAGACAGTCATAGATCTAAGACCCCAAGGAGGTTATCTTCTTTGTATGTCACCATTCTTCACACCTACAAGTACTTCTACTACAATTCAAAAGCTTTTATACTGGTATTCCCATTTGACTTGCATTCTATCTATCTGGAATCCAGTTGTGCTTCAAAAAAAAAAGGCAATCTGGAAGATTTCCTGAAGTTGATGCAAACTACTCTATTTTTAAACAAGCACTGCCTTGGTGTTCAACCACAAACAGCCAATGGGTAGGAAAGCTTCTCTAAAACCAGAAACAGGAAAGGTGGCTCAAAGATGTACAGTGCATTTTCAGCACTGAAGAAATGTCAACAACACTCACTCTATTTTGGAGGCAGAATTCAAACACCACTGGTATTTTCCAAGTGCCAAAGAGCAATCAAAGAAGGAGGATACTGTATGTATCATTTTACCTATAGCAGCCATCTCCGCATCAGCTAAAGATCCTCTGAAGGCAGACTCGTCCACGTTCTTGCTGACATTACTGTGGCCTTGCTCAGTGTACTGGGAAGGACTGTTAGGCCACTGCAAGTTGCTGACAAGCCTTGCTCTCTCCTCCCTTGCAGTAGGATCATCCCAGATAATCTGCTCACTCTGGGATGGCTCTGTGTTCATATCTGTGAGGGTCTGACAGGATTGTCTGAGGAAAAAAGCAGAGGCCTGAGGTACTCACCTGTGTAACAGGAGGCATGTGTGGGTGATCACACCTTGTTACTAGAAAGCACGAGTGGGGAATGGGGAAATCTCAGTATCAAAGCAACTCCGGCAGTCTGGCTTTGTGAGCCAAAGTATCAGCAAGGCTGAAGAAAGGCAGCCAAAATAGCAGCAGGAGATGTTTCTATTATGTGTCATATTTGTAAATCATCCCAAAAGCAGTGTACTCTACTTAGTGAACCTAGTAATGTGCAAACAAACACCAAGCTAAAGCAGTAACTTTCCACGGTTTCCCTATTTTCACAGTGTGGGTCACCACCATTAGAGTTCAGACCCCATTCTCTGTTTAGACAGAAAAGAAAGAGAGGAGAAACATTCACAGAGGCACCTCACAGGAATACCTCCTACTTGTATATGGCCTGTGTACTGGAATACTGCAGCACTGCTTTCTTCCAAACTTGTAACACTAACTCAGCTGAAGAGAAAGAGGTCAGTTGGCACAATCCAATTCAAACCTCCAAAGCAAGCATACTGTCCTCTGACTTTGTCTAGCATGTCCACTTAGAGACTTCAATTGCCAGAGAAGCAATCTAAGCAAATCAGTGAAGAAAGAATAGATCTGAAAAGCCTGGAGGTCTATTCCCATTTCAGTGAATGTTTTGGTATGCACAGGGAGGACAAAGTGAGATCAGATCAATACCTGAGAGCTTCCAAGACCCTGCTGCGGCCGTTGCGCACAGAGCGCGTGCTGTCAGGTGTGCTTGGAGAGCCGTCGCAGCTGCTTCTGGAAAGGGATCCCCTCTGTCCCTGTGCTTTCACTAGTGATGTGGCAGACATGATCTCCTGCAGCTGCCTCTGGAAGTTCTCCCTCATTTCTAGTGCCTGAGTTAAAACTTAAGAGAAAGAACAAAACTTTTAACAAGTGAAAACTGCTTCAAACCCGAGCCCCTTATCAGGACAAGGACAGCACATTAAGGGGAGGAAAAGACTTCCTAGATATGTTTTCCCAGATAACTATGGTATGGCCTCAATGGCCTACGCCTAGACTGCAGGAGAAATTTCCGCTTGGCTCACTTCTGAGTTTGCTCATACAATTTAGCTTCTATCCTAACCCATTTATTTACATATCAAATTGGTACACTCTAAACCAGGGATTTCTCAAAGACAAACTTTGGTGTTTTAAAACCAACAAAAATGCAGTTTATTAATTTGCAATGGATGATCATAATTCTCCTGCAGGCTGTCAAAGTCTTTAAACTAGAGAGCAAAACCCCTTCCTCCCACGTTGCACCTGGGACAGCTGTACGTGACCAGCACACAGAAATGGTACCTACGACTTCCAGATCCTAACATTCAGCACTGAATCTGCTACATCAGCACCACAACTGTTTGGAAAACACTGATTCACATTCACCTCCTTTGGATTCTCTTGTTACCACCTCTCCTTCCCCTGGAGTCACCCTTTCTGTTATTTGGTCAGTAGTTACGTCTCCTTCAGCATCATCTTCATCCACTGGAATAATCTAAAAACAAGGAAGACAAGTAGAACTCTCAAACTCCTCTTTTTGGCTTTTCACTCATGTTCAGCACTTGTATAAATCCTGAAGATTGTTAATCTTGCCTTAGAGTAGATCTAACCTTTCTGCTACTGCAGTGACAGCAAAGAAGTGAACAGCAGCATCAGTGACACTCATTCTGCAGTCTAAATGTCTACTAAGGCAAGCTCACACCTTGCATCTCATTTTCTACTTGAAGGCAAAGACTGGACCTATGTCATTTTAAATCTGGAAAGCACTTTTAATCCTGAAATGCCTGCATTTGCCCCCATCACCCTACAAGAGGAATATTGCAAATGCAGACAATCCTTAAATAACACCTGCAATAGCTAATGCTAATTACTAGAAAAACCTGATTCAGGACATCACTGACTCCAAATAGCCTCAAAGGAAATGAATTCATGTCACACATTATACCTCATCTTCCTCTGCTGGTCTTCCAGTTGACAGCAGTTTACTGGAGGAGAGCCTGTCATCTTGCACTGCACTGATGTCCAGGCTCATTTTAGGATTGTACGTGTGAGGAAAGAGAGATTCAGGAAGCCGTTTATATTCCTGGGCACTCTGGAAACACAGAAAGGTGAGAAACTGATTGACACAGAAGAAATTTCACATTGAAAGAAAGCAGAAATACAATAAAAACACTAGCAAAATAAGTCCTTTACACAAGAGTAAACTGTGGCTCTCTGGGAAACACACAGCAGAAATGGCCAAAGGGAGAGAAATTCCTTTCTCCTCATGGATAAGAAGGTAAAAGTACATCAGTGAAAACTGATCACTCAAATCATCAGTTCCTCTACATGTTCAGTATAAATACAAACAGAAAATCCACTGCCAGGGAACTGCTTTTAAGCCTTAATTTCCCTTCACTTTCAACAGGGGACCAACACAGGCTCCATACCTCTAACAGCCAGTGCTCAGAAACAATATGGATTCCCCGCTCTTTAACAGACTTGTACTCCTTATTGTTGTCATTCTGTCCTCCCTTGTAGATGAAGTGTGTTACTGTTTCATCAAAGCACCATCTAGGAAAGAAAAACAAAATACTACTTGAAGATATAATTCCTATCAAGAAGTACCAGAAATTATCCTAGGCCTTGTTCATGTTAAAGCAGTTTTGTCTGTTTTGTTATGCCTAAGTAAGCACTGAGCTCACTTTCCTCATCAAAAAGCATTTAGAGTCAGGACAGAAAAACTTCTAGGTCTTTTGAAAGCATTCTTGAAGTAAGCACAACTAAATCTGCTAAATGTGGAAAAGGAGTTTTTTTTACTCCTGGTTTGTTTTCTTTGTTTTTAAGTGAAGTTTCATATCAGTTTCTGAAAAGAATATGTGACCTAGGATGAGAGAGCTTTAGCTTTTGTTGACATACTGAGCTGCAAGTGAAATCTGATCCTTGAAGCTCAAATCACAATGCCAGGTTCTAATATTTACAGATAAAAATTAGTATTTGCCATCTAATGCAAATATCATTTTTAAGCTAATACCAAACACCAGGGCAACTTCCTCCTCCACATCATGAATGACATTACAGAAGTCACTAACAAAGCATACAAATCAGATTTATTAGCAGCAGAATTCTAGTTTCAGTCACACGTGTCAGTTTGTGGCTTCTTTTTGATAACCTATTTTTCCTAAGCTTTTCTAAGCACTCTAACTTAGCTGTGCTTACAATCTGATAAAATAATTACTTTTGAGTCAAGGACAAACACACACAAATTCAAATCAGAAGCCTGTGGCTGTAGAGGGATCAATGGCCTTGATCTGTATTAGAAGCAGATGGAAATCATTTAAGATGTCAGCATCTCATGTTAGCTGTAGCTAAAGGTCAATTAGAACGTGAAGACTTGTATGATTTAGGAGTCACGTCAGCTTAGAAGCTGTTTGCAGCTACTGATACCTGTAGTCTGCCCCAAGAGAAGCTGCTATGGCATTCAGCTGACTTTGCTTCTTGCTCAGTTTTTTACTAACATATATAACAACATCAGCTAGAGGCTTGGGCTCTTCTTCCTGTTGGAGCAGCAGGGATACAAACAGAAAGTCATGTTGGGAAGGTTTCTGTATCAATAACAAAAATCACACAATCACAGAATGTCAGGGGGTGGAAGGGACCTCCAGAGTTCATCAAGTCCAACCCCTGCTGCCAGAGCAGGGTCACCTAGGGCAGGCCACACAGGAATGCATCCAGGTAGGTCTTGAAAGTCTCCAGAGGAGGAGACTTCACAATCTCCTTGGGCTGCCTGCTCCAGGGTTCTGTCACCTTCACTGATCATGCAGTAAAACATGCAGTAACAACAAACCTAGGATAAATACATTTTATCTTTGCTGCTTCCAAACTCCATGGTCAAAACCCAGCACTATTGTCATTCCATGCTCTAAGAACCCAAAGGCAGAACATTCACTCCCAGCCAGTCTCTTCAAACACATTCTGCTTCTTCCATCACACACTGAGCTCTTCCTCAACATGAAATCAGAAATCATCAAATCTGATGCCACAGAAGTATTTCATTGCACTGCAAATGACAAACTCATTTGTCACTTAAATCACAAGGGATGTGGCATTTTCTCATCTAAGCCTATGCTCCAGAAACTGAACCCCCAATTTCCTACCGCTTCTGGCTGTGCAGCGCTCAGCTGAGGGCTGGCACTAAGAGCTACTGTATGCCTTGTGCTGTTTGCCAGTGCCAGTTTCAAGTTTCTGCAGATGACTTCAGAAAGAGGTGTGCTCAGCTTCCTGTTTTTTTGATCAGAACCTCCTGGAGTTTCCAAAGCTGCCAGAGCATCCTACAGAGAAAGAAACAACCGACTGAGCTTCATGAATGCAGTACAAAATCCTTACTCAAGTGCAACCTTCAAAAATACAGCCTGGAGTAAGATTTCATGCTGCTAAACCAGGACAGTGTACTACAGTAGCAGATTTCAGTTGAAAACCTTTAGAACCTTTAAGCCCTGTCCTATCACTACCCTCCCCCACCTTTCCTGCAGGCCTCCTTTAAGTACTGAAAGGCTGCTGTAAGGTCTCCCCTAAGCACAACTAACTAAAGAGAACACAGGATTCCTCTTACAAGTTCTGTTGTATTGTGGGCAGAGGTGTTCAAATAAAAACCACAACACAACAGCCAACCCACAAACAGCTCCCTGAAAAACCCTAACAGCTCTGCAGAAGTTCACTGCATTCATCTTTCAGTTAAGGCCTTGAAAATGAAAAATCAACATGAAGACTCCCAAAGCACATTCAAGTCACTCAAGACCTGTTCAGCACAGACACAGTGTTAAGGGTTTCTTTGTTTTTAAGACTATCAGTTTTTCTGGCCTTTTGTGGCCTTTAGAGTGGGAAAATGAACCCAAACCCCCAATGCATTTTTCAATTTGTAACTGCTATAAAGGTATTACATTAAAACCTGTCATTAGAGTGGCATTTCATCACAAAACAAGCAAACACTTGCTTCCAAATATCTGAAGCAACTTAAGTCTTCTTGCTACATTTCTCAGTTTTCAGATGCAAAGAACACAGGTTGTGTAGTGTGGGAGGTGTAGAATGCACAAGGATGGGGCCATAAGCACAAGGGACATCACAGCATCTACTGCTCAATAAATTTAGTGCACAGGTTGTGAATTAGAAACAGATACAAATGAATGGAGCTCCTGGCTTTACTGAAAATAGAAAGTCTGTAAGTTAACAGCATAAAAAGGGCTAAGTACAGTTCCTGTGCTGTGCTTAAATTTATGAGTATCTTTAAGCCCACTGGCTGTACAGATTAAAACATCTGCAGAGATTTTCACCTTTACATCAAAAGAAGGCTTGAATAACTTGTCTTTGGAAAGAAATTTTGATGGTGTATCAAGATGTAAAGACGGTTCTTTCTGTGGCAGTCCCCCTTGTGCAAGAGGGGTTGACTTCCCAATATGATGAGAGATTACAGCTTGGAAAGCTTTACTCTGGAACCTGTTAATATCAAGAGGGGTCACAGCTGTTTGTTTTCCGGCTTCGAGGAGAGATGTAGGCTGTTCTGAATCAGGAGATTTAACAGTTGCTGGTGTCTTGCTAAGCTGAGCAATGGAAATTTCCTTATCTTTAGAAGAAACAAAGACAACATAAGCAAGCAATCTTGATTGTTCTTTCAAACAGATCTCACATATACATTTATTTAAAAAAAGATAAAAATCCAAGGTCATCTGACCTTTCTTCCCCAAAATAATTCATAATCTCCTTAACAAATGCTCTAAAGTGGCAACTGCACTTTTAAAAGCCAGTACCTTAAGTGTCTCTCTCAGTTAACTACTTAGAATTGCACTGGTACTGAGCTTCACCAAGTGTCTGAAGAGGAGCAAGCAGTCTGGTGCGCTCACAGTGTCTGCAGTTCCACACGTACCTGTACAGTCCACATGTGCTGTGTAACAACTATGAAATACAAATCCAAGAAAAAGATGTAACAGACAACAAACTCTTTTCTTCCAACATTAAAGGTAATTCCTCCTCCCTGGCTCATTACTTCCTATTTCTTTCATATTCACAACTCTGAAACATACCTATTTAGGTCACTATGGACACTGCCAGTTCCTTGTGCCTTTGGATTAACAGGCCCAAGATTTGGACAGAAATAAACCCTTAAATCTTTTCCATCATAAATACTTCTAGATAAGCATGACTCATCATCTTTATAGCTCACAGATTAGTACAAGAATTGCTTTGACATTTTACTGCTTATTTTCGCCCCCCCATCTTTTTTTTTTTCCTTAAGAATACAACACACAGACAAGATATGTCCATGCCAACAACATCACTTTTGCCCTCTGACTTAGTGACCCCATGTCATTAATTCACAAGCCCTGGTAAAACAGGGCTGCTAACCTTCAGGATTAAATTGCAACTTTGTATGGAAGAAATCTTGCCAAATAAAAGGGGTGACATAACCAGAAAAGTAGGAGATGCATGGAAAGATGAAGCAGGCATGAAGAACTGAACAGAGAGGCATCACATCATTGCTGACTAGCAATTGTGGAGTTGCAAGCTGGATCTACGGATTCCATGTAACCTACAAAGCAGTGTATGTGTCAAAACCAAACAGAGCTGGGACATGGAGCTTGATTCCCAACTGACTGCTAACCACGAGACCCCACTAGCTCCAAGAGACTTCCAACAAACACACAATCTCATTTCTGTTATGGACAGGGGGAAAAAAAAAAAGAAAGAAAGGAAAAGAAAAAAAGAGAAGAAAGGAAAAATACTGGAGAAAATATCCTTTAGCTGCAGTACTTTGCAAGTGGGACAAAACCCAAAGTTCCTCATACCTGGCTTCTTTGTTGTGAACTAACATCACAAAGACACAATCATATTCCCTAACTTGCTAATAACCAACCTTCAGCCGCTGCATCTTCGACCAAGAACTTGCTTTCATCTGCTCTCTTTCCAGTCCTTGCAGAGTGCAGAAGCCAGGCTGCAGTGACTGCCGGCAGCTTCCACTTCTTGGCAGCTTCATACTTGGAACCATCCGGGGCCCTCACCACGAGATGGGTACTGGCAAACATTCCCTTCTTCACGTTGGCTTTCCGCACAAAGAACTCCTGGACTCTGAAATTAATAACATAGTCATCTAGTCCAAAAGAAAATCAACGTAGGGTACATTGATGCTGTTAAGTGCATTCAAGCAACAGAAACAGAACTGGTAGAATTATCTCACTTTGCACTTTACAACCTAACCTATGCCCTGAAATAAACAGACAAACATAAAGTTCAACAGAAATGTTCTGCTCCTAGCAGCACTGGAAACACTAACATTTCTCATACTCCAGAAGTCCTCACATATCCAATTGCCAAGTCATACACTGGACCCCACATTCCTCTGCAAGATTAATGGGACAGGCTGGAGTCCTTCCTGGAGCCAGCAGGCATCAGTTCCAAATGAACAACAGTTTTCTTTATATGACAGCTCCTCTCTTATCATCAAGGACTCAATCTTTCAAGAAGACAGAAGGTCTGAGGACTCACCAGCAAAGAATCTAGTTCAAACAATCTACAAATCAGATCAAATGACACTCTAAGCTACACAATTTTGCTACTTCCTGTCTGAATGTTTTCCTTACTGTTATTCAAAGATCCTGATGAACTAGGAGCAAGCAGTTCACCATCCCAGGTCCTAATAAATGTGCACTACCAATGGTTATAAGGCTCAACCAGACAGCACTGAAGAAAGGGAACAATGGTCCACTCCCAGACAACTGAAGTGCAACTCAGAAGTTAGCATCTGAAAAACTGAGTTTTTTGCTCTGTTTCAAAGCAGAGCCAAATGTTCCTGACTCAGCCACTGGGAAATAAGAGACTGAGAATATTCTGGAAGAAATTAGTCTGTGTGAATACTGATTAAATTTCTGCAAAGGAGAGGAAAGTAAAAGACCTACAAAAGAACATCTCATTGCTTCAGCACTAGCTTCTGTAAATTAATAGAATCCAAAAGACTTTCAATATTTGTTACTCCTGGAAGAAATTAAATTAAAAGCATAAAGAATTTTGCCACACTGGCTAAGGACAAGAAGAAATGGTGAAAGGAGACATACCTAGCTCCTAGCAGTCCTGCCAGATAAACCAGGGAATCTCTCTCTGCACCAGTAAACAGGCTGAAAGAGAGAACACAACCTTCCAGAGGGGTAACTCCTTCTGCTACTGGGACTGGTGTGAAAAGTGGATTGGACTGGGGATCCAAAAGGAGCTGCTGTTCCACACATGTTGCCTAAAAAAAGGTGAGCGATAAAAATGCAAATCAAGCCAAACAGCAAACAACCCAATAATATCTCAGCAACTGCACAATAGCATTTCTGGACTCAACAAGAAGCAATCCTGCTTCCATCATTCCATCTGTGGCAACCTATTTCTAGTTGAATCAAAATTCTTTTCTAGGTTATTTTAATTCTGTCAGACTTGACATACTGAAGCATTGTTTGAAACTCTTCAGTTACTATTCCAACCCTGGAGGCTCCCTTCAAGGCATGACCTGAGGCTTTGTACAGATTTGCTTCACAGAAAGTTACCTAAGTACTGAAATACACTAACAGTGCTTAGTCTGTATCACGTGCCTGCTCTTGGCAACTAGGGTTAAATTTTCTTGACTTTGAGCTGTAAGTCTGACTTGATCTTCTGCAACAAGTTAAAAAGCTGTAAAAAGCATGAAATAAGAAAATGTAAGCACAAAGATATCAAATGAAACCATTATTAGCCAGCTGGCTCCTTCTATAATTCATTATTTAGAGAGAATTCTGTCAGACTCCTATAACAGGTCTTTGAGTCATGAAAATTAAGTCCTACTTAACAAGCCTGTAGAAAATGAGGTAGAACAGATAAAAAAGACACCTTGCAGCTGCAGAGGGTTTAAAGCATGCTTTCATTTAGTACACTTCAAATGAAATGGGGTTGATGTTTCACTATATTATTTACATTTAAGCCACCACTAACTCTGTTCTGACAAGATATAGGTCTAATACAGAGACCTGGTTACTTGCAGAACTGAAACTGTAACTCACCAGCCACGTATGTGTGACAACATCACCAATAGTTGGCTTCACCTCGCACCCCAGTAGAGGTACCACAGCATAGTCTGCAATGGTTCTGCTTTGTGGTGGCAGAACTTTCCCAGCATTCTCCTTTATGGTCTCTGCAATGCAGGACTCATCCTCTTCATCAAAACCCAGCAGCAGAAACCTCTTTCTGACAAACAAGCCTCCTTCAGCCAGCACTGAAGACTCTCCCAAAGAAGCATCAACAACAGAAGACTGATTCTCTCCTTGAACAGTCAAGTGAGTAATATCATTGAAGGTTCCAGATGTTAGTTTATCAGCTTCATCTGAAAGGAAGTAACAACAACAAATCAAATAAACAAAAATCACAACCAAGCACACTAATGGCTTGACAAGAACATCAAAGACAATTTAAAACAGTTTCATGAACACATAACAGCATTCTGATCTCTGCAAACAGGTGTTAGATACAAACTGCTCTAAGCCTGTTAACATTTGGGTTCTAAGACATAGTCTAAAGCTAGGATACTAGATGTGGCCAGCAAATGCTGCAAAACCCAAATGCCAATCATGAACAGCTGAACCTCCTGAGTCTGAACATACCTAATATAGAGTCATTGTTTACATATTGAGAGAGGAAGTCATCTTCAGCAGCTTTCTGGTGCTTTGTATTGGCCACACCCTCTTTCCTTAAGAGACTCTTATTTTTTGGAAGAACTGATTTCATTCCAGGTTGCTCCAAAATGGGATTCTCCAACAGCTGGTAGTTTAGAGGGATAAATTGCTCCACTGGATGTAGGTAACCTTTACTAAATGACTGCAGCAACCATTTTGCTGTCACTACATGAGGCCTATAAAATAAAGTGTTATACAAACAAGTTTCAGAACAGAGCCTTCTTTCCCACTCTACAAATAATAGTCTATAGACACACACCGGAAGTTTCTAATTCCGATACTAAGCAAGCTTTGACCACTTTATCCTCTAGATTTTGTTTAATACTTTCAGTCTGAGAACAGAGAATTTCATGCATACTTTCTATCATGGAAATTAGATCTGCCACTGCTCTGTTGCCAAACCCTTACTCAATACATTAACACGCATATTTAAACACCTCTCTTCACCAATCCTACTTGGTTTTCGGCTTGCTGAAGTGACTCATACCTGCTCAAAGAACTACATTATTCAAGAGCACACAAAGATGAGCTTATGAATATTAGCTCTAAGTTGTAATTTGAGTCAAGAACTACGCTGAAATCTCCAATCATGACACGTTCTCCTGCTTATGAGGTTGTGGGAGAAAGAAAACAAGGAGGAAGTATACTTTAAGCAATATGGTTATCATAACCTGTGGGCTGTCTTGTCCAAAAAGTGTTTCAGCTCATCACTATTCTCCCCTAAAATGACATGGGTAACATCTTCATTAAGCTGATTAAATCGAACACCTCCACCACAATTGATAAGCCTTCTCATCTTGTCCAGCTTTCTGCCACTGAAGCCACACAGATAGATCTACAAAGAAAACAGAGCAGGTTTTTTTGGGGGAAAAAAAAAAGAAAAAATGAAGTAGGCTATTTTGCTGTAACCTGTTTTGACTGCTGTAGAACACAGAAACTAGTGCCACAGCTTCTGAGAAGCAGCAAAGTTCACCATTTGAATTGGGTAATTGAACTTTACAAACAGATCTGGAGAAATTTCAATATTTACAAATGGAAAGAACCGCCAGCCAAAGCCACAGCACATGGCCACAAAACAGATCGTGCATTTGCTACTGAGCACAGAAACAACAATCCACTCAAGCAGCAGCTGTCAGTGCTTCAACCTAACTGCTTCCACGGGGTTCAGACAGAACATTTCAAAGTATACATTGTTAAACATACTCGACACCCATCTAGCAGATCTTCGGGGGCTTGAAACAAACTTATATCCAAGTTTTCCAGTTCATCAGGAGGAGGATCCAGTCCGCTGCTCATAGCAGAACTACATGCAGTGTCACTAACAACACTGGAACTGATATTGGAAATGTGGCTGACATCTGAAAAGGTATGATCTTTAAATAAAAACAAGAGAGATGCATTAGCTTGGGCTCCTCTCTCTCTGCTGCTTCACTAAACAAAATACAAAATCACCATCTATGATTTCATTGTGCAAGACAATGTAAAGTCTGAAGAATAAAAAAATACTAGGTAACTGTAACCATGGTAAAATCAAGGCTTTTAACTACACACAGATCTTACTAGCAAAGAGTGCTTATGCATATTCTGTTTCTTCCTGAATGGATGTCTTCTATGAGGTAGCAGACAATGAGACCAGCTTGCAAAGCTTTTATTCCAGTCTATTAGAAAACTCTTAAAAATAGGTAGGTCTGTCTTTAGTAAAGAGAAATTAGTATGAAGCTCAGGGATTTAATAGTTCTATGCAACTTCCAGAATACCTAATTGAATTCCCTATGTTTTCTTGGTGGTGCTAACCCAGCATGTGCTCCTGGTCAGGCAGTTCTGGAAGCAGTCATCAGCAATGGGCATTTGGAAAGACACATTTAAACTGGCTGTGTCTTTCATGCTACCATGTTTGTTTACTAAATGCTTTTCACTTTTCTTCTGTTTATAGCATAAAGTAAAAACAAACATATGAAGGAAAAAAAAAAACCAGAGAGAAATACATAATAATTTAAATCCCCCAGCATTTCTTTTTCCCCTAAGACTGCTGCTAAGGTTAAATTCCTAACAGACACCCATTTTAAAATACAAACATATCAACAGCCATGCTCTTTTAGGACTCAGAGAGACACACCACTGATTCTTAAGCAGACAATCATATGCATAGTTCAGCTTTACTTTTTAAACAATGCTTCATGCATTGAAGCCTACACGTTGGAATACTCAACATGCACGAAGAGTAATCTATTGTGCTTTGGGTCAGAATGCAAACTGTCGAAAAGCAAGCAGCATCCTGCTCTTCTGAAAGCTTTTCCTCCTTACTGACAACGTTTCCTACCTCACTTTAACATATCTTAAAAGGTCTTACTTACTGTCAAGCTTGCTGGCATGGCTTGTAGGTGTTGATGTACTGGGCATGTTACTCTGCTTTGTTCCAGCCTCTATTCTATACATTGTCTCGTCCTGGCAGTAGCCTTTCTCGATGCTGTCAGAAAACCACTGCACAGACACACAGTGCACATTCCATTTTTTGGCACATTCATACTTCCGACCTTTCAAATGTAAACAAAATGGCAATCACAAGTCACCAAAAAGCTAATGCTTCAAACAGTGACCACTGAAGGATGTCTGGACATTAAGAACATTTTACAAGTCAAATAACTGGTTTCAATATGCAAGGTGTGTTATCCTGAACTCTTCTGCAAAGATGAGTTAAAGCAAAAGAACTCCTTGATGGCTAGCTTATGGGTACAGCATGACAGGGCACTAACCAAAAAGGGGCTTCAAAACTTTCAAGAACCAGGGGGAAAAAGTTTTTATTTAAGAAGTCCCAGGATATTCCCATGAGGAATAGGAAGGAAATTGGAGAAAAGAAGAAAACCCTTCCCGGCAAGTCCTACCTTTTGGCTCCTGGACTATGAGGTGAGTACACTCATTCATCTTGAGCTGCCCTGTGTATTGCCCTCCATGCTCAGCAGTAAGGCGCTGGACTTCTTTCCTGTCCGAGGTGCTTAAGCCAGTTACACAAATGGTACAGCCCAAGAACACAGGGCAGGTGTAGTCTTCCATGCTAACCTCGGTGTATCTCAGCATGCTAAAGGAAAGAAAGCAAGACAACGTGCTTTTCCTCCAAGTCAATCAGAAAAAGCAAGCTGTCTGTATTACTGTAAGAATTACCAGTCCCCAAAACAAAACCAGTTTTGGTTTGTGTTTTAATACCTTTGCTGAGACTTATCCCACAGCATCTTAACCCAAGAGGGAAGCAAAATAGGTTTTTTCAGAGAAGCAGCTACTAAGTATTTCTTGCTGCCAACTTCTCCAGCTATAAGATGAGTTACTGACACATTGAGGTCTCTGTACACACGTCCACCCATCATCTGCACATAGTTATGAACTTCTTCCTGGGAGGGGAAAAAATTAGGAAAAGATATCAATAAAAAAGAAATAACCTACATCACACGTTCACCTTAAAAAAATTGGGGATTTAATTGTCCATGGTTTCTCCTAAAAAATGTTAAAAACCACAAATTGGTATATAATTGCATATACGGAAGCCATAAAACCCATCATATATTTTTTCTATTTTATTTGCCTTTGTTGACATTTTAGTTAGTACCAATTAGAAAGAAATATTGGAACAAAAAAAAAAAGGCAAAGCAAAAAAAGTAAACTTCTATTTAAACCACAATTGACTGGGTATTGAATCTCCACCATGTAGTTCTGAGTAACCAGCAACAGAGCACCTCTGTAGCATGACAGCCACAAACTAGCCAGGTAAGTGATTTGTCTCATCAAGAAAAACACCTAAAACACACATAAACTCCTACAGTAATACAGCTGAAATCTTGTATGATTGTATATCTATGTGCTTATGTAATATATACATGTGAATGCACAGATATACTACCACATACACATTTATATACTGCATATACGGCTCCTGCTTTCTCCACACAACTCTCTAAATATACTACACATAGTCTACAAAATATATTAAGACTGGACCTATCCAGATACAGGCATGGTTATCAGGCTTACATATGGCATGACTGCTGCCTTAGTAACAAGCCATCTGAAGGAAATGAGAGTGACAACCAGCTAAACAAGCTCCTCTGCACAGTGCCTTACCCTAAGATCTTTTTCAAGGCTGGTACAGGACACTGTTACATCGGCCATGGTCATGTTGTACACAGGGTACTCCGCTCTTGGAACACAGCGCTGGGACTCCATACAGTACAGGACTACCTGTGGTCCAACAATCCTGCAACCAAGCTGCAACAAAATAACAGGGAACAAACCAAAAAGCATTGGCAGAAGGTACACTCAGATTCCCAGGGAAGACAGGGCCCTTGGTCTACCAGTTTTGGTTTTACTTTCAGCTGGAGATTTTCAGGCTCTCTGCCTCAATGAAAGTAGCAGATACTACAGCTAGCAGGCCAGCTGGAATTCTCTAGCACATCTCTGTCTACTGCACAATTCCTTGCAGGTCAAACAAAATCCTGTCACTCAGGAGGTAAAAAACCGTCTGAGAGCCAGCCTAGCTACTCCAGCAGAACTAGAACCATCCCATGTGCTTCAAAACAATCTTCATGCATTGCCAGTCATCTTCTTCGCTGAATACAGGACGCAGTGAAGTTTTACAGATTTTACTGTGAATACTTTAGACTGCTACATTTAGTGCAGAGTACAAGCAGGGACAGGGATGCTTACAGAAAAGAAGCAATATATCTAGAAATAAGTTGACGGGTAGCCTACCTTTCTGAGATGACTGAAAACAACACCCCTAAAAGGATCACAAATGTAAAGTGATTTATCATCTTCTTTTATATTAAGTGCTGCTGCTTCTTCAAGGATCTGGAGGTGTTCTTCTGGCTGAAATTCTTTTATAGACTGCAGGAAAACAGCACAAAACAACATTCATTTAACAAACCACAAGTAGGTAATCCTGTGAAATTACATAAGTACATCTACCTGAAGCAGCTCACAACAAAATGAATCAGCAGAAGAAAGGGCTAAAATACATCTTGGGTGCCTCCCTCATTCCCCCAGGTTTGAAAATACTCAAACATTCATCATGCACACTTTCAGGACCTGATCCTGCCACACAGTGCCTTTAGCTCCCTTTAGCTTAACCTCTCAAGATGGAAAACAACCCCTTCCTAAGCTTGCTTAGTGTTTAGGTGAGTGACCACACCACAGGCCTTGCAAGCTACACGTCACTCACTACACGTTAAGAGTTGGACTCGATGATCTTAAAGATCCAATGGAAAGAATTCTATGACTTTATGTCAATAGGCTTTGAAATTATAATTATTCTTTTCTTCCACAAGTAATTTCGTCAACAAAATTGCTCTTGTTCAACAAAGGCCCTTAAACACTAAACACGTCCATCACAGAAATAGCTTTATTTCCAGTTGTATACATATAAGCTACATCAAAGCCAACCACAGAAATCAATAATTCACAAAGCTCAGCGAGATGTGAGCAAACCTACTTACCTCAAGAGCTTTAAAAAAGTACTCCAAGTTCCCAGAAGACTTTACAAATTTCACAAAAAACGGCTCCTTGCTAACTTTCATCCTTTAACTGAGAAGCAAAACCCAGTTAGTGCCCTGACATCTTCGGCGCAGCCCGGAAACACGCAGCGGTGGGCCGCATCGTCCACCTCCACGAGCTGCGGACCCTCTGTCCCTGTCCCTGTCCCTGTCCCCGTCCCACAGGCCTGTTCCACGCCGCCTACCCTCGGCGCCCCCTCACCACAGTGACCCCTTCTTTCGCCGGGGGCTCCCGCACACCCACGGGCCCCTGATCGCCAGCGGACGTCCGGCGCTGTCAGTTTACCCACGCACGCGACCGCGATCCCGGTCCTCACCCAAGGCCCGGCGCCTCCACGGCGGGCGGGAAAGCGGCGGCTCTCACATCGCGCATGCGTGGGGGGGCCGGCCAGCCGGCGCGGGCGGAGACTGCGGAAGGCGCGGCGGGAAGTGGGCGCTGCGCGCGAGCGGTCCCAGCCTGCCCATTGGAGGTGCCGCCGCGCGGGGCCCGGCGCTCGCGGTTTCGGAAGGCGGGCAGTGCGCGCGGCTGCCTGTGGTGTCAGGAATGGGCGGCAGTGTCCGGCCTTCCGCCTGCTCCCGCTGGGATGTCCCTGCGGCGTATCGCACCCAGTCGTTGTCGGTGCAGTCCCCTCAGTTTGTGTTAGTTTCGCGAGCGGGAAGATGGAGGAGATTCCACTCCGGGAGTTGACTGCGCCGTAGCGAGTTGTCGCTTCCCTAGTCTCAGTGTCCCTTGCATCCGGCCCCTGCTCTCCAGAAAATCCCCAAGTCCATCGAGAGAACTCACCTGGGCGAGTCACCTCTTTGGAGTATTGGTGCTCCTGTCTACCACAGCTGCCAAGAGTCTGGGAGAGACGGGAAGTGTGAGTATCCCATTTCCACCCAAGTTTCAATTCTTACTGTCCTGTGGAAGGAATTTTGGTCATTTTTAAGCTATGGACGAGACTGTCAAATGCCCTCCTTCCAGAGCAGATCATGAGCACATGCAAAATTTGTGCCTCAGTTCTCCTGTATCACACTGCCCGAGTCATTGGAAGGTGCCCGTGCCCGCTCATCCAGCGGACCTCCATCCTTAGTAGCCATGCGGCTTGCTAAGGCTTGCTGCTGCTTGTGTCACGCTGATGCTGTCCGTAGTGGGGATAGTCATTCTGGCAGAAGATCCTCTTAGGAAAATAAATGTTTTGAAAGAGGAGAACGCCAAAAGCGTTGCCGGGTTCGTAGCTATTGGGTGGCATGAACCTCCCGCTGTGGGCACACGATGGCACCATACTCTCGAGAATGGAAGGCGAGCGTGTACAAAAGGCTGCTTGCCTCTTCGGTCACTAGGGGAGACCATAGCGATTGTTTTGTGTGCTTATTTATTTTAAAAACACGGAATCACCCTGGATCAGAGAGAATTGTGTGAATCAGTCCTTTTCCCATCTGTAAACGTAAACAAAACCAAATTTAATGATAATCCAGACAATGTGTTTATTATTGGGTTATTAGTGACAAAGAGTTAAGAACACTGGGGTTATTTTGATGGTTCTGTGTGATTTGATGATGCTGGTTCTTAGTCCACTTGTAAACTCCTGAATTTGTCCAGCCTGCTCTTTCAGCATCTAGCAACCTATTCTGAGGGGGGAATTTCTCTTCCTCTTTCATTCTTCTGGGGAGAAAGGATCACGAAGTCTGACGCTCAGAAGTTAACCAACTTTAATGGATTGGATAATACAGAATTGCTACCAATTACCATGTTTTCGATTATCTCCTTGAATGAGGGTCATAGTTCACTACAGCAGCTGATACCTGGCTTGTTCTCATTTGTTGAATGGTAGTCCCTTCTTGGTAAAGTGATAGAAACTCTCAATAAGCTGCTGATTCCCTGGGCCACCAATCCCTAAGTTCTACCTCTTCCCTTCAGAAGAGGCTTGTCACTTAGAAAGATCTGTGCTGTAGAAGAGAACACTGCATAGGATCTGGGCTACTTTGTAATGTGCCTTCTAGAAAGCTCACCAGTGCTCTCACACAGGTTTGGTTAATGTACTTCGCTCCTGCAGGGCTGGTCAAGATCCATAGTCTGCCTGGCACCAAAGCCCACCAGAGAAAATAAACTTAAAGGCAAAGTATCTTAAGGGCCAAAGGAAAATTTATGTCAAGAGAAGGATAACATATAAAAATATTCTCATAAAGTTATTATAGAATAATAACTTTATAGAATAATGGGGGGGGGGAAGGGGGGGCAGGGAAGCCTGTCTAGAGAAGTTACTGCATGTAGCTTCCTATCTCTGTAACAAATGCATATATTTGTAATTTTATGCTGAAGTTACACAATTTCTGCTTGTACTGTTATAATTGCCTATTTTAAAATATGTACAAAGTCAAGAAAATGATTGATGCACAGCATCTTCAAGAAGCATGCAGCTGAAGATCCTTAAATCAGAATATGTGGGATACTTTGGTTACACTTCCCTTGTGGGTGTAGTCCAAAAGGAGTGCTTAATATAACAAAATTGAATAAGTTAAAAAGATTTTCCCTGTTTCACTTCCTGCTTTCTCAAGCACTTAGCAATGTAAAGATCTCTTCGGGGCTGCTTTGAAATTATTTTGAAGACTATCTAGAGGAGCTGGGAAACAAAAGTTGCCCTGCTGGGTATGAACACAATCAAAATATTTCATTTCAATGTCCTGTCTCTAAAGTTGTCCAAAACCATATGTCTTGGGGGAAATATAAGAAATTCTAGATGGTACAGCTTGGCCTAAATGAATTAATAGTGTGATTGTGGTATGATCTTAAGCATGTGAGTATGCCCATATTTATTGCATCTTTTCTAATGTGTTCAAGTCAGTTGCAGGATCTGAGCTTTAAGGGGAAGCCCAGACATATTTGACCATCAGTCTTACTAATTAGGGAAGCTCTTGTTCTCTGTAAACCTCCTAAATGGCATGACAAAAAAAATAATCATTGTCATAGCCTTCAAGTGATACCTGCTTCTAAAACAAAAAAGAGATGCTCTGTGCCCTTGCCTCTATATAACAGTGAATATTTTTACTTATTTGTATGTTTTGAAAAATCTAAGCATATGCTTATCTCTGAAAACATCTGGGTCAACCCTGTTCATAACTCATTTTCACACCTCTAGTGCTGTTGTGGTTTTGTGGACTTTACAACTGCATTCATTTCTTATTTTAATTTTTTTTCTCTTATATAGGCTGGAAAAAGGACAAACAAAATCACTGAACTCAAAAGCTAAAACCCCCTTGACTCATCCACATTTCATCTCAGCTGGTTAAAGCTCCATGTGCAATGCTTTATTTTTAAAATATTGCAAACACATTGATTTGCTGAGCAAGGACAGGTCAATATATTAGCTTTTGAGTATCAATAGCATATAAATGAGCAGTTAATGAAAAGACAGAACTGAATATCAGACAGTCAAGTAACTTAGTTATCAACCCCTAGTAGTTAAAACTATGATGAGAAAGATCCACAAAGCCAGTACTCAACAACATGCAAAGGAAAATATCTACCTGAAAATATCAGTCTCTTCTAAATGGATACAATTTTCACTTGTAAAGATCCTGCATCACAGCCCTCAGTAATTTAGTATGATTGACAGAAATGCACACCCAGGCTAGTAAAAGATGTGACTGAGACTGATGTGACTGAAAGTCTCTAACCACTTAAAAATCAGTTTGTAAGCCTGCTAGCTTTGGCCCTCTGCCTTCCTGTGGGTTTGGGCCCTACAGTACAAAGCTACTCTTTGGCATTTGCAAAAAAAATAGAGGGCTTTTTTTTTTTTTTCCCCTGGAAAATCCCATGCTGGCACGTTTAGGTAGCTGATTTGCCACATCCTTTTCATTTCTGCACAAACCCCAAGGCAGGAGCAAACATGAGCTGTGGTAAAGGTGTACGCTCTCATCTTTGGCAGCTGCTTCACAGCCAATATCCAGGACTGGTTCTGCAGGCTTTCATCACAGACTTGATTTCACAGAAGTCAATTCCACAGCCTACAATGCAACAGAAACTTCTTGCTCTCCAGTCGATTGTGTGTAGGTGGAGCTGGCTCGCTCGGCTGTGTCTGTGTAGAACACAGGGCAGTACTTGGAAAAGTGGACTGCAATCTGCTTCCGGAAAAACCTCTGAAGGTACTTCCTGAACTTTTCTCCAACAAAGGCATAGATCACAGGGTTGATACAACAGTGGACCATTGAGATGGTCTCTGTCACTTGGGTTGCTTTGTGTAGCTGACCACTGCCTTTGCAAGTAGCAAAGGAAAATGTACCTTGAAAATCACGCAAGAGAATGCAAATGTTGTATGGTGTCCAGAAAAAAAAGTAGGCAATCATGATGATGAAAATAAGTCTGACTGCTTTATGTTTCTTCTCGTTCCTACATTGCAGTAATGTCTTTATGATTTGTGTGTAGCTGCAGATCATAATTAGCATTGGAATAATAAGCCCCACAATGTTCATTTTTAATGTCAGGAATTGCTTCCAAACATTTCTCTGCTCTGATGGATAATGAGCGCTGCAAGTGTAATGTGCGTGTTCCTTCTGAGCTTTGTGAAACACTATCCCAGGAACAGAAGCAAAAATAGCAACAGCCCAGGTGACAACACTGGTGAGGATGCCATAGGTAACTGTTCTGGCTTTCAAAGCAAACACGGCGTGCACGATCGCCAGGTACCTGTCTAGTGTCAACAGGATGATGAAAAAGATCCCGCTGTAGAAGCCAAGGAGGTAGACACCTGAGAGCATTTTGCATAGCACATCCCCAAAAATCCAGTCATGAGCAGCATAATAAGCCCAGAAGGGGAGAGAAAATATAAAGAGCAAATCAGAAACTGCCAAGTTGAGCAGGTAGATGTCAGTCATGCTCTTCAATCTCTTGTATTTTACCAGGATAAGGACAACGAGCAGGTTGCCTGTGAGGCCAAATATCACCACCAAAGAATAAAGTGGAGGCAACAGTTTTGCTGCAAAGTGTTTTTCCTCAATTCCTGGGCATGGGGTTGAATCACCATAGTCAAATTCTGTTGTCTCTGTCCAGTCCATGGTCTGGTTTTCCATGGTGTGTTGTTCTGGAAAGGAAGCAAAGGATGTTAGGCTAGAGGAGACTCCAAGCCTGGCAGTAAGGGCAATGAAGTACACTGATGTCCTCATCTCAACTACTCTCTTGTGACCTTGAAACCATAATTTAAGTCTCTTCTGACCTGCTAGCTCCTGATAGAAGTTCTTAAACTGCACAGTGAAGATCTGCTCAAACCCCAGGAAGCTTTACTGGAGCAAAATCTGCATCTTGTGGGGAAAAAAGAAAAAGAGATGCTGCTTTTGCAAACATTCCCCAACTTCTTCCCAAGTCTGACTGTCAGCTCTGTTCCTTGCATTATCAAGACTGAGGACATCCATGTTCACACACTATGTTGGACTGTTGAATATAGTATGAAGATTTCTTCTGAAGAACTAAGATAAGAGAAAATTGGTAACTGTTAAAAGTTTGTGTCTCAGCTCAGCCTAGATTTAGTTTCTTGTGGAGAAAATAAGTGCTGTCAGCCTCCTCAAAGACCAGCTTTCAAGAAGCTCTGACAAGCTCTGTGAAACAGGGTTTTTTCCACATCCCTTCTAACTGCATAATTATGATGATAGAGAGGTGTTGGTTTTGTTGGTGAAGGAAGTGGCTGTGGCTCAGGTGTATTGCAATAAGTAAGTTGATTTGAAAGTATCATAAGGGTTTCTTTTTCTTAAGTAATTTGAGCAACTCATTTAGGAAAGAAAAAAGTTCCAAAAGGCACCTTTATAAAGCTCTCCTTGGTCCAAAACATTTACCTCTTTATTTTAAAGCATGACAAGGCTTGGGCACTGCACAAGTGTTTAATATTCTTTTCAGCCAGGTCTGTGTTGCATGCCCTGGACAGTACAAGTCCTGGGGATACTAGGTATCTCCATTTCCAACACATCAGTCAGCCACGTGTATACTGGGATTATGGGATGAGAGTCTGGCTGCAACACAGTGCCAGACCCAACACATCTTGTCTTGACCATTTTGCACAGGAGTGATGCTCATGCATAAACATGGGTGTGAAAACCCCTGGGTCATAAGCCCAGGATTGTGTATGTGATTTACAGGATTCATGCAAATAGTGCAAAATGCTGCCTTGCTACTCTTGCCCTCTTTCTTTTCACCACAGCCCCTTCTTCCTGCTAACTGCTAACACAGTGCCTTCCCTCCTTTTCCTCTGCTTTTTAAAAAACAATAGCCACATCTTCCCTGCACGTTATCTTCTTCCTCTCAACTCTTTTTGTGTACTTAAATTGTGGTCTCCTCTCAAAGCAGTTCCTTCCACCAAGCCCCATTCCTCTAGCCTTGCTGCTGCTTCACAAGCCTCTCTCTGCAAAAGTACTTACCACCTCAGTTGTGTGTGGTATCCAGCACATGCTAACAATGGAACTACAGACACTCATTTGGAAACCAGAAAAAGGAATTGTAAGTGCTTTTGTCCTCTATCCTGTAATCTCACTGTTGCAGCACACAGTGTCGGCTATCGGCTAGAATGCTGAAGTTGCTTAACTGACCTGGGCTGTTTAACTTATTAGAGATACTTGACTGGGCTTATGTTCCCTGATCATGGGAAAAAAAAAACAACCACCAAAGATAACCCTGGAAGATGTCTGAAAAATGATATTCAGATAAATACAATATTTCTAGAAATCTGCAGTGTGCTTTATAAATGTTGTTGCTGTGGTTGAGAGTAGCAGCCAGGCAGTTTCCAGGAAAAAGCCCTCCCTGTAAAAGCTGAGCCAACTCCAGTCAGTGCTTCAAGCTATGTTTCAGGTCAGAGCTCTCAGTTTTTAAAAAGCCAAAGATTTTAGTAAAGTGAGTTTCAGTTCTTTTGCACAGTGCTATGAAGTGGGAACAATTAAGTGAAGTAAACAGAGGTAAAATGTTAAGCTATGCTGCATATAAACAAGTTGCATGAGACTGTTTAAAACATGTCAGATTTTCTTTGATCACCTTGTGGGAAGAACAGGTATTCCTCACTCCAATAAGCTCTTTTCTCCTGCAGTAACAGTTTTTAAATCCAGATTGCCATCATTATGTATCACCCTCAGAGGCATACTGCATTACGTTTGTTACTTAGCTCATTATCTGGAGATGTATTTCCTTTCTTACTTGGCTCCTCTGCTCAGTCCTGCAGTGGCTCTGCCCTTCAGGTACTGTATTCCATTTAACATATCTGATCTATTTCCCCAGGGCCATTTTTAAGGTTGGCTAGACTGGCAAGGTTCCTCAAGCACTTTTCACCTCAGGCATTAGAGTACCTAAGCAACTATTAAGTGTTTAAAGAAGGAAAGATGACTTACCATGTATCTGATGGTGCAAGTGGTGGCTTTGGTTACTACTTCAAGAGTAACGCTAAACTGATTTGTCAGTCACCAGAAGGTGGTAAACCCACCTCTTCCTGCATGAAGAGGGATGTCTGAAGACTTCTAGCAAACAAATGTGTTTTCATTTTAAAAAAACATTCAAGAAGCAGTTCTCTTTTTTCTAAAAATGGTCATCAGATGTTACTTTTCTATCTCTGTGAGACGTGCAGAGATGTTGAAATTGTGGAGGATCCTCCTAGGAGCCAAACTCAAGGTTTCACAACCCGCAACTGTAGTTCTAGAAAAAGGTTTATGTATCATTGTTTTCTCTTTTTTGTTTAACTAACCTCTTGAATCAAGAACAGTTTACATGAAATTCATCCCTTTCCATTGCTCATTACATTTCTTTTGATTTTTTTTGTCCCTACACAACAAAAAAAAAAAGAGGAGCCTTGCATGCTGTCAAGTCAACCTGTATTCATCAAGCTCTTCCATCTAGTCACTGAAGAGATGATTCATTTCCATCACCATCAAGCCATCACACTGCAGTACCTAAGTGCTATGGCACTGCCACAAGGAGGTGTCACCATCAGTACTGTAATGTCTCCTAGGACACATACCAGATGCTCATGTACCAGCGTGACATACAAATGTCATCAAGCAGGGCTGTGGGCATGGACATCTGAAAATGCAGCTAGCAGTTTCCATTCCATTTGTTACAAACCCGCACCACCTGAAGAGGAAAGGCTGGGGAAGGAGAGGCCCAGGGCAGATACCTTTTTTAGAGATGCACAACATGATAACACACAATGTTCTTATCAGAGTCTGTAAGCACAGCAAAGCAGAGCATCCGTGTCAGCTGAAGAAGAGGTGAACAAAAAACGGATGCATTTCTTTTTCCATTGATTCCCCTAATTACATCTCCTTTTGTTACTTGTTAGTAAATCAGGTTAGTGTTAGCATATACTTTCTTTAACCACTAATAGTTAAATGTCTTTGTTTAGAAGAGGATGAATAAAGACATCCAGCAGGTACAACTGCTTTGTTGCTAAGGGTTTCTTCTCTCACCAGCCCTCCTTTCAGACTCTCAAGTTCTTCTGCTTAAGCTTTTGCTGCCACTGTACAATCAGACACTTGTCTTACATCTGTGAGGTAAATTGTTTTGAGGAAAAGGAGGGAGGAAAGATTTTTTTGTCATGGAGACTAGTTAAAAGAAAAACAACAAAACATTTTATATGTTTCACAGGTTCAAGGAACCCCAAACTGTAAAACACAAACCTTTCTAATCTGTATTGGTGCCACTTCCTCACACGGTTGTTTGCCCACAGTAAAATCATTCTGTTTTATCATTGTTTCTTTCTTGTAAGTCTTACATGTACATAATTATACACTGCAGCACACATTAATTCCATTGTCATTGTGGGTTTTTTTTTTTGTTTTTCTCTAGGCTGCTCTCACTGACCTAGCTGTGCTTCTCACACAGTGAGGAAGAAGAGAGCGTTGCTCCCCTCTGCTGCTTTTTTTTTTCTGGGCTCAATGATCTTGCAGCTCCTTTCTAACCTAAACAATTATGTCATTCTGTCAAATGTAAAAAATGATTCTAGCACAACAGGTTTTACTTTGGGGACATAGCTGTACATTTCACAGATTCTTATCTCCTGGAATCTCTTTTGTACATAGACCTTTTATTCTCACGCTTGCCTGTTTTCAGGTACATTTATAGTACACAAATTCTGGATCCAGAGGTACTCTTTGTGCCTGTCTCAACTGGGAATCAGAAATACTCTTTAGTGTACCTGTCAGTTCCAGGCCTTTGATCAGACAGGCTTGGAAAACCACTTCCCAGCGAAAACTAGGTCACAGAAGGGCTGAACAGAGTCTGTGCAATAGCACAGGACCCAGGAAGCAGAACGCGCTTTTGGGTACCAAAGGTTAGCTGTGGTCTGTAACTGCCCATACCTCATGCCTGCCGGTTATGTCCCCATGAGTCCTTTGCTTCCAGACGTTTTTTCCCCAATACATTCCAGGAGACTGGTGTCAGGGATAGGTTGTGTGCTTGGTGTTGTATGATGAGCATTCTGCTGGCACAACTTGCAAAGCTGCTTGGCACTTGCTGGTTTGTGCACAGTGTTTTGCACACTGGCCTGTGTATCTGATGATATTGCCCTCCTCCAGGTCAGTGCTGTGGCCCCAGTCATTTCAGGCTTAAAACTCTCAAAATGAGATTGCTCTCACTGTCACAGAAATGACAAAGCTGCTTGCAGTTGGACAAATGTACTTTCTTTCCCTACCTTTCCATTTTCTGAATGAAGTACAGCTTCTAAGAGCCAAGTGTCTCTAGTATACAGATACAAAGCAATGACTTCACCCTTTCTTTCTAATCAAGCATCCTTTTTTGTTTCGACCTGACTATCAGTAATATTCTAGATGCACCAGAGTTTACTGGTTTGGGTTTATTTCCTGTGCTAGCTTAATTTTTAAAATTTTTTTTACTACTATACCAGGAGATAATACTTTTAAAGTCATTAGCCATCCATGGTTGAAAACAGCAGCAAAATTCAACTTCAGAATGAGCAGCATCTGCCTGTTTTGCCATTTAACCTGGTCAGAATCATGTAATTCTCCTGGCACTAAGTTCTTTGGGTTCTTCTTAACTGCAGCAAGATGTCATGTAAGTTTATTTTTATGTCCTTTGTACTGACCCATTTTGTACTTCTTGCTGGAAGAAGTGATACTTATTTTGGAGCTTCATAACTGAAAGTTTCTCTTGCTCACCTAAACCTTTTAATATTCTGCTTATTTATGGCTGATCTTCCTATTGCTCTGGCTGTTACTTTACTAGCCTCTGTTCAAGATAATAAACTCATTCTCTTGGGTTTTGCCTCAACTTTTTTCTGCTTATCCATTTTCATCTACTCCTCTTCCTTTATACTCCATTTACCTTTATCTCATCTAAAACATGTACACATCAAGTCACAGCTGAGTTAACAAACAAGAAAGTCTTATGATAAGAACATGCCTATGCACTGCTTACCAGAAGTGTCACTATTTCTGTCTTGTCTTACCACAGACAAACCAGTGGCAGTGATTATAGATGTAGCAGCTGGCTGTGAGTGCTGCTCAGCACTCACCAATGCCAAATATGCCACATTTCCCTTTGCCCTCTAGGACATGAGCCTGACCATCAACAGGTAGCTTCTGCTGCATGGGGCATTCCTCCCCATGTGCTTCTGAACATGTGGCAGCAGCATCTCCTAACGGGAAGGTCAGACTCCATCCTGTTCTCAGCTGTTTGGTTGGTTTGGGGGCTGTGCACAGGTGTTTGTCCATGGCACATGGGCATTCTCCTAAGCATGCTGAAAGCCCAGTCAGTGCATTTCTTACTTCTACAGTAATTCAGTGCCAAAAGTTTTGAACTTGTAACCATTTCTCCTTAGCTGTTCAACATTTGTTGTAAAGTAACAGTGTGCTTGTAGTGCTCATGGAGGTTCTGTCTTGAATCTCATTTTTGTTTCCTCCATGTGTCACCAAAGGAGTTCAGATGCCATCTAAGCACTTCAGTGGTTCTTCCTTGTGTTAGTTTCCTCTCTGCTGTAGTTGCAATCCCAGTGTCCCTCACTGTTGTCTTAACACACGTCTAGTTCATTGCAAAGTTTGTGCATATCTACCTTCCTCTCTAGCTTACATACATGCTGGGTCTTCACCTCAGCACTCTTGCCTGCAGGGCTCAAGTTAGGGAATATTTCTCTCCCACTTCTCTGTTGATGTGCCTTGTGTTCTTCATAGGGACTAAGGATTTTGTTAAACCTTCCCATGGATGGGAAGCTTTAACATGCCGTTTCAGCTTCCCCTCACTGTGACTTTGACTGCCTGAAGTCCTTCTAGCCTAATGTGGAGCTAACTGGCCTGTGGCTACACCATGCTGCAGTCACATCTGGTCAATTCAGACTTAAAATCTGCCATGAAATTATCTGGAGCCTTGCTTGTCTCAGTGGAAAGTAACAATGAAGAACCAAGGATTATCTTGCCTGAGCTCAGAACATAACAATAAGCTAAACTTTAGCTTTAGCTTGTTTGTACTCCTGTCAGAACAAAGTGGAAAATGAAAATCTGAAATCAAAGTCAATGAGTATAGAATGTAGCTTATCCCATGGTGGGCAGAGGAAAGGTCTGTGCAGGGAGGAGGAGGCAGAAAAAAGGAACTGGGTCAGTGGAACAGGGAGAATGACATGGAGAAGCAGAAGCATGTTTCACTGTTGAACTGTGAATGCTTGAAGTTCCTTGCACATAAAACCTGAGAGATCAGGCACACCACCTGGCTGGGTCACTGTACAGTGCAAGGAAATCTGAAATTAGCTGAAGACAGTCTGTAGAAAATCCAGTCTTTAACCCAATATTAACAGAGCGTCATCTTTTATTGCCTTGCTTTGTTCCTCCTCTTCCCCTGTTTGTAGTACACACGGTTCTGTTTCTCCAGACTCCACCCATCTAAAATCTGTGGCCCCAGATTCTTCCCCAAGCTATTCTAATGCACTCTTTTCAGGCTTTCAGATGGACAAAATCTATGTCAGCTACAGTAGCTTCTAAACTGGACAGGCAGTTCTCTGCTTGGTCAGGGTGGTTTCCTTTACTGGAGTGGGATATTGCGAGTGTTTAAATCCACGGCTGCATGTGTGAACCATCTCCACTCTGAGAGCACAGCTGATGGCCTTTTGCTTACGTAGGCTACAGGCTAGACACTGGTTTTCAAAACCAGATTTTATTAGTTTCTCTGCATTGACACAAAACCAGGAAGAAACATGTTTCCAGCAGGATAAGAATTTAAAATACAAACCAGCAGAAAAATACCACAGTTACCTCAGACTTCGTGTCACTGATTTATGCTTTAATATTAACAAGGTGCTTTCACTTTAGTGCAGCAAAGAAGTACAAAAGAAAGTAAAAATATTATTGCCAAGCAAGAAAGTTTATTGTGGGGATAGTTTTTGGTGGTTGTTTTTTTTCCCCCCCCCCCCCCCGTCTATCTGTGGCTATTAACGTCACAAGGCAGTGGCTAGATTATAATAGCTGATAGGGTAAAAGCTAACAGCTTATAAGGCTAGAGGAGAAAGAGTTTCTGGACCACCTGGGTTAAGGCATCTGATACCTGAATTAGGAGGCTGGCTTTTCCAGGTTCCCTCTGTAGTCAGACAGGTCATCTTCCCCAGAGGCCCCTTAGATCATACATCTACTTCTGACTCAGGAATGTCTTTTCCTCTGAGGGCCCTTGAGGAGATCTGCTGTTGATGCCTCATGTTAAAGAGTGCTGAATGCCCTCTTGTGTCCCTATGTTGCCTGGAGGGTGGTTGAACCTGCCCCTCTAGACACCCATGAGCAAGGCCATACATGCATGAGCTTTGTCCTTCCAAGTAAAAGGGAAACCAAGCATAAGGACAGTTGCAGAAGAGTGCTCACGTGCACTGCCTTACAGTGCCCCTTCCTCCTCTGCTTTAAAGGGAAACATAAGTGTATGGCTATTTGGCTACAGGACACCACCATACTCCAGACTTCACATAAAGTGCAGTTCTAATTCAGGTGCCAGCTGGCTGTGGACATTCTGCAGAGCTATGCCTCCTCTGTGCTGCCTGATTTGCTTGCTGCTGTCTGCCTAGAAGTGCACCCCAAAATCTGACCTACTGTGTGTAAAGAGCATGTGTTTCTCATGGAGGAGCCTAGCATTATACAGTTGCTGCATCTGCCATGTAAAGCCTTCCTCTACACACACGATTTACCTGTCCAGAACTAGGGCAGCAGCTGCACAGCATTGTGCTTGTGGGCTCCAGATTCCCTCACAGGGACCTGATACTTCTTTCATGCAACATCTCGCATAGCAAATGCCAAGGTAATTTTCACCCTGGCCTTCCAGCTCTTTCTAGCTCTTTGCTGATGTGCTTTTATGGGTGAAGTGCTGTTTTCCTTGGAGGGTGTGATGTGTCAGAAGCAAACTTATGGGTTTTTGGGGTGCATTGTTGTCTCATTGTGCAGTCAGACAGACAGTCCTTAAGGCAAAGTGAGTGGCGCAGCACTTGCTAACCAATGTTTTGGACTACAGGCCAGTAGAGATGTCATGCTCAGCAGTGGAGGGTGTGAGGGTGGAACTAGCTCTTTCCAGCTTTTCACGGTACAGTCCTGGACATTTTTTGCAGAGGTGGGCTGCAACGTGCCTTCGGAAAAAGGCATAAAGGTATTTCCTGAACTTCTCTCCCACAAACGCGTAGATCACGGGGTTGATGCAGCAGTGGATCATTGAGATGGTCTCTGTCACTTGGATTGCTTTCTCCAGCTGACCTTTGATTTCACAATTTGTGAGGAAAAGCGAACTTTGAAATGTATGCAAAAAAGAAGAGATATGGAACGGTGTCCAGAAGATGAAGTAAAAAATCATGATCATGAAAATCAGTCTGACTGCCTTCTGCTTTTTATCATTCCTGCATCTCAATAATGTTCTTAGAATTTGTGAGTAACTAAAAATCATAATGAGCATTGGAACAATAAGTCCCAGAATGTTCATCTTTAAAATGTAAGAGTACTTCCAATTTATTGTGGCTTCACTTGGATAATGAGCGCTGCAAGTGTAACGTTCATGTTCCTTCTGAGCTTTGTGAAACACTATCCCAGGAACAGAAGCAAAAATAGCAACAGCCCAGGTGACAACACTGGTGAGGATGCCATAGGTAACTGTCCTGGCTTTCAAAGCAAACACGGCGTGCACGATGGCCAGGTACCTGTCTAGGGTCAACAGGATGATGAAAAAGATCCCACTGTAGAAGCCAAGGAGGTAGACACCTGAGAGCATTTTACACAGCACATCCCCAAAAATCCAGTCATGAGCAGCATAATAAGCCCAGAAAGGGAGAGAAAACACAAAGAGCAAATCAGAAACTGCCAAGTTGAGCAGGTAGATGTCAGTCATGCTCTTCAGTCTCTTGTATTTTACCAGGATAAGGACAACGAGCAGGTTGCCTGTGAGGCCAAATATCAGCACCAAAGAATAAAGTGGAGGCAACAGATTTGCTGCAAAGTGCTTTTCCTCAATTCCTGAGCATGGTGCTGAATCACCATAGTCAAATTCTGTTGTCTCTGTCCAGTCCATGGTCTGGTTTTCCATGGTGTGTTGTTCTGGAAAGGAAGCAAAGGATGTTAGACTAGAGGAGGGCAGTGAGGGCAATGAAACACACTGATGTCCTGTCTGTAATGCTTCTTGCTGCCAGAATATAAGGTGTGGAAGGGAATGAAATTGCAGAGCTGCTGGGACCCTCCTCTGTTACCTGTGAAGTTGTTTTGCTGGTGTTGGAAGTGTGGTGCCTGTCATTTCCCATGTGTGCTGTCTGGTGTGCCAGGAAAGCCCAGGGGGCTGGCATGCAGAGCATAGCCATGCTTTTCTTTGGGTCCTGGCCACCTTTCATTGTGCAAGCCCACATTTAGCCCTCTCTCTCTGAGGACCACAAACTGAAAAAGTGTAAACTGGTGCCTGCAAAGGCCTTGTGACAAGTGTGGAACACAGCTGACTGCTGTTTGTTGAGGTGGTTGTGACTTTCTGGAAGCCTTAACTCCTGTAGGAATAGGGTCAGAATCGCCTTTGCACAGTGCTGAACATACCTTCCTGGTGAACCTGCTGTCCTGGGTATTGCAGAGCAGCAAGTTGGGAGCAGTGGTCTGGCTGAAAATGGCACACACTGTCCCCTTTATAGGGTCTGGGTCAGGCACAGGCCATGGAGTGTGCTAGTCTTGGGTAGCTCTGGGATGGCAACAGAGTGCAGTGCTGTGGAGAGAACAGAGCAGCAAACACCTTGTCACATGGGCTGAAAGATGGCCGTTGAGATCAGCATAATCTGTATCAGCTGTATCTCTTGTGGCATCTCCCTGTCAATTGTGACACCTACTCAGTGTTTGATGCTGAAAGAAGTTTTTATTCCTCATTTTGGTAGCTGTTTAGCAGCCATGATTCATGACTGTCAAAGTTTAGACTGGCTAAGCATCTTGGAGGGGACACAAAAGCAAGGGGCAGATACAGCCATCACTATGACTGGACACTAACAGTTCTTCATGTGTCGTGGTTGTTTGGTGTTGTCCTTCATCCCTTCCTCATTGGTGTTTCCAGTGAGGTGACAGAGTAACTGAGGAAGCACAAGGGTTGCCCAAACTCCATCTTTGGTTTGGGTACTGTTGGAGGGACTGAACTTGCCTTGCAAGGAGGAGTCAGAGCTTGGCAGGTGTAGCAGAGATGTGAAAGCCCTCAGGCAGGTTCTGTTACAGTGGGAGCAGGTAAAGAGTTGTGACTTCCACGTTAGCCCATGGTAAAGCACCATGAAAGGCACTCAAAGAGATCTGCTGTCTGGTGAAAGGGCTGGTTTCTTCCTGTGTCACTGGCACGGCTTTGCTCAGGCCCTTCACTGCAAATCGGTGGCTGTTCACAGCAGGTTGATGGCTTTGACATCTTCATTTTCCTGGCAATTAGATACCTTGCCAAAGGCAGTTTGATGCTCTTTTGACAAAGGTGACAGCCTGCTCCTCACACAGAAAGTAACCATCTGCCCCAAGTGGCTCTGTGAGCCCTGATAACTCCCATAGCAGAGCCAAGTGTGGTAGGTTGACTACCAGAGCAGTTCAAACGGTCACACCAAGTTTGGTGCTTTCCTTTTGACACCCTCACCAAGATTCTGAACACTGAGGTCTACCCTGTGTGATTGCAGACATCTTCTGCAGAGACCATAGCCTCAGAACCACCACTTTGTTCTCTCTGCACTTGAGCTCTGCAAGACTAAAGAAACTCAGCCTGTGGCTGGAGTGATGCAGAGGCAGGTCTGCTTTTGATTAGAAACTCAATACCATACTGGACCAGAGTGGGACCATCTGACATTTCTGAAGTGTCTGAAGCTCCTGGCAGCATACCCAGCTGTTTGAGGATAGGATTCTTTCCTGATACATAATTGTAGACTCTTTAGGATCCAGAGGACCTAATTTTAATCTAGATCTTTATCTCAGTGAGGTTACATATAATATAGATATAGATGTAATACAAGTAATCACCTTGAACAAATTGTAGTGGTTAAAGAGTGTTGAAAACATTTATGCAAAAGCAGGCAACTGAGTCAAGCCTAAGGCAGAAATATAAGAGAAGGAAAACTTTATTTTTCATGCCCTCCTTCCCTCCTAACTCATTCTGTGCCACACAAAAGGATCTCAGTATATGAGCAGTCCAAGAAGGTGCTACTCTCCTTTCCCTTCAGAGGTCTGGGTACATTCTGAGCCACAGGAAGCTGGGTACAGAGAAGTGTGACTGAGCACCAGGCCAAACACCTGCACTCTGGGCAAGAATTCTTGCAGAGAAAATGTGGTTACAGCTTGCATAGGAGAAAATGTTGTTTTCTTCACAATCATGATGGTGAGCAGCAGCAGAGATCCTTGTGATGAGGATGTAGCTCTGAATCATGTCTTACCAGGTTTCTGGGGTTTGGCTGCTTTGGGAGAAGCCTTGCTAACTTCTGAGTGTTAGCTGTTATCTATAGTGTATCTCCTTCAGCTGCAGAAGTGGCTAGGCAGTGGTATGACTATCAGACATTTCTGTGGTAGAAGCAAAGATGCTCCTGACTCCTACACTGGCTTAACCAGGGATAGCAGCTGTCACAGTTCAATGAATCTGTTATGCCATAAAGGGGATTTGGACAAAGTTTCCTCAGGGAAATCAGGACAATTGATAACTACACATTGAAAGAACCTTCTATCTTAAAAAGTGAATTATCCTGAAAGCTCCCTTTCCCTTTTTATAGCCTAAGATAAGGTTTCCCTTTCACTACTTCTGCTGACAGCTCTCTCTCTTTAACTTTGCCTTTGGTTTTCCAGAAGGAGTCTGTGGACAGGCAAAACCACAGAGAAGACCGTGCAGAGACACCAAAGGCATCTAGGGCAGCAAGCATAAGAAGCAGCAATTTTTTTCTGAGCTCCCAAGAAAGCTGATGGAGATGCAGAAATGCAAACTAAACACTTTATGTGAGGCTCTGAGCTGACAGTTTCCCTCTAACACACCTTTTGCTGTGGTAGTGACCACAGGATTTCTTTCCAGGATATGACTGGGGAAAGACAGTCCCTTCTGACATTAAACCTCACTTTGGAAACCTCTTCCTCTTCTATAACAGCTGAGCATCAGACACCCCTCTTCAGAACTGCTTGCTTCCTAACTGATGAGGGGTTTTTTCATCCCTGTAGAACTCTCAATTTAAAATACATTCTGGGCTTTGGTAAACAGGCTTAATTCTCAGCAGAGCCTCAGGATCTAATAATTTCTGTTCTCCAACAAACCCAGAGAGACACTCTCACAAAAATGCTGAGCTTTTCTGCAGTTAGAGTCAGTAGGGTCACAAGACAGAAGAAGTAGGTGTTCTTACCTAAACAAATGTGCAGCAAAGGAGTAGCATCTGCACTGAACACAAGCCCCAGAGAAAGAGAAACTTGAGACAGCCACTAAATGTCTTCCTCCAAATCATGACTGTGTGTGTAAGAGGGCTAAGTTCTGTGCTAGTATCTCTTGAGATTTTTCTCTGCTTAAAGTGCTTCAGATAAGACACTGAATTCAGAGCAGTTCAAACAACAGTTGTAGGCACAACCACTGGGGGACAGACTCAAGTATAAAGAAGAAGGATACTAGCCTGGAGTAGAGATTGCCATCATATGTCACAGGATCATGCTCCTGTTGTGTTTTCATACGGAGAACTCAAACCCAATGCTCTGGCACTGTCAGCAAGTTCTGACAAGTGGCAATGCAATTCTTCCAGGAAAGCAAATGTTTCTACAGCTGCTT
This sequence comes from Dryobates pubescens, assembly GCF_014839835.1. Taxonomy (NCBI): domain Eukaryota; kingdom Metazoa; phylum Chordata; class Aves; order Piciformes; family Picidae; genus Dryobates; species Dryobates pubescens. Next base: position 20,929,672 of record NC_071615.1, on the reverse strand, counting down.
GTTTAATGTATGTCCATTAGATTCTTAGGCTATTTCAGCTTTTTTGCCAATACCCTAGTGGCAAGTCTCATTTCTCCAGGCAGAGGAGCTCTCCTCTCCCAGTGTGTGAGAACAATACCATTCCAGTGTAGGACTGATGAAAACCTCAGTAACAAAAATTGCAAGGCAGGTTGTGGCTGCCCATAAACCTACTATCCATAGTTGAGAGATGGAGTGCAGACTTTTTTATATGGTGGCTCAGAGACATCCCATTAAAAAGAGGAACCAATCCCAAAGAAGATATCCCTTCATAACATGGTAATGAAACACCACCTTGAACTGATAAATACTTGACTAATACAAAGAAACCATGTGATAGGGTAGTGATGGAGAACATCTGCATCTAACAGAGCAAGATGTGGGTCAGATTTGGAGAGGTTAGGTCAAGTGTGAAGGATTTCAACTCTTATCAGTTTGTATCCTTAGCAGAACACATTTTCTAACTACTGACCTTCTGGAACAGCTTCAAAAACAAGACCCTGTAAGTTTCTAGTACAAAACAGAGATTATAATTTGCTACACCGTTTGTCCAGTTCCACTTTCTGCTCTTACACTTAGCCTTAGCCTGAGTTGTCAGCTATAGTTACAAGACCGAGTTGTTCTTCATGTCTCTGTTTGAATGGTAGTGCTCCTGCCACTGCCGTGAGGCCAATATCCTTCCCCACTAAGTGAATCTATACCTATAAACACACATTAACATGGAAAGAAAAGTTAAAAAATGAGATACTCACTGCTTTATCAGGCTTGGTTTATCTGCCCGTGTTGTCTTCGTCTCTGTGAACACACACACACATAGTTAAACCCTAGTCTGAAACTAGGAAACAGCACTTCCTGTGGCAGCTGTTGCAAAACATTATTACAGGAATCAAGGCTATGCTTCTTCTTTTCTGAAAAATGCTCACTTTCCAGCCTGGGTCCAGAACTGAGGGATGGAGACTTCATAGGTGTCTGCTTGTTCTGCTCCTACTGGAAGTGGAGCGGTCAGGTATGAAGACTTCATGCTTGCTCTACTCCTGTTGGAAATGGAGCAGTCAGTACCTGAACTACTGTGTCTCTACAGGGTTGAGGCTGGGTGGTTAAATTCAGTATTTCCAGCTGCTCTAGACACTCCTGCAGCTCGGAAGAAAGTGCTGTGAAATACCTGGCGTGGAGAATGTGTGGATTTAAAATTAAATTCAGGTCTCCAAAATGCTGAAACGGCCCCAAGTTGTTACTAATCTTCATTAGCACTGACTGACTTCTACACCATTTCTGCAGGGTTCTTCCTCTTCCTTTCATCATCACTAATGACAAAGAACCTGTAAGCAAATTAGGCCATGTTAATCCTGTGCAGAGCAGTGTCACCTTAGACAGCATCACACCTGTCTTAGGTGAGCATTGTGAAGAGAGGCAAGCCAAGGTCCAGAGGTTGCAAAGCTAATTAGATTAGAACTCTGTGCTAGTAGAGCTATCTTTCTTTCACTTAAGTGACCAGCTCATGCAGCCTACACCACACTGCTCTGTGTGACCTCCTCCAGGAACAGCTCTTGTAACTTTTGCAAAGCCATCTGCACTTCTAAGAGGCTGTCTGTGAGGCAATTCCCCTTTTGATGTGGTGACATTGCAGGATTGAAAGCAATAGAAAAAGAGAGACTGAAATAACAGAAAGTGGTTAAAATCTGTGTTTTCTTGAAAGGCAGGAAGTATAGTTGAGTGCACAGGCCAGTGTCATGCATTTATTGTTTTAAAACATTCATTTTGCCAATGCTGTTGGCACTGCAGCTGCAACAGGCTCCAGCTGTTGGGGTGATAATTGATGCCTGTGTAATGATCATTAGAAACCAGGACTGAGGAATAATCTGGCCCCGTAACTGCCCCAGCAGGAGACTTTTTACAGCTTTAGAGCAAGGCTGCATTTTTCAAATGTGCAGCTTTTGGGCAGCAGCTGCTGACCATTTTCTCTAAGCCTGCTGGGTTGTTTCCTGCAGTACTCCTGAGAAGGTGTAAGGCTGATTTGTGCTACAATTATTACTGCATTTGTGCACTCAATTACAGAATACAGAATTAACCAGGTTGGAAAAGACCTTCAAGATCATCGAGTCCAGCCTATCACCCAACACCATCTAATCAACTAAACCATGGCACTAAGTACCTCATCCAGTCTCTTTTTAAACACTTCCAGTGATGGTGACTCCACCACCTCCCTGGGCAGCCCATTCCAATGTCTGCATTCTGCATTACAGCTGCATTCTGATATTTCCTAGAAAACCTGCGTGTGGTTTCAGTAGAACCAGCAGTACACAGCCTGGCCATGTGTTCCAGACATCAGGAAACACTCTCAGAGCTGCCTCAGCAGTGCCTGAGCAGGGCTTTAGGGACCCTCAGAACTCTCTTAGGAGTGCCTGAAGGAAGAGGGGTCTCTCTGATGCCTGGAAGAAAATAAACATTTCCTGTTGTTCTGGAAGGGGCTGTGTAGATTTTGCTGTAAATGCAGAGTACAAATGGCTGAAAAACTTGAAGCCTGAGCAGAAAGGAGCTTCCTTAGAGGGACACAACTCACATTTTCTTTCTGTACCACCTACCTGTGTTGCTGTCTGAATTTGGAAGGTCAGGACTTTACTGCTATGGCCATTTTTTTCCACTCAGTGTAGAGGCTGCTGGTTCTGCAGCTTTCTTTGCAGGTTCAGTATTTTGAGAACTGCTGGGCCTGGTACAGAAATGCTTGGCTTGCAGGATCAAAAGCCCTGCCTAAGGCACTTCATTTTTGCTGCCCCATGAAAAAGGGATGGTCACCTGGAGAAGGGACTTGTGTCAGCTCTGGAGAGTGAGGCTGCTTTGGAGTTCATTGCCCAGGGGCTATGTCTGGGGGTACTAAAAATAATCCTTGCCCTCTTCTCTCCCTGTCTTGTGACACTAGGGCTTCCTTCTGCCTTTTTGAGGAACTTTCTGGAGTCACCAAGCTCCTTCTTTGTGCTTGCTCTGTCAGTTTGCAGAAGCAAAAAGCAGTTACAGCTGAAACGAGTAGAACCAAGCTGTCAGTGGTGGCAAAAGCTTTGGAGAATGCAGCACTTTGTGCAGGAGAGGAAAAAGAGCTGATGGTATAGCAAGCAGCTTGTGCAGACAGCTTTCTAAACAAATGTGGGGAACAAAATGGATAAAACCTGCAGCATTCATATATTGATGGAATTGCTAACATTGGAAGTCTTTCAGGAATGGCTAAATTCTTGTCTTCATTTTCTCTCTTACACAGACAAATCTGGGAGGAAAAGATCACAGAAGAGGTTGTCCTGCCGAGACCTGTGTGCTAGTTTCCCTATCTGTGAGGTAAGTGGCATAACCTGAATGAAATCTATGGTGCTTTTGGTGATGAGAAACCATTTGTTATTTTGGAGAAAGGTCAAGCCAAATATTGTTAATGTGCTGCTCTTTGGGGCTGCAGGACAACTCAGTGAAACTGAATCTGAAAGGTGCAACCAGCAGCAGACAGTCTTCAGTGGCCTCACCTGGGGCCTGGCCTCATGCACCCATCTGATGGAGTCTCCTTCACTTCTGAGAAAGTTCCCCAGCCTGAAGCCAGCATGGTGGCCATGCTGCACCAGTTTAGAACCATACTGAAAGTGACCCTGATCATCTTCTGACAGGTTTAATTTATGAAGTGGAGACACCATTTCCTTAGCAACTTCTGCAGAGAAAATGTAGGAACACACTAGGCCTCAAACCTCCTTTCCCACAGCAAACTGACCACACCGCAGAGGGACTGTGCTGTTGTTCATCCTCAGCAAAGGAGGATCCCTGTGGGATCTTCTGTACTGCTGTGCAGTAACTCTTGCTGCATTCTCTCTTTTTTCAAAGGCAGCACTAACTGCTGTCTCATAGTGGGAAGGAAAGAGCTAGCCCACAGCTTTGCCAAACAGTGAGACACTGTACACCTGCTCTGTTAGCTGAACGGTGTGGGTAGACTCTTTGTGCCACTGTGCAAAACAGTGTGTTAGCAGGTGTGATATGAAACCAAGTCTATCCATTACTGAGAAGCTCTCAGACCACACTGCAATGGTTGTTTTGTGCCAGTATCTTTAGCACATGTAAAGTAGTTTTCTGTTCTTCTTGGAAGGGATTGTTCAAGTGTTAAGATGAGAGCAAGCCACAAGTGATAAAAACTTCAAGTAAAAAGCCACCTGAGCAAGAGGATCTCAAAGAAAGCTGCTATTTCTGCCTACATTCTGCTCAGCTGTGCTGGGATGAAATCCTACAAAAGCTTTAAGTAAATCTTAGCACAAAACTGTATTTGCATTGCCTAAAGTGCACTTGGTTCTCCTGAAAGCTCAAACACCAACTACTGCTGAAGCATTTCTTCAGGGAGTTAACCCTGTACCCTGACACTCCATTTCCTAGGACTCTGCAAGTCACAATGCCTCTCAATATTAATAGCACTCATCCTTGGACACTGGAGCAATTTAATGTCTATTACTGGTTTTCACACTGACAAAGCACCATTTCTTATCTTCCAGTTCATCTGTTAAATGCTTTAAACATTAAACACTTACACAATGCTTACCACTGGAACTTCCAGCTTCCCTCTCTCCACTCACTCAATTGCAAAGACTGTCAGATAAGAGTAAGCCTCACAAGCCTGTGTTTTCTCTCTGAAATCAGAGAATCTCTCCTCAGATGTAGCCTGAGAGGAAAATTAGGTGCAAAGGGTCTGGACACCAGCCGCAGCTAAGGGAAAGCTGTATCAGAAAGCCGTGACAAGGGAAAACACAATTTATCAGCTAGCTTGAGAATCAGTTCAAAGGAGGAGAAAAGCAGGACAACCTGTTAGAAGGGGAGGCAGATTGACCAGCTGACACTGGAATGCACTGGGATGGATGAGAGGACAGATGATTATCTTTTTGAGCTAAAGAGAAAGAAAAGAACTGCTGACAGAGAGAGAGAGAGCAAAGCTGGGCATGGAAGTCATCCAAGAGCCACAAGAGCTGCAGCAGACCTTGAAAATTTACAGGTTCTTAAAGAAAGTTGAAGTCAGGCAAGCTTCAGAACTTAGTGGCACTGTGAAAACTGGAAACCACAAAAAGTCTGTATCTCACTCCTGGGTTGGGTTGATGAATTAATGCATTTGGGGTTTGCACTGTACGATGTATTGGGTTGTCATGTATTTCTAGTTGAGAAGAGCAAACCCCACAGAAGCTGTTGGAAAGAAGACCATGGAGGTGTGTTTCTGCAGCCAAGATTTGAGTGTAAGGACTGCAGGTGGTTAGTGTGGCCACAAGTTCTATACAGAGAGAGTGATTGCCCATTGGAATGGGCTGCCCGGGGAGGTGGTGGAGTCACCGTCATTGGAGGTGTTCAGGAGGAGACTTGATGGGGTGCTTGGTGCCATGGGTTAGTTGTTTAGGTGGTGTTGGATTGGTTGATGGGTTGGACGCGATGATCTTGAAGGTCTCTTCCAACCTGGTCTATTCTATTCTATTCTATTGTATTCTATTCTATATGATCAACAGCATTGATTTTGGCTGATCCAACTCTTCTTTCTATCTTAACTAAGAGGAGAAGGTAATAAGCAGTTCTTACCTAGGTCTGTCTAACACTGATGTCAAGCCTGGGCACCTTACAGAATCCGGATCACATGCATCCAGCCTCAATGAATTCAGTGGTGGCTCTCAAACATTGGACAGAACCTGGCTTTAAATTGATTCTAGTATACACACTTGTGAAATCTCAGGCTTTCAGGGTGAAGCACATCCACTCTCTCATGCCCCTTTGGGGTTTCCCCACAGTGGTGCTGTACCTCATAAATCTGCAGTGCCACAACTCAGCCTGTCTACCAGGGCACTTGATGGAGCCTAGTTGTCTTCTGGGAGAGTCAGATATAACACTATTCTGTTATGGGCAAAAAGGAAACACCTTATAGGGACACCCAGCAGTTATTGTTGGTGTAGTGAACATTTATCATTCTGGCCCAACAATGGTAACTAGTTTAGATCTCAGCAAAAGAAACAAATGGCAAAAGATTCCAAAAGCCATTAATAGTCCTGGGCAAAGCCATTATATAACAACAAGAAGAACAGTTGGATTTGTTGCATACACAACCTTTTCTAAGGTTCCAAGCACAATGTTGTTACTCTTGCACCACTTCAGCCTGTCGGACCCTCAGGGAAGGGTCCCTCCACACCTCAAAGTGGGTGCTAAGAGAACTGCCCTGGGAGAAAGAAAAAGGGGCAAGGAAGCAGAAAGCTGCAGAGTGTATCACAGTGGTTGAGATTCTGTGTAGGAGAGTGACCAAACCAGTTCCTGGAACAAATTGCTGCGCCAAGTCATAACTTCATGTTTTGTCCTTCCGCTGTGAGATAAGATCATCTTCCACCTTACAATCTGATCCAACTATGCAACAACTCCTAGTGACATTTTTGACTGTGTTTTTAAACACCCCATGCTGAGTTCCCAGTGGTTGGTGGTACTTGTGGTTTTATCACAAACCTCCCATCCCAGCCACGGACTCTGGGGCTTCTTGGTGTCTCCCGTATCCCTACTGCCATTACTGATGTCCATGCCTGTGAACATCTGGAGAACCTGAGAGACTCTCCAAAAGCCAAGTCTGGGGCCATTTGTGGCTGTAGTAAGTGGAGAAACTTGTTGATGTTGCACAGTTACAGGCACATCTGAGATAGGTCCAGGACCAGCAGCCATACCACATGTTAAATCTCAAACATATGACAGACTCTGGCTTTAAATGTATCATCATAGACAGACCTGTGAATCTCAGCTCTTTGACCAGTTTTACTTTGTGTCAGAACCCTTGCTCCTCAGGGAACAGTGAGGTGCTGGCTTTGTTCCATCTGCAGAGGAAAGCAGATTCTCACTGACAAGTTTCTACCTAAAAAATATGTATAACATCAACAAATGGCAGTGCCAGCTCCTTAACAGGAGCCTGCGAGTGTGGTGCTGCTATCCAGAAATGTTTCAGTGCAGAGAAGTGCAAAATGTTTGAGCATTGCTTAGTGCCTCCATAGACTCTTTTCCATCACATAAATGAGTAGCATAAAATCTGGTGGATTTCCTACATTCAGAATGTTTAGAGAAGAGGCACAATGCTTTGGAGAGCTCTGCTGTGTATGAGGATTGGGGTGATGCTGGATATATTTGTGTCTTGTTCTGGAAGTTCATACAAAGAAAGGGACTAAGCAGCTCCTCTGGCATTCCTTTTTGCAGCCATGTTCAATGGAGAGGTTCAAGGAAGTGTCCTAAGAATCCACAGTCTTGATCTGTGAGTGATCAACTGTGCTTGATCAGAGGATGGAGAGATTTGGAGCTACCCTTCTGGATTCTTAAGCACCAATCTTTCGAATGCAGCAATGGAAAATGAGGAACCAGCAGCTCTGTAGTGAGTCAAACAAAACCTACTTTTTTTACTTCTTTGCTTGAGTCTTCACATGTGATTTGGGAAAAACTCTGCTCTTTCACACACAGAGCATGCTTTCAGTGGGAGCTAGAGAACAATAATAGAAACCAAAGACTTTGGCCCCTGTAACTCAGAGACAATCCTAGCCTACTGCCGAAAACTTTGCTGCATTAGTGATGCATTGCAATTGTGCAACATCTTTGGGATATCTCTGGGACAAGATCAGTGTCTTTGGGACATCTTAGGTTCCCACTTGCAGAATTTCATGATGGCATTGAGAAGAATGGCCTTGAACATAGCTGGTACCTATCACTTTGGGCAATACAGCAACCTGAGAAGGGGCCTGATCTTTGAAAAATCCTGCTGGAGAGCTCCAGGGTGCCTCTCAGTTCCATCAAATGTACTGCCCATGTCACCAGCTCAAAAATCAGTAAAAGTATATTCTTTCCTTTCCCTAATCAGGAGCCAAGACAAAGAGGTGCAGTTAATATGTTTATTCAAAGAAACCCCCTCCAGAATAGCAGAGAAGAATGATGTCTGGAAAAAGGAGATAGAGCCTGTGTTCTGCATGCTACTGCCTGGTGTTTACACTGACAGCAATTGCTGCGGCACAGACCTGGAGGGTCCACACCTTCCAGCCGTGCTGCAGGCTGCTTTGGTGGTGACATACTCAAGCGTACAGCCCTCTACAAGTGACTGGCACAGGGGGCAACTAGAGGTTTCTTTGGGCAGCAGCAGCAGCTCCAGGGACCCCCTTCTCTGGCTGTGTCCCTGGGAGCATCCCGGGTCAAACCAACAGGACCCTGAGCTGAGTAGCCTCTTTATCTGGGAACTGAAGCAAAGTGGGAGCAGTGTTGGTGGCTGCGGCGATTCCCTCTTTGCAAAGTGAGGTAATCCCATGCCTGTCCCCTTCCCTATGTCCTGCAGGAGTGTCCCAGGGATGCAGGGATGCAGGTATGGAACAGCTTTCACAGGCAGAGCATATCTGGGGAAGAGGCAGAAGCGATGCATTCATCAGGGGGTAAATAAGAAGGACCTTGCTTGCTGAAATATACTTAAAGAGCTCTAAAGCTTAATTAAAAGTCATTGTGTGGCAAGCTTGTAGGGTCATCATCTTAGGAAGGCACCGGTGCTCTGAAGGCACTGACACTGCCACTTACTGTGCCAAAAGGAGGCACAGATTTGCTGCTCCTCTCAGGAGGATGATGCACACCTCCAGGGCCGTGTTGGAGCTTAGGCCAGCCACTCACACCCAAAGAGGGCAGCTCAGGTGGGCTCACAGGAACTCACTGTCAGAGCATCCTGAGAGCTGGCTGGGTGGGGAAAAGGACTGGGCAGCCCCCAGCCCTCTGACTGAGCTGGGGAGGACACGGACACAAGACTGAAGCAGTTCCTTAAGATGTGTCTTGAAGGTGACTCCAGCAAAGGCGTAGATCACAGGGTTCAGGCAGCTGTGCATGAAGGAGATGGTTTCTGTCAGCTGCAGGGCCAGGGCTATCTGGTAGCTCACCTTGCAGTCATTGATGATGTGCAGGCTCTGCAGGGAGTCTAGGAACAGCACGATGTTGAAGGGGGTCCAGAAGAGGAAGAAGACAATGACAATGATGAAAATCATCTTGATGGCCTTGATCTTGTTCCGATTTTTGCATTTTTGCAGGTTTTTCAGTATCTGGGCATAGCAGTAAATAAGGATGCTAAGGGGGATCAAGAGGCCTAAGATATTGGCAGCAAACTGAGAAGCAACCTTCCAGGTGTTGCCACCTGGGGGATATGTGGAGACACACTGCACAGACTGCTCAATTTCAAGCTGCTGGTTGAACATGATGTTGGGTACAGAAGCCAAGCCAGCCACCAGCCACAGGATTAAACTGATAATGATGCCACAGGAGGCTGTCCGAATCCTCATGGCATAGACTGCGTGGACAATTGCTATGTACCTGTCTATGCTCATGAGGGTGATAAAAAAAATACTGCTATAAAAGCCTGTGTAATAAATGCCAGCCATGACCTTGCACATAGCATTGCCAAAAACCCACTGGTCTGAAGCGTAGTGGGCCTGGAAAGGGAGTGGCACCACAAAGAGGAGATCAGAGGCCGTGAGGTTCAGCAGGCAGATGTCAGTCATTGTCATCAGCCTTTTCCTGGTCAGGAGAACCCAGAGAACCAAGGAGTTTCCCAGAAGGCAGAAGACAAACACAAGGCAGTATAGGATGGGCAGAAAGAAGGATCTGAACTTGCGGAAGCTGTTCCCTTCATGGCATGGAGCAGTGTTGGCATCATAGCCGTAGTCATATTCTGTGGTGCCAAGGAACTGACTTGTGGGATGCATCTCTGAGACCTGTGCAGGAAGGATCAAGGGATAAATGTCTGACAGCAGCAGGGAGCTCACAAGGCTACACAGCAACACTCACAATGCCCAGCTCTGGGCTGCTGCAGCAAGGTTGTGCCTGGTGCCAAACATAGCAGTTCACTGTTCCTGCCCCTTCTGCCCCACTTTGGATTTCCAGTTCAGAGAAAACAAGACAGTCTGGAGGTGGGGGAGGGAGGGGTGTCCTCTGTAGTTTCTGAAGAATTGCCATGAAGACAGCTTTTGCATAGTCTGATCTGCTATCCCAAAGTGAGTCAGGGCTTGAACCACCTTTTTGTTTGGTTAGTTGAGTTTTGTTCAGATGTCAGCTCCTGACCCATCTAAAAGGAGATCTGGTTTGCAGAGGTAATAAAGAAATGGTTCTTTCAAATGACATTCAAAGGAGTTTGCCTTAACTCTGCTAAGACATTTGAGTGTTTCTTGTGCACTGCACCTATGTCATGCTTGCATACAGGTTGATTACATCTTGAAAGATCCTAAACCATTCTATGAATCTATGAGTCCTCAAAGACACAGAGTTCCCGGGTGGGAAGAATTGTTTGTAATAATTATGGCTGTTAAGATGCAGCAATAATATGAATGACAGCAATTAATTATCTAGAAGTAGAGGAAGTGCTCTCCTGAGTTAAAAATATCTATGAAAAGATAAACAGTGAAAGTTGTTGTATTGCGAAGGAGGGCATAAGAATTTGCCCCTTCTTGCACACCTGTAGCAGCCCATGCAGGGAAGCAGGAGGACCTGTATGCATAGCACAGCAGATGCTGCAGGCAGTGGCCATGCTCTGCTCCAGGGATGGATGCTACTCATGCCTTACTCTGCATGCAGCAACATATGTGGGCAGAAAATATTTCCTGTTAATGCTTTTGATGTGTGACCCCAACATGCTGGGACTGTAAGCACTGCAGCACTGCTTGCTTTTCTTAACTGCGTGCCAGGGATCCCTTAAAAGCAGCCCATAGATTGAACAACTAGAAGTAAAACTAATCAAGAGATAATGAATACTGTGCTATAGATCTCTGCAGAACTGATAGATACAGAGACACAGAGATTATAGCTGTGCTGCATCTGCTTTTGGCAATATTCAGAAGTGAATTTTGAACAGACTGGCGATGCTCCACTTCAGACCTTCAGACCTCCTTTACACCATGAATTAATACCTTTGGCAGCTTCCAGCCAGGGCACAGGATTTGTCATTTTCTCTCCTGTTGCAGAAACAGTCAAACTGAAAAAGCAGATTTCTGGAGGAAACTGCTGCAGGTCCCTTTCCCCTGGCTGCCAGCGTTAGCCCACTGCTCTTAAGAGCAGCTCATGAAATGTAGATAGTCTTTACCTTTGACAGCAAGAAGCCCCAACTCTGTCAGCTGGCCCTGGTCCCCTTCTCCTTCTGCCGTGTCCTTGTCCTCTCAGGTGTGGGAGCTTCCAAGAGTTTAGTCCATCACTTGAGGAGCTTGCTGAGATGGAGCGATGTGCAGATGTCAGATGGGCAGCTGCCAGTTATAGAAGGGGTTAGGACAAATCGAAGAGTTTGTAGCTGTGATAAACAGGAAAAGAGGTGAGAAGGCTTACAAACACGTTCAGTGAAACCAAAAATACTGCTCCTAAGGTAGCTCCTGAACAGGTGTTCTGTCAGTGTGCTTGCTGAGCCTCCCTTCTTCATAGCCACCCCTGGTTTAAACAAAAGTGTTAATGCTCAGCTGTCTCCATCACAGAATGTGTTCTGAGAAACACACACCTTGTTACAGGAGCTGAGGTATCCTTTCCAAGCTGAATTATTTTAAGAGTTTTGTTTCCTCCAGCTAACATCAACTGGTATGCTGCAGGGTGGGAATGTCCCTCCCCATTAATAATGGATTCACTTTCTGGGCAAAATAAGAACTCATAGCTACTGGGACCTCTTGGCAATCATTTAGTTTAGGAAAGATGTTGGTTGCTGGAATGTGTCCAGAGAAGGGCAACAAAGCTGGTGAGAGGTCTGGAGCACAAGCCCTATGAGGAGAGGCTGAGGGAGCTGGGGTTGCTTAGCCTGGAGGAGGCTCAGAGGAGACCTTACTTCTGTCTACAACTGCCTGAAGGGAGGTTGTAGCCAGGTGGGGGCTGGTCTCTTCTCCCAGGCAACCAGCACCAAGAGGACACAGTCTCAAGCTGTGCCAGGGGAGTTTTAGGCTGGAGGTGAGGAAGAAATTCTTCACAGAAAGAGAGATTGGCCATTGGAATGTGCTGCCCAGAGAGGTGGTGGAGTCACCATCACTGGAGGAGTTTAAGAAGAGACTGGATGGGGTGCTTGGTGCCATGGTTTAGTTGATTAGATGGTGTTGGGTGACAGGTTGGACTCAATGATCTCAAAGGTCTTTTCCAACCTGGTCTATTCTATTCTATTCTATTCTGATCTATTCTACTCTGATCTATTCTATTCTAGTTTGTAAGCACCTTTTATTCAAGTGGAGATGTTTCAGAATTTCTTTGCTACCTTGGAGTTTTTTTTAGGTATGTGTTAGTGCACACAGGACGCATGGTCAAGGACAAAAAAACAAAACCAGGACAGGCTTGAAGTTTTTTAATTTCATTCAATAACTTTAAAATGTTTGTGTGTGTGTATGTGTAATACTGTAAACTGTGGTGCTTTACAAGTCAGCTAAGATATGAGCTTTTCTGTTAGTCTCAACAAGCACCATTTTCCTGATTTTCATCTCTCAAGAGTCTCCCCTGCCAGCACAGCCCATCAAGTGGCCAGCCCTTCCCTGGCCATAGCACCATCAATGAATCCCTTGCACCCCTCTCCCACGGGGCAGTGGGGACAGGTGAGAGGGACGCTGAGCCCTGGTTGCCCAGGGTTGGCAGTCACCTGAGAGGTACAGGAGGAAACCCCATGCCAAGAGCTGTCTTTTGAGGAATCCTTGCCTGTTTCAGTTATCACTGCCATGTTTGAATCTATCAGCATCAGATATCAACACACCATCTCGATAGGACCACATCATCTTCACACAAATTGTCTGGTGAGACCATTTCCAGAGCAGAGCTGCAAACACAGCATGAGACAGAATGGTTCACTTCCCTTTCTTCATGGGGAGTAATCTATTTGCACACCTGTGTCTGAATAGGTGGGTGAGGGTTTGTGACCAGGTGAGATTTTGAGTGACTGGGGGGTTTTGACATCAAAAAAAGTACATGTGGGTTGACTAAAATATCTCTGACAGCGCCGAGTTGTTTGCTGGGGGAATTCCCCTTCTCCAATTAGATTTTAGAAATGAAGAAGAGTCACAATACTTTGTTCTGACAAGTTGCAGACAAAACACTGCCACTTTTTATTTTTAAATGTGTCATTTTCATATATAGCAAGGGTTTTCTTGTAAATAACCCCTTCTACTAACCCTTCTTCCTCAAAACCAGACTTCTTCCAGTAGAACTAAGATGTATCTGTTTTTCTGATGGCAGACAGAAATGCTTGTTTAGCTTGGTCAGCAAAACCATTGACACCCTCCAGCAAAGTGGACTTGTGTTACTGTCACAAAGTGCTGTGTGCGCAGCTGTGTGCAGATGTGTTTGGCATGGCTCTGGCTCTCGCTCCTGCACCAGAAGCTCAGTGCAGGAAAAAAAAGGGCTGTGAGCCATGGAGTCCTCCAAAATCTGCTGAAGAGTTTGTAGAGCAGAGCAGCTGGAGGTGTTTGGTGAGGCCTGGGTCAGCTCTCCCTGCTCTGTGCTCTGCTCTTCACTGCCAACACCAAAGCTGCATGGATTATGGCTTTGACAGCTGCAGCCTTGCACAATCCTTTGGGTTTGCCAGAGCAGAAATCAGTGCATTGCAAAATTCCTCACACAGTAACTCATTCATAACTGTCAGCAGTGAGTGGGACTTTCTTACTTGTGTTTCATGACAGGATAATTGTGGGTCAGAAGCAAGTAAACAAATACATCTCTTGTTTATGAAGTCTTTGAGAATGAGACTCTTCTCCATCTTCCCTTATCTGACACTTTTTCTCTCACCCTAGAGCATTCAGGTTTTCAAGCCTTTGCTGCACACAGGCTTCTCTCAGCATCTAACTCTGCTTTGCCTAAGGGTGGAGACCATAGAAGGATGCAAGTATCCTCAGAAGGAGTTAGAATAGAACAGAGAACCACTGAGAAGAGGGCTGGATGGGGCACAGGGAGATCACATAGTCCATCCCCTGTCTCAGAGGCAGGGGTAATGTCTCACTGTGATTTTTGCCACACAGTTGGGTGTTCAACCTGCTCCTACAGCCCCCACTCACCTCGCAGAGTTTCCTTACAAACCATCCCCGTGCTTCTGCAGACTCACTGCTCAGAGTGGGGAAATCCCAGCTTAGGCCAGAGCGGGCATGCTGTGCCAATCAGTGTGATCCAGTTGCTGGGAAGCACTAGAAGGAACAAGCAGCCTGCAACAGGAGTAGAAGCATGTTTGTCAAGAAGCAGCTATGTCAAAGTAGCCTCAGTTACAGCCTCGTGCCAGCCAGGCAAAGCAGTGGCATTCCCTACGTCGCAGCTAGAAAGCTTTCTGAACATGGCCAATAACCTTCATGTGGGCTGCTGGACAGAAGAGCTGCTCAGATTGACCCTGACAGATGAAAAAGCCTGGGGTCAATGGGCTGCAGTTCATTAAGGACAAACACACATTTCTGCACAGGGCTTCAGCCAAGACCACAAACCCCAGATGGGGAAGGCAACACTTCTAGAGAAAAGGCTCTGGAGGCAGGCACCCAGCAGGAGTGGGGTGGGAACCAGTGCTGCTATGTGACTGCACGAGAGCACAGCTATCTCAGGCAGTTGGCTTCCCATCTACAGTGCCAGGGTAAAGGCCACAGCGGGACTCTACAGCTAGTTTTGGTCACTGCAATGCAAAAAAGATACAGAGAAAACAGGACAGCTGCCAGAGGAGATCAGTGGCTACAGTTAACAGTGGCTACAGCTTAGAAAGCATCAACTGGAAGGAAAAAGCTGTTGGAATATGAGCTGCTAAGATTGAAGGGAAATGTGATCTTAGATCTCATTTTTAAGCAGGTAGAAGAAAGTAGCAGTTATTGTTCCATGGATGTGACAGACTTGGAGACAATTTTAGATTAAGACAAATTTACTACCTGTACTGGCTGGCTGCCCAGTGCCTGCCACCAAAGCTTGGCACTGGCCATACTGGCTTGAAGCAAAGAGCTGCAGCAGCTCCCAGTCTGCAGACAGAGCGACCTACCCCCCTGGCCAGAGCACAGCTCTGCTCCCAGCATCTGGCCAGACACCACTGCAAACCCTGACAGCTCCCTGCCTAAGCCAGAGCACAGCTCTGCTCCTAGCATCTGGCCAGACACCACTGCAAACCCTGACAGCTCTCTGCTGACACGCAGGGTGTTCTTCTCAGGACTGGGTGACCCCTCTCAGGTGTGAATCCATGAGCTCAGAAACCAGGCACGATTCCTCCCACTCAATGCTGCCCGACCTGTGCAGCACTTCTTGTCTCTGTGAATGTAGATACATCAGCTGGGGCTGGCTGTGGATGAGGGCACTTCATTAGTTACTTGATTCAGTGACCAGACTGGTGCCTGGCAGGATTTGAGCCTGGCCCTGTTTGCCCTCTGGTCTCCAGAATCCATGACATATGGTACAGCCCCATCACCCTGCCCCTGGCAGCAGGTCCCCTTGGAGGGGTTGCATGCCTTTAGTGACATCTTCCTGGGACAGGCTCCTCTCAGCATGAGAGCATCACACAATGAAATCTGGGCAGTGGTCCCATCCTGCTGGTGCTTCCCAAGTAGTCACTGTGGCTATGATCGCAAAGCAGATGTCTGCATGATGTTGGCCTGTCACATCTTCCCTCAGGCCTCTGCCCATACCAGAGGTTCAAAGAGAGGCTTCACCAGTGTGACACACATCTCCCACACTGCTGTGGTCCAAGTCAAGGTGTGAAGAGAGCTCAGCGGTGCTGCTGATAAATCTGTATCTGAGCCACTGGTAAACAGGAAGCTGCTGAACAGCTTGATTCGTTTTCTTGCTTCTTCAGCTGCTTCTGATCTGTCTTTAGTAGCTGTTCTTTTCGCTTATTCATCTCAGGAAACACATTTTTCTGCCACCTCTTGCAGGAAATGTGCAAGACGCAAAAAGTGTTGAAAACCTCACACTTAGCTCAACCTGCTGTATGAGAGGTGGTGAGTCAAGGGGCCTGGCGATGAGGGCATGGCAGCTGCACTGGCATAAGCTAGAAGCCCACAGGTCAAGCTCAGAGTGGCAAAAGTAAAGCTTAAAGGGTTTGATTGTGCAGAATACAGACACACTTCTATGTCGTGATTAGGTGGTGCAGCCTGGGGTTTTTCACCAGGGTTAGAAAGAGCTTTCAAACCTTTGTGGTCCAGAGAGCCAGGGGCAGAGCTCTCTTTCCAGAGCTGCAGTACTAGGCTCTTGGGAATTCCTTTTCAACATCATAGACCCCCCAGGGAGCCTACTGCCCACCCAAGGTGCCTCCAGCACCCACACCACTGCAAACAAGTGCAGCCACACTGAGCCCACATATCAGAGCTTGCTGGGGGGACAAAGGCCACACAAAGGCACACAAAGGCCACACATGCTAAGTGCATCAGCGTAGACCCAGTATGTCATTTGGACACATCAGGAGTAAGAAGCACAGACTTAGCAAATACCCTGGGCTTGCCCTAGGCTATAGGCAAGATGTAGGGGGTGGACATACACAGCTCAATGAAGAGAAGACATACAGCCCAAAGTGATCTGAAAAATACTAGATCCAGCAAGAATTTGGGCTGCAGAGCAGGAAGGTCTTCCCAGTAGGCAGATGATGGAGCAGGTTTTCTGCTTATCAGCAAACTGCACTTTCATGTGTTTCTGGTGTTCTGGAAGCACAAGAGGGGCTCCTCTGGGTTTCAAATGAGTGGAACAAAACTGATTAACTTTTTCCACTGCATAGGTAAAATCTACATTTCCTTTTACATCCTGCAGAATTTCTTTTGCTGACTCTTCTGATATGCTTCAATATTTCTAAGAACCATCAAGACTGTATTTCCCCTCTTAGAAGTTTGTAGGCAGAAGACTAACAGAGTCAAAAGTTTCATTGTCCTTTTTGGAATCATTAGGTGTGAGTATATCTTTCTGGACAGAACCAAGCACATGATTAGCTGTCACAGTAACGTGTCTGCATTTCTTGGAGACATCAAAGGACATCTGGGAAACCCTCAAGTCAAAAATGGAGCCATGATGCTTCAGGCAACCTGTGCAGAAAAAGCATGCTCCTGAATTAGTCTCAAATAGTGCTGAATAGCCAATAACAGAAAGAAATGGTCTGGCTGTTGGTGCTTCTTTTACACCAAATCCTTCATCTTTTTTGTATCCAATATGTGCAAAGCCTGATTCTGAACTCTGGAAACCCTTTCCTGCTATAAGCTTTCCTTAAGGAAGAGCCCAGAGTGCAGGTGGGGGCAGTCAGGGCTGGAAAACCTTCACACCTGGCTGGCCAGAGAAGATTGTCACGAGGTGGGACACAGAAGGCTTGTCTGTGTGATTGCACAGGGCTTGGAACAGTAACGTGGACTGAAGATGGAATAGAACAGCCTCAATTTTTTCTTACTGGAGCCCATTTCAGATTCTGAAAATTAAACCCAGACAGTTCTCCAGTGTAATGCAGTGAAGCAGATCTTCAGCCCAAGGCAGCAGAGCAAGATCCTGTCAGAGAGCAGCAAAGTATACACAAGGTTTTGGGGTTTTCTCTGCCTTTTGAAATGCGAGTAGGTACGGTGATAAGACATCAAACAGCAGCTGACCACATCTACCGCAGGAGGTTGATGTTCCATGTACTCCCCAGTGAGGCACTCAACAGCTGTGAGTGTGCTCCCAAGGCAGCAGTAAGCTTGGTGTAAAACACTGCTTTACTCCCTTGGTGCACAAGAGGTGGAAGTGGTTGCATAAAGAAATGACAGGTTTGTCTCCAGGCTCTCAAGAAAGCTGCCACAAAGCACTTGGATTAAAAATTCAGCCCTGGGACTCATCTACAAGCTTGGCATCCAGACACACTTGTAATACAAAGTTTGGTTTTACTTTCTAGGATCCTACATTATGGTCTGAGGGTGCTGGTAGCCAGATCATGTACACAGGCTTCAGGTGTTACAGAACCATGTCAGAAACAGCATTCACCAGCCTCCATGGGCATGCTGATCTCAGTAGTGCTCAGGGGTCCTCCAAGAGGCTTCTCAAGAAACAACCTCATGTAGACTTCTGGGTATGCAGCAACCAGTGAGAAATGAAATGGGGAACCTGGAAAGGACTCAGGGAGGTGGGCCTAACAAAACACAGCCATGACTACAGAGCTGTCCTGAAGCATGCGGTGCAGGGGACACAGAAGAGAGCTCTGCCTGAGAATCAACATTATTGGGGGAAAATCCACAAAAAAACCCACGAAAAACAACCCCCCAAACCTGCCAAACAGATCAAATGTTCCGGGAAACAAAACGTCTTCAGCAGTGTCAGTGGAGCTGCTGACACCCTGCTCCTGCTCTGTGGCTGCAGTGCATAGGAGGGAACACAAAGGAGAGAACTGCCACATGTGGAAAGTCATGCAGCCAGCTGCTGCCAGCCTGGGACACCAGGGGCTCTACAGAAATCTCCAGTGTTTGCAGACAGCTAAGCAGGTGAGAAAGGATCAGCCCCTTGGCCATTCCCAACGTGTGAACATGCAGCACCTGAGCTGAAAGCATCCTCTGTGCTGTTCCCTCTTGGCATGCCCGTGTTTCAGATCCTTCTGGCACTAGGGACAGGGTTAATAGAGGGAGAAGCACCACAGAGCTGGCAGACACCAAGTTGCTGTCACCCAGAGGCACTGGTGCAAAGCTGCAGGGAACCGCCAAGGGGGAAGCAGCGACCAGCATTCATCACAGGACACTTCCAAGCCCCTGTGAACGCAGCTGTGGGAGGAGACAGGCAGCAGCAAGCCCAGGAAGCAACAAGGAAGCACAAGCAGGAAAACAAAGGAACAGGCTGTCCTATAGCTAAGACACTGCCACCAATCAGTCCCATGAGGTGCAGAGCAAGGATCGGGGCAAGCTTTCCCCAAGGTTTGGCAGGTAACAGATTGCTGTGCCCTCAAGCACTACCTACCTCCCAGCTCGGCTTTGCTTCAGCGTCCTCCTCCTCCTCGGCTGACGGTGTGAGCTTTGGCTGGAGCCGTGCAGGAGCCAGAGCCGTGCAGGAGCCAGAGAGGGAGTAGCTTTCAGTGCTGTGGGGCAGCAGCTGTTGGCTCTGGATGCTGCAGGGGTGCACAGGTGGTGGGAACTGGAGGCTGGCATGGGGACAGCACTGGGTGCCTTTGCCTTTGGCTTCCTCCTCGGTGCTTAGCCAGATACAGGCCAGTTCTCTGGACAGAGTGCCTCTAAATGTTTCAATGAGCATTCTTTGTTTCCCTGACTGCTGCAGCTGTCAGCCATCTTCTGTGCCTCTAATCCTGAGATGTGTTCCTACACTGCCCACAAATTTCATGTGACACTATTAAAATGGGTTCAGTGCTCCATGTTGGAGCATTATTGCAGTAGGAAGCACAGTGTGGGTTCCACATTCCAGACAACTACCTGTTAGGTATCTGTTCCCCTTGCACAGCCTCTTCCATGTTGCATCTACCCCCCTTGCCCCCATCCTGGGGACCTTTTCCATCTCCACTGGAGGTGTGCCCCACAATGGCCAAAGTCACCCCCTCCAAGCTGTGAGAGCTGCCAGTCTAAGTCTTGGGCTGACACAGGTCTCGAACCTTGGTCCACCTCTCCCTGAAAGCCAGCAAAAGCACTGAGCTTGCCAAAATGCCTGGACACAGGAGCCACCAGAGGACACCAGGGGCTGCCATGTGATGACAGGGACCTCCACAGGACATCCGTGGCAGCCAGGAGTGGAGCATGGCAAAGGCTGTCCAGGTGTCCCAGGAAGAGCAGCAGGAGGAAAGATACAGACAGCAAATGCTGATGACATCCATCCTGGGGTGCCTCTGCTGCCCACAGCCCTCCAACAAAGGATGCCTGCACACCATGGGCGATGGGACAGTGAACACAGTCATCCTCCTGCCATGCCATCGCCAGTAGGAAGATGAGGCTTTGCAGGCAGACAGCTATCGGCTGCCTTTGTTCACACAGATTCGTCAGCAGAGCCAAAGGAATCGTAGCTCCTCTCTCCTGGGCAGCATGTCAGCCACGCACTGCACACAATGGGCAGGCAGCTGAGATGAGCAGTGACTTGAGCAAAGAAAGTGAAGCAGCAGGAGCTCAGGGAGCAGTGAGAGGAGATCGAAGGAGGCAATGGGCAGCCAGGACAGGCCAGGATGAGCAGCATGGCATCAAGAGGGAAACAGAAAACAGATCATGAGGATGAACATCTTGCACAGTCTGTAGCTTTGGTCACACTTGAGCTCATTATTATTTTTGTCCCTGAGGTGCTCCAGTGCCTCTTCTTCATCTGCTGCACCACACCAACCTCAGGAACCAAGCTCTACTGCCAGTGTTGCCAGCTGGGTATGGAGCCTGTTTTCTGCATTTAGCTAATGCTGAACTTCACCTGCTGTAGGCCCAGAGCAGGATCTGACTCCAGGGCAGCCAGTTCCCCTTTGTGCAAAGCCTGTTAGACCGCATGCCCCAGCTTCCACTTTTGGCATTGCAGCTTGGGCATCTGTCCTCAGGTCCTGACTCCAAAAGCCACCTGACTGAAGTGCTCTGAGTGCTCACCACCACACATCAGACCCCAGCTGTCCCCACGGGGCTGCCTGTGCTGCACAGCGCAACAAGCAGCAGAGGTTACAAAAGAGCTTGTGGGAAGGACAGGGACAGAGCTAAGCCTGGAAGGGAAGCACTGGGAAGAGGAAGATGTGTTAAAGCTTACATGGTCCCCACCCACATTGTCCCTGCCTAGCTTCAGTTCTGAAAAATTAAGAGTATAGATGTTTGATCACTACGGCTCCAGCTCCACAGCAGCACTGCTGCTGGCTCCTGGGTGTTTCTCCTCCCTTTTCATTTTCCCTCTTGCAGCTCAGCAGGACACAGACCCAGGGAGGCAAATCTGGCTGCATGGGAGCAGCTCCTCTGAGCAGAGTGGGATTGCTGCACAAAGTACTGGGTGAAATGCTCCAGTGAATGAACTTTCTGGCCTTGTTTCATCTCCCCTCGCTGCTGCAGCTCACTCTGATGCGAGCAGAGGGCTCTTCGGATGACTGTATCGCTGAGACCTCCTGGGGAGGTTTGGACTCGGGATGAGGAAAAAGTTCTTCACTGAGCGAGTCATTCGTCATTGGAGTGGGCTGCCCAGGGAGGTGGTGGAGTCGCCGTCCCTGGAGGTGTTCAGGGGGAGATTGGACGTGGCACTTGGTGCCATGATCTAGTTGTGAGGTCTGTTGGAACAGGTTGGACTTGATGATCCTTGGGGTCTCTTCCAACCTTAGTTACTGTGATACTGTGAGACAACGCTACCAAGTGGAAGCAGTGAATCTAGGAGCCTGCCTGTGGCTGTGCTTTATTTACCCCAAAGCAGAGGGGCTGGCAGCCTCACTAATTTAATCCTTGTCCTTAAGCCACATGCAGAAGTGGTTGTAACCCTGAGAGGTTTTACAGGGCAGATGGTTCAGACCTGAGGTTTCAGCTTTGAGGTTCTCATTGAGAAACAGTGATTTGCTGAGGACAGCCTTTATTTTCCAACCCTCAACTCCTGCTAGCAGAGGTTGAGGTATCCCTTGTGCTCCCCAGCCCCACAGTTTTGGACTGGACTGAGACCCTTTGTAGGTTCCCCTTGCTGTAGGGTCCATGAGCTTGGGAAGAAGGACAAGAACACTGCTCCCAAATTTGGTTACATCCTCACGTTATTTAACTGTCCAGGCACAAAAGGAGAGCAGAAAGGGAGAAGCAAAATATGATTTGACAACAACCCATTGCTACAATTACAGTCACACTGTCAGCTCCTTGTGGTGTCCCCTAAACAGGGCCCAAGCCCACTCTGCTGTCAGGGGAAAATGGGTGGGGGGGACACATGGGGAAATGGCAATATTTAAGCAGAGGCTGCTGCTTGGCTTTGTGATGACTTCTGCAAAAGTGCAGGAAGCAAACACAGATGTGCCAGTCCCCTCCAGGAGCCATGATGACACTTTGACTCAGTTTCTGGGAAAGATGAGTAGGGTGCTTTATCTGCAGGCTAGCTTAGAAGCAGCTTTTAGAGAAACTTGGATATAAATGGGGCTGCTGAACCTGTTCTGAGTGGGGCTTATGTTCATTTGCCTGTTCTCGATGGGAGGCAGGCCTGAGGCTGACACATCCATGGCTGAACAGATGTAACTAGGCTTAGGTCAAAACAAGATTTCACTTACATGGGTTTGTGGTGCTTGAACTAGACCAGCTTGTAACCACCTATTTGTGTATTGTCAGATGGAGCTTCTGCAGCAGCTAAAGCTCCAGTCTCCGATCTCCAGGGCTGATGAGACCAAAGGAGATGCCCAGTGATGGCTGGCAAAGCGAGGCACTCAGTTTAAACCCACCTTCCTCATCAGTCTGAGCTGTGCTGCCTGACCTTTGCACAGCCACATTGGAGGCATGAGCACACCTCTCATCCCACCAGGGGAGTAAAACCTGCTTGAGGGTCAGCCAGGACAAGTGTGACATATGAAATATGCTGTTTATTCTCCTCTGATGGGATGTGATTGCCCCCAAGACCCCAGTGAGCTGAAACCCTGCTGAGGAACTTTGAATGAGAGCTGCAGAGGCTTCTGGTGGTGCTTTCTTCAAGGTGTGGCTTTGTTTATGGCTGCCTCTCTACAGTAGAAGTAAACATGCTGCCATTTTATTCATAGGAGTGTAGGAGGTTTTTGAGCTTCTTTGCTCTCTCCCTCAGTGCCATTGGGATTGGGAAGTGTGGTGTTATTAGGAGAGGTCCCTGCTTCTGCAGGCTCAGAACTTGCTTGGCCCAAGTGAAGACATACTCAAAACTTGAGCAAACATGTTTTCTAAAGCGTTCCTTTGCTATCAGAGGCAGAAAGATATTAACACAATCAGCCCTCTCACAGGAAAACCACTTCCCATCCCAGTATTTCGTTTGCCAGGTATCAGCAGATGTCTGTACCCAGCTGCAGAGCACTTCATCGGAGCAGAAGAGTCAGCCCTGCCATGTGCTGGTCCTCTTTGCCTCTATGTACATCCCTGAATTCTCTTCACACATCATAAGGCTGTATAGAGAAGCCAGAATAAAAACCTCATCATTCTCCTCTGCCGTGGTTAAAGAGCAATAAACATTGCTCTGTCAGCATAACAGAGCAAAACCAGACCCTGTTGCTCTGATTCCTGTAGGGATAGACTTGTAAAGTGCTGGCTGAAGATCTGGAACAAAAGCACCTAAGTTCCAAATTGTCCTTTTCCTTCATTGCAAATTGAGAGACGAGGCTCAGGGTTGTAACCAGTGGTTCACAGGATAGAGTTCACCAGTTCATCTCCTCGAACTCCAGCTGACTATAGGAGAGTTACTTACTCATTGTCTTACATACTGCTGCGGCTGAGGGACTGTCCTTACGTGGTAGCTAAAGCCATAACAGCTACAGCTCTGGCAAAATCCTTTCATCCCTTTTTGCTAGACTCACAGAAGGGTTTGGCTTGGAAGGGACCTTAAAGAAAGACCTTAAGTCCAACCCCCTGCCATGGGCCCTTCTGCTAGATTGTTATTGGTTTCTGCATGCTGCCATCACCTGCCTCAGAGACATTTAAGAACAACTGTCATTAGTGTTACTGAACATCAGGGATGCACCCAGGTGGAAGCCAAAATAGGGCAGTGTAGCAGGGGACAGACCTTTGAGAAAGAGAACGTTGAACACAGGATCCTGTTATCACATTAGGTGGGTTTTATCAGCTAAAGTGTGAAAGTGTCTGTTGGTGTGAGAGCTGTGATGACAAAACATGCTATCTTCTTGTCTAGAATTCAACCCAAAACACACCACTTGTCTGCCAGACTTGGCAGAATGTGTCTCTCTCTTCAGGCTCTTTCTCTTTAGAAACACTCTGAGTGAGTTGCTTTGGGAGGAGATGCAGGTGGACAACCCAGTGTTCCTCCCACCCAGGGGCAAGCTGGGCATTCAGGCAGGAAGGGGCAAAGCCTGGGTGATGGATCTCCCATGGGACCAGGGTGGTCTTTGCATTCTCAAAGAAGGGAGCTCTGCTCCACGGGGGTGCTAGTGTCCAGCCAGAGCTGAAGGAGGTGACAGGGCTGGAGTCAGAAGCATCTGCCACCAGCTGCAGCCCTGCCCTGGTCTGCCTCACACATGGCTGAGTCATTGCCAATAACCTTTGGGAAGCTGGGCAGGGGCACATTTACCAAAGAGCTTTAGCTGGAAAAAAAAATATTAAGAAAGAGGAAATGTTATCAAAACTCCCCTGGAGGTTTCAACTTCTGAAAACAAGGCTTGCCTTTTGTCATGTCTTGCCCTTGCAGCTTTGCTTTATGATGATATTTCACTTCAAAAAATGAGAAAACCACTAGGCAAATGGAGTGCCCTTCTGCCTTCCCTCATCAAACAGTTTGGGCCTAAGCAGACAGCTAGGTTTGGTGCTTTTTAACTAAGAACAAACCCCAAATGTTTTTATTTCAAATCTACCTGAAAATGCACCCTGTTGAGGTTTTAGTCTTGCTTCACAACCTGAACCAGAGATTAGACATGCAGGTGCAGCCAGTGCTGCATTAGCCATGCATAGCTTCTGCAGCAAACCTCTCATTCCAGGAGATACTCTGCCTGGGCAGATCATGGGACACAGCAACATCCCAACCAGGTGGTCTGAAGGCAGGAGGGAGGAGGAGGTGATGCAGCAGGTCAGCAGTCTCAGGCTGGTGTGGTAGAGCTTTGGACTGGATGGGAGGTCAAGGCCTGCAGGGGCGCATTGAGAGCAACTGAGGATGGTGGAGAGGGATACAAAAGAAAGATCTGGTCCTGACAGCATTGGTGAACAGTACATCATCAGCACCCCAGCACCCAACAAACAGCACAAGGGGCTCAGACTCATCTAGAGCCCATGAAAGACCCACACAAGTCTGATGTCCCAGCAGGTCTGCTTATCTGCAGCTGGCATAGATGTGGAGGTACCTGCCTGCTCAGCTAAGCCTCCCTCTAGGAGAGAGTCAAGGAATGTGTGTTAGAGAACAGCAGGGGTTAGCCCTGTTCAGGCATGCCACCCATTGCTAACCAGCACCACTGCACCCTGCCCACAGCCTTCTGCATTTGTGGGCTTGCTGAGAATGACCTGCAGGCAGAAAAGCTCTCTAACCATTTTGTTTTCCATTCCATGTCTGCTGGTTTTTAAAACCACCTTCTGCAAAGCTCACTGCTCACATCAACCACTGGTGCTGCTGCCAGGTTTATACTCCACGGGCAGCAGCAGCTTGCAGTAGGGCTTGGCAGGCCAGGCTGTTTGGTGCTGTGGAACATTCCAAACTAAGGGAGAATCACATTTGCTTTGGGAAAAGAGCCAGTAGTTTGTGACAGAGAGGAAGGAAACTTAGAAATTGCTCCAAAATAATGCAGGTTGAGTTCTGACTGAGGTGGAGCCCACACCTAGAGCTGTGGTGTGTGCTTTCAGCCAGCTCTGGTATCTGGAGCTGAACAGGAGGCTCGGTAAGGCAGGGTCCTGAGCCCCATTAGGGCAGTTGCACAAGCACAAAAATGAATGTCAAGAGCAGTTCCCAAATTGCTTGCCTCATTTGCCATGGCTGTGACAGCACTGTGGTTTGGCTGCACCTTCCAATAAAGAGAGGCCATTGCAGAGCCCCAGGCCCAAGTCCTTTGCGTTAGGCATATCCTTCGTGGTTGGCTGCCGCCAGGTGACTTGAACAGCACAGGCAGCCTGACTGGAGCTGCCCTAGTGCAGTCTAGGAGCTGGGGAGAGTGTGCCAACCCCTGCTGCATGCTGTCTGCCCTCACTCGCTGACTGAGGATCCTGTCAGAGGACAGATGGCTGGAGGGTTGTGAAATGTCTCAGGAACTGGGATATTAAGATTTGGTCTCGGTTCGCCCGTGCTGTATGCACAGAGTCCCTGATGTTGTCCCCTGCTGTGGAATGTGGGCTGCAGCTGACTTTTTGCTAAGAACAGCTTATCCGGGTGGACTTGCTGACCACCTGCTTGCTCACGCTTTGGCACTGAAATACGTGCACACAAAGGGCATGGCACAGCAGACAGAAATGTGCAGATGTCTTGTGCAGAGTGCCACAGCTGCACTGAGCGAAGCGCTGGGAGCGACCCCTTACAGCCACAGCAAATGTACAGTATCAGGAAACGAGCATAATGCTGGTGGAAAAGATCTGGGAACTCGAAAGGAAGCCAGGTCTGGCAGAATATTGAGAACCGCTGGGCTCACACTGTACTCGGTATTCAGCTGTACTCAGTCCACAACTTTGAAAGGAACAGCTGTGCTCAGAGGGGCAGCCAAGGGAAAGGATTTCTTCTCTGAGAAGCCTATTGAGAGGAAAGGGTGCCCTGAGTCTGTCTGCCAGGAGGTGGGTCTCACCTGGCAGCATGGCCCAGTGCCACCCAAGCTGCAGGCACCTCAGGGTCAACTCAAGAAGCCATGGCTGCAACAGTTGTTTTTAAGAACTGGGGGAAAACACTTGAGGAGAGAGGTTCTCCTCTTCAGATGCAGCTTCTGCTGGGCTGGGCTCTGGACTGCAAGCAGATGTGCCACACCAGGAGGAAGTGCCAGGGTTTGGGGAAGTAGTGGCTAAACTAGCACAGGAATGGCTTTGGTTGCGGTCAGTTTTTTCTGGTGCAAGTTATTAATTGCCTCATTGTTAACATAAACAGTGCTTGGGATGTAACTATGAGGGGGGTTTTGCATTAAATATGATTTATTTTGCTTTGCCTCATCTGCAACAGAGATCTGGGAGCCAGTGTCTGTGCTCTGGAAATAGCCTTGTAAAAGGAAATTCCCCCCACCTCTGTCTTCCCTAGAAAAGTTCATTTCAACCATGAACCTCATTCCTTCTGTTTTCCCAAAGTCTGACTGAGCCTTGCTCTCTTCTCCACCACCATTTGAGATGCCTTCAGACTATCAACCCAAGCAGCCTCAGGCCATTCTTGTCTCCCATTCTCCCTTGCAATCTGGTTGTTAAAAGCTGTTCTGCACCTGAGTCCTCTGCATTTCTCTCTCCAGCTCCAGATTTAACCTGAAGAACAGTCCTGGCCCTTGGTACTCTCCAGAAGCAGAGGGCCACCAGCAGCAGCAATTTTTTTGCTGTACACAATCTCCTGCAGGACTCAAAGGAAATGACTGGGCAGTGGTGGGCAGGGTGGTTTCTTTTCTCCTCTTTCATTGTTCCATCTGATTCTCCAGCCTCTTTCTCTTCACTGGCTGCAGTGCACAGTGGGGATTTTGGGAGCCCAGCAGCTCAGTGAGGGGTGGCAGCAGAGAGGGCAGGGGATATGTGTACATCTCCACAGGTGAGGAGCGTGTATGTGTGTGGCAACATTCTGGCAGTAGCAGAAGCCTGCAGATATGATCTGCTTTAGTAACAAAAACAAGAAGTGGATATGCTTGGGTTTAACTGCCAACACACCCAGCTCCTAAGAACCAAAGTGGTCACCTTTTCACCACCAAATCACACAGAACATGAATTCTGTGGAGCAGGTGGGACAGTGATAGAACCTGTCACTGCCACCTGGCCTGTGAGAGAGGCACCAGTGTTTGGTTCTGATAAGACAAATCAGAATTAGGTTGGATACAGAGATGGATATGATCTTTTGCTTGCTGAAAGTCTTGCTTGTCTACAGTGTGAAACAAACCAACAATTTTCCCACTCAGAAAACCCCAGAAAACCACAGTCTGCTCTTTCCTCCAGCCAGTTACTACAAGGACTATTTCTTCTGACCCCTGGGCTCATCCTGCTCACTCATCACTCTCTTGCTCATCCTGTCCTTGCATGACCTACCAGGAAAAACATGGCCAAAGACTGCCTGGCTGAAAGCAGGGAGTGATGCCTTCCTTTGTACCAGCCACCCAAATTAGGGGCTGGACTGCTCCCTCCCCTTGTCCTTGGGGACCATGGGGAATACCCCAAGCTGCAACCAGACTAGCTTGAAGCCTGTTGTGGGCAACCACAGACTGGATGCCAACTACCTTTGCTTCTACAAAAGCCTTTTGGGCCAAAGCTGCTCCTGAGCACGCCATTGGACATCTGCTGCCCAGCCACGGACACCACGTTCTTTCAGAGCAGCCTTACTGATCAAGTAGGCATGAGATCATGGTTGTGTTGTCACCCACCATGGTCCTGCAGACCATAAGCCCTTGTTCCAGTGCCTCGGCAGGGTGGCAGGAGGAGGGCTGCACACATCACACCCCAACACATCATGTTGACAGTGGGCAACCTGTTCCCAGTTTCTGCCCAGAGCTGTGGCTTGAGATGGAAGGGAAAGGAGCAGCCAGTTCAAAAGCAGAGTGTGAATGGCAGATTGTCTTCCCCCAAACCCTTCTGAACAGCAAGAGCTACACTGTGCTAAAGGGCTTAGGCTGTGTGTTTGCAGCTCTTGGGAAATGAGAAGCTGGAGAGGGAAAGAAGAGGACCTGATAACCTCTTCCTCATTGTAAAAACAGACTTTCTGCTCATTTTACCCCCATGGTGACTCTGAATGAGGTCAAAGTCTGCTGCTTCAGCAGTGCTGAAAACCACAGATGGCCAGGACTGAAGGGCAGAGCTTGAGGGTGAGCAGGAGATTGTCAAGGAGCTGTGTTGTGCCTGCTTGTGAGACCTGTGGGGCACAGCTGGAAGCACTGGTCTCAGAAAATGGCCCTGATTCAAGAGCAGGTTTTGCTTTAAAATAGGGTAACAGTCTTCTGGAGGAGTTGGGCTTCTTGGAGCCCTGCTAAACTGAACTGAGTGAGGGAAGTCTGACTGACCTTTCGTTTTACCCCCTGTCCCAGTGATCTTGTCGCCACATGCAGAACTCTTGGGCAGACAAAACGTTGTTGCACCTACTAGAGTCCATTTGTTCTTTGGGCCAAGGCTGCATCTTGATCACTACTTCCTGTACTTTGCTGTCCATCACCTATCTATGACTCCAAGGGTGTGCTCCAAGGCTGGTACCAGTCATAGCCGGGGTAGAAGAAACATTATTTAATGCTTTACCTTCCTTTAAATAAAAAGAGTTGCTCTGTAAATCTGCTTGAAAAACCCTTTCACATTTCAGATTTTTCTTTGTGTCCCAGACTGGTACAAGAGATTGGTTAAGGAAGCAGCAGACAAACTGCAGTTGAAGGGAACAGAAATGTATTTTCTTACTCAGCCTCGGTAGCTGAAGTGCAAACCAGCCTGTAAAGCAGGAAACTGAATAAAATGAGTTTGAAATACTCTCAGGGTAGCTGCCATCAGCCAAGCCTTATGGCAGGGGGCTTCTCTCTACTATATTTGCTTGATCCTTTGCAGTTAAGATGAGCTTAACCCCAGTTTCTCTGTGTTAATGCCAGGAATCTTCTTAAAGGGTCTCACTGCCTCTGCCTGGGGTGGATAACAATCAGTGAGGGGTGCCAAGGCTCCTGTCAGTGCCTCCATCTGTCCCTCCACTGACTGCAAAGAGAGCAGACACCTCCTGCCAGCCACTCTTTCAAATGCTCAGCTTAAAAAATAAATAACCTGCTGAGCAATATATCTCCAGAGGACAGAGGAAGTCCAGCTGCATGTTCAAAGCAGACAGAACTGAAGTAAAGGCTGCTGATAATCACACTTCACCAGTCCTGTCTGCAAATCTTTTCTTCATGATGCTTCAAGGCAAAGAACAGCACTGCCAGAAAATAAAGCATTTGTGTCTGGCCAAGAGTGCAATGAATGCTGAATGCCCTGCTGAGTGCTCTCCAGAAAGGCAGGGATGACTTCAAAGTGCAGGATTTGTTTTATCTCTGTCCCTATTTGTTCTGCTAGCAGAAATTAAGGTAATTTCCATCTTTCGTCCAACTTCTGCTCTCACTTATACATTGTATGTAAACTGAGAACAGCTGCATGGTTTGTGTTTCATGTGTGATGCTAACATGCCCTTAGCCTGTTGATTCAATCACACAGACTTTTTTGTCTCCTTTGCATGTATCTTATCTAAAAGTCCAGACACAGCATTTCTTAGCTATAGAGTAGAAAGAGTAAAACAAAGAGAGCAAAATTACAGCTTTTGATGCCAGGAGTTTTTTACTGACTCTGAAGCAAGAGGGGTTCCCAAAAGATCCTCCTTGTCGTCACTGAGCTGGTACAAACATCATAACAAAGCACACACTTGGTCCTGGTCAGCCACTCAGGAGGTCTGATGCTTGGTAGAGTGGAGTGTCTGTCCTCCATCAGGGTCTCCTTGTGCAAAGCAGGGCCCAGAGCACAGCAAACCAGCAATGAAAAGGAAAGCTGAGGATACCATCTTGGGAAAGGTGCAATGGCTGAGGGAGGAAGAGCAACAGCTGAGGCAAGCAGAGCTGCTACCATCTCTCAGAGAGCAAGATGGGGAGATGATGTGACCTGACAAGGACAAAGCTACTGGCAGTCAGTGGGCACTTGGAGACTGAGGAGCTGCATGTGGTGCTGGGTGCTGCAGTGCACTTCTGGGCTCCTTTGAGAGCAAGGTGATGAGCTCCTGAGACTGCACTCTGTAGCTTTGCAGAGGCACTTCAGTGCCTCTCAGGCTTGTCTGTCTGTGGACAGTGTCTCTTTTCGAGTGCTCAAATGTCCACTGTCCATCTTTATGGCTTTGGCTGTGACATTTGGGGTGGAAATCCAAGACAGACAAACGAACTTGCTTTGTGAACTGGGGCAGTGTCAGGGACTGGGGCTGAGATCTTTTTGAGAAAGTCCCTGTGTCAGGGGCCAGCAGCAATGGCAACAGAAGCAAGGAGCAGCCCGGCAGTCACCCTTTCCTCTTTGCAAAGAGGCTCCTCTTCACCCTTAGGATAGCTGCTAGGGAAGAGTCATACCTCCAACCCGAGCTGACACAGGACACAATGATGGTCAAGACCTCAATCTAACCAGTGTATTGCTTCAGTGTCATCTACACTGTCAAGTAAAACCGGAGATGACAACCTCAGCAGGGCCTTGTCCTGTGTGCCTGAAGATGGCAGCATGCTACAGACTGAGGACCACAGACACCATTTCCAGTTGGGTCTGTGCCTCTGGGGATAAACCTGCCAGGGCCCCCTGCTATTACAGTACTGAATCCCACACATCCCTCACCTCCAAAAGTGGGTGGCTACATCCCAATGGATAGGTGGTCCCTGATCTGTGCTGCCATGAGCTCTGCCTGGTTTGAGCCATTTATCCCTATGGATGGCATGACCCTTCTGTCCTTCAAAGGCAGGCAGGTTGCACCTTCACTAATCCAAAGGGGACAATGTTACCAGCACAATTCTGGCCTAAGCCATGACTTTCTTTCTTGCAGATGGACTTCCACAGGAATCTGCAGTGGGTCTTCAATGGCTTCCACTGACCCAGGATCCAGAACTGGTGCTGCAGGTAAGCCTTCATATTAATCAAGACTTTGAGCTGTTCTTTGGAGCCACTGCTGATTTTTCTGAATTATCTATCTTAATTTCTTAAAGAAATGAGGCTCTGTGACCTTGCTCCCCTTGTATGTTCACCTGAGAGTGCCTAGTCATTCAGGTCCCACTAATTTGTGACACTGTTGGCCAGTTTCAGGCAGCCATCCAGCTGGGACTGAACTCCTGCCTGCAGACAGCCCCTCTGAATAGGTGTGATTGTGAGCTCTGTTCACTTCCTGTCCTTGAGGGTCACAGACCACAGAGATGAATGTACAGTCCAGTGTGTTGATGCTAGTAGTAGATTTGGAAGCCTTGCCGTCTGGGCTGCTTGCCTTAAAAACCAAGACAGCCTCAACTTTCACATAGTAGGGACTTAGTCATTAGCATCTGTCACCAACCATTCTGGCTTAGAAATGGCTTCATTTCTTATTTCTTAAGAACTGAAGACCTGGACATTGCTTTGAGGGTAAGTTTTCAGAATCTACCTGTTTGTGCTCTCGTCATAAGAGGAAATGATTTGTTTCAAAACAGGACAAATAAGGTAGTTTCACTGCTTCTTTTTGTCTCTTAAAACAGAAATCTCCCCAGCAGGAGTCTAATTATTGGGCTGATTTTCACTAAAATTTAGGTCTGGTTGTTGTAGTTTTTCTAAGTAGCTGCTGGAGCCAAGCTGGCACAAACAAATGGACGGCGACCATTATCTCCTCGATTTGGATGAGAACTACTCCTATGAGTACTCTGCGAATGAGAGCAGCGACGTCTGCGAGATGGGGGGCTACTTAGAGTTCTACACCCATCTCACCACCGTGCTCTACACGCTGGCCTTTCTCATCAGCCTGCTGGGGAACACTCTGGTGTTATGGATCCTGCTCAAATACGAGAACCTTACATCTTTAACCAACGTCTTCCTCCTGAATCTCTGTGTCTCTGATCTGGTCTTCTCCTGCATGCTGCCCTTCTTGGCAGTGGACCAGTCCTTCGGGTGGGTGTTTGGTGAGTTCCTGTGCAAGGCGGTGAATGCTGTTTTCTCCATTGGCTACTACAGTGGTGTTTTCTTTCTGACTCTCATGACCATCCTGCGGTACGTGTCAGTGGTGAACCCCCTCTCCACTTTGAGATCCCAGACGCAGTGCTGTGGCCTTCTGGTGAGCTTGGCTGTCTGGACTGGTAGCATCTTAATTGTGGTGCCCGAGGTGATTCAAACCACAGTGCAAGAGACCTTGGAAGGGGATAACACCTGTGATTATGCCAGCTGGAAATGGAAGAAGGTGGACATTTATCAGAGGAATGTTCTCTTCCTGCTTTCCTTTGGGGTCATTGTCTTCTGTTATGTCAAGATCCTGATAATCCTGCTCAAAGCCAGATCTCAGAGAAAGCACAGAACTGTGAAACTCATCCTCATTATTGTGGTGGCTTTTTTCCTGAGCTGGGCACCTTACAACATCCTCAGCTTTCTGATTACTTTCCCAGCACCTAACTGTCAGTATCAGAAAGACTCCAGCCTCGCCTTTTACATCAGCCGTAAGATTGCTTTCTCCCACTGCTGCCTCAACCCCGTGCTCTACATGTTCATGGGAGTCAAGTTCAAGAGGCATTTGCTGCGCTTATACAGTCAGTGTTTGCCCTGTGGCTATGGCCAAGTCTCCAGCCCCAGGATCCACTCTGAAGGTAAATTCCACTATGAAGGTGCATCCATCTACTGAAGCCACACCTCACCACTAGTATAAAACCTGGATGAACCTTCAGATTTTAAAAGCCCTGGAGAATCTCTGACTTCTAGAGAAAGGCACCCAAAGTCACCCCTTGCAAACATGCTGGGTATGAGAAAGTGGTTAAAAAAGTATTTGCAGTGGGATGGAGAGCTGAGAATTCTGAGAGGTGACTTCCTTGGCCTGTCAGTCTGTATGAGCTCTGTTCAGTGAGATGGGTTCTGTCCCATTGGTAGTTTCTTTGCAGAGTTTAAAAAGAGAGCAAGTGTTATTCTTTGGGAGCTGAGCCAGCAGTGTTTATAGAATATACACACTGCTGCATGTAGCTTTCTTGGCTGATTTTAAATACTTAGTTTGCAGGAAGGTGTTTCCATAGCTTTTAATGCTTTTTACATGTTTATCAGTGCTGAACTCATTGGTTCTCTCTTCTTGGGGCTTTCAGGATTTACTGGCCTGACAGTAGCTTCCTTCTGATTACACCAGTCCAGCTTGCTGCCTTTTTTTCTCGTGGAAATTTACCTTCTTCACCAGAATTTGGTGGGTTTTTTCCTCAGGCAGTGCACCACACAGTGTGCACTCCAGTGTAGCTGAATGACAAAGCCTCTGGGAACCAGAATATTTCACGTCCTAGCACTGTGTGGAAAGCCAAGGTCACTCTGAAGTGGCACCAAACAGTGGTTTGGCAATGGTTCCAAGCAACAGTTTGGCTTTTGGGGCAGCCATCTTGAAGTGTCTCTGTACTGTTTCTGCTCTACTTCTCTAAAGATCACCCCAAGCAGACAACAGAATCTTCTCAGTTGCTGTATAGCTAATAAAAGACAGAAACTCGGCACATAGTACAACATCCTCTTTCTGATGGTATCCAGAGACAAGAATACCAAAGGAATAGCATGAGAATGGGGCAAACATCTATGGCTTCTGTCCAAATAGTCTTCCTAGTTCGTGCTTCAGTGTAGCTGACAGAACAAAGTGATCATATCTTGTCCCCTGTCATCAGATGCACCTTCAGCCCTAATATCCCATTGCTACAGTTACTGCCTGAAATTTAACAAAGGTAAAAGGTTGCTTGTTAATCCCACTTCTGTTCAGACAAACCATAGAAAGGTAGAAGTTATCCTTTGTCTAGTTCTGGTGGAGACCAGTTTTTGGCTCATTTGAAATGAATGTGGCTGTTTCTGTGTGCTTCAAGAGACTTTGGACTGAGGACTCAATACCATCAGTTATGAAGAGACAACCTACTGGAAGACAAAGGAGTCCAAATTCTTCTTGTGCTCTTCTGGTAAGCCAGGACCACTCCATGGGCACCAGTGAGGCTTTACAAGAGGAAAATGCTGTGACATGAGTAAAAAGTCTCCTGTACCTACACCATTTCAACAGTCATCCAATTCACTGTCCTGGGGCTACATTACCCCAAACTCTTTACTTTTATTGCATTTTAAACTTATCTAAAAATGTTCAGAAGTATAACAGGAGCATGAAAGACTTCAATGATCCTGCTCTGCTCAGTTTATAAGGAGTTATTTGTTTGCAGCTTGAGCATCTTTGGTTACAGCCTGTCTGAGCATGTAAAGAGAATGCTTAACGTGACCCAGCTGTACTGCTGCCTTCTGTAACCAAAGTAACAGCATGTGGAAATGTCCCCTCCTGATCCAATGCAGTGCACTAATAAACATTCAGAAATTCAGTGGCATGGTACATTATGGCTGTTGTTCTCTGTCTTTCATAACCACCTCTTGAAACTAAGGTATTTTCAAATGAGGAAGAATTTCATAGATGAATTTATCTTGGAGGAGATACCTGGTTGCCATCCACTCCTCCACCCTGCTCACAGCAGTTCTGTCTTCCCAATTAGACAAAGTTGCCCAGGGCCTTGTCTGGTCAGACTCTGAACATCTCCAAGAACAGGGACCTCATAACTCCTCCAAGTCCCTGTTCCAATGCTTAACAGCTCTAATGTTTTGTTTTTTTCTCTTCTACATGAAGAATATTTTTTTTTCACTGCAGCCTGTTGATGTTAGCTCTTCCTTGCCCTCTCTCTGTCTTCTCATTACATAACTTGACAAGAACTATCAGATCCCTTCATAGCCTTGTTTTTCCCTGGGGCTTCCTGCCAATCTAGTCTCCTCATATGCCATGTGCTGCTCCAACTCCCTAACCACCTTGGTGGTTCTCCTTGGTGGTCTTGTATTGGGGCCCCAAAACTGAATGTGCTACTGCTGATGTGACCACATGAATGTCAGGAAGGAGTGAATAAAGTATTCCCTCAACCTGCTGGTCATGCAGTTCCATATGCATTGAAGCTATCTTGATTGCCACAAGGAAGTATGCTGGTGTGGCTTCCATCTTTGTACAAATATGTTACTAAATATCACTGAAGACACAGGATGTGCCCAGTTCGGGTCTAGAGATGAATTGTCTGTGCTTCTCTGTCCTTCTGGGAACTCCAGATGCTTGGAAAATACAGACTGCTCTGGGCAGAGCATACTCAAGGGACCTTGCATCTTCACTTTCAATCAGTTAATCAACTATTGTGTGATCTGAGCGAATGCAGAACCGAGAGACAGAAATTAGTGAAGTGAAAAAGGAGAAATTAATTGCTTCTGGAACACTGTTTGGGGACAGGAGCAGTGTCACATTGAGTAGTCACAGTACTACAACTCTTCTGCAAAGGACCTGCAAGTCCTGGTGGGCACCAAGTTAACCTGGCTCTTCCTTATCATTGCTGGATCAGTTGAACTGGCACCAAACCAGTTCAAAGTCTTGGTGTCTCCTTTGAAATGCAGCCAGCTCTAACCAGCAATAGCTCCTAACCCTGATGTACTCAGGTAGAAGGCAGTCTCAGAAACTGACCTGATAGGAGCAGAATATTCTCCCAAGCCCCTCAAAACCGCTTGTTTAAAATGCCAGAATTGCTTCTCAGGTTTTTCCAGAGCTTTGCTGGTTCTTTTTACATGCCCACTTCCAGCTTTCTATCTATGGACAATTATTTGTCCACCTATTCAAAACAGAATGCAAACAAATGCAGAAAGTGCTTCCAAAGCTTTCTCCCCACAGGCACAGAAGACCTCCGGTGCTAGCAGCAGGCTGTTGCTCATCCTGGCTACACTGACATGTTAATCCAGGCAGGATGACAGGGAAACTGCCATTCGCTGCTCTCAAGTGCCTAGTGCAAGCAACCCCCTCCCCACTTCCTAAATAACATCAATTCACTCTTTCAAACAGTAAAAGAAATTACATAGTGCATGTAGCAATGGGAGCCAGATGGAACAAACACATCTCATGGATATGTACTCAGAGGTGGCTATGAAACATTCACGGTGCCCAACAGCCACAGGAGACTTTTTGTCTGGGGGGGCAGGTGTGTGTGTGCTTTTTTTTTGTTGTTGTTGTGGGGGTTTTGTTTGGGGTTTTTTGTTTGTTTGGTTGGTTGGTTGGTTGGTTGGTTTGAGGTTTGGGGTTTTTTTTGGTTGGTTGGTTGGTTTTGGTTTTATAGGTCTTAGTTATTTAAGAGGGTTTGGTAAAGATCTGCCCTAGTCAATGAAGGACCAAAATGCTGTCAGCATGAGATGTTT
This sequence comes from Dryobates pubescens, assembly GCF_014839835.1. Classification (NCBI taxonomy): domain Eukaryota; kingdom Metazoa; phylum Chordata; class Aves; order Piciformes; family Picidae; genus Dryobates; species Dryobates pubescens. The sequence goes on along the minus strand of NC_071615.1, from coordinate 20,893,121 downwards.
GCTGGCAGTATGTAATTTTACTTTGCAACTGTGGCAGAAGTCAGAGGTCACGCAGATCTGAGCTAGTTTTTATTGAGTTCTGATCAGTAACACCAGGTGTGGAATCTATTGATCAAGTACAGGTGTACTGGTGGGCAATACTCTCTACTATTTACTGCACTTTAAGTATGGGATCCAAAAATTAGTGCTCAAGCCTACTGCACATATCTTAAGTGTTATCTGCATGCAAAAAATGTCAGGGTAACACTCCATCAACTAGGGAAAAGATTTTTCCCAACAAAGACTTTGCTTGCTCTGGGATGCCTGACATTGCCTATCATAAAATCAGTCATAGAATATTAGGGGTTGGAAGGGACCTCCAGAGATCATTGAGTCCACCCCTCCTGCCAGAACAGGACCACCTAGGACAGGCCACACAGGAACACATCCACAGATAATGCCTTCCCCCACCCTGGGCAGCTTCCAAAAAGCAAAACTCTTGAACCTTTTCTGTTGATAAGAAATAAGAAAATACAAAAAATTCTAAGGAAGGGTTGGTCACCTGTGAACCTAGTTGGAGCCAGCATATTTTTCTCTGGAGAAATGGATGTCTTTATAAGCTGGCAATAATTCTGTAAGTACTATCAATAATTAAATATGTCTGAAAGTAGCTTCTCACTACATAATTAAAAGGAGGAACAATCCTCTCCACTTGACTATTTTGGAATGAGAGGTAAAAACACACAAAGATTTGTTGGAAATATATTTAAAAATAAAAAATCCATTGCAGTGAAATTACCTGGGATTTGCTTTATCATTATTTACAGCCGATGAGCCCAAGGTTGCTTTTGGAAGACAGCCAGGTGTCTACAGATCAATGGAAGGCAAACTTTTGTTTTCAGCAGATGCTCCTGGCTCTGTGCTGCATGAGGCAGCAAAGTGTGTCAAGCAAAGCGAGCCTGAAGGTTGCTTCTGAACTATGTAAAACATCCCATTGTGCTTCATAAGTCACGTGCCCACAACATGCTTAGCCCCATAACCAGCAGTTCTGAGGACATGACAGTGTTTCTGAGTTATTCAAACCTATACATTAGTTGAAGGTTAATCATCAAAACTCAAGGCTACTTAGTCATCCTTAAACTGAGGCTGAAAAAAGGAGGGTGATGGAGCTGTGTCAGTGACTATGTACTATGTACATTTCCTCAAGAGACTTGAAAATAGGTTGCTTTGATCTTATGACTGCCTGAGCTGAAGTTTATGACAGTAATACAGTCACCAGCGTTGTGCCAAGAGTTGATGACAAACCATTTGGGCACAAGCTGCATTTAAAATAATTTCTTCACCAAAGCAATGTGGTATAAAAGCAAAGGAGCTTAGTTTTCAAGTACACTTCAAAGTCCAAACCTACTGTGACCTCTTTCAGATTCTCCTTTCAGAGAATCGTACATGTTGTGGAAGGGTTCAGCTTTAAAAAGTGGACACAGCTTGCTGGTAGAAGCCTGGTGCTGGGAGATGGTGTGGAAGATTAGAAACCCTGACCCCCCTGTTCCCACTCTCACCCTGCTTTAGAAGCAGCTCCCACAGGTGGGTGGTTTACATGCACTAAGGGGGTTCCAGTTTGACAACTGCTTTCTCCCAGTCTCTTACCATGTATCCTTTATTACTTCTTACCGGTGTCTTCTGTGGGATTTTCCTTTTGCCAGATGACACAGACAGAAAGGGGCAATGTGCTGTACGTCCAGGCAAGTCAAGCATGACTTCTAAGATTCACTTCAGCTGCTGTCTGTGGAAAGACTTTGATGAACTGAGGTAAAAAAAAACAAAACCAAAACCAACAAAACAACACCCAAAACCAAAAAACTAAAACCAACCAACCAAAAAAACACCATACAGAACTGTCCTGAAAGCAACTTTATTAAGTTACCCTTGTGACAGGCGACCCTGCTTAAGGGTACCAGACGCTCACACCATTGAGAGAAAGGTGCCCAGCCCCGCAGCCCTAGGGCTCTTTTTCCGTCCCAGAGGGACTTTTCTCTCACGCACATTTTAAACGCTCTGTAGTGATTTATTTATTTTTTTCCCCCTTCTGTGTTTTTTCCAGTCTGTTTTCACCGCCACACTTCCCCGCCCCGGACGGGACCGCCGGGGCCGGCCAGGCCGGGCCGGCAGCTCAGGGCGGCTGACACAGCCACCGCCTCGGGGGGTGGGGAGGGTGTCCAGCGGCCTCACGGGAATTGTAGTCGGCCGGAGAACGGCTGAGCGACGCCGGAGCCTCACCCCGGGGCCGTCTCTCCGCGACATGGCGGCGTCCGCAAAGGTAACGAGCCCCTTCTCACCCCGCTGAGGGAGCGCGGAAGGGCGGCGGCGACGGCTGCTGCTCGGGAGGGAGGGAAGCCGAGGCGAGGGGAAGTAACTTCAGCGGCTTTCACTTGTTGCCTGTTGGGGCTTCGGAGGGGACGGAGGGTGGAGAGAGTTCCGCCGCTGCCCCGTAGCACCGAGGCAGCCTCGAGGGGAGCCCGGCTGGGAGTTGTGGCGGGCTGCGCGCAAGGACAGCTGCGGTACCGGCGCGGTGGCCGGCTCTGCACACACGGGTGCCCTCAGCTCCCCGTCCCTCCGGGCTGGCGCCTAGGCGGGCATGAGCCACCACCCGGGCCCGGTCACCTTAGGTGTCACGGCGGCTGCTGGCAGAGCAGTCACCCAGGCCTCTGCTAGAAACCAGATACACGCCGAGTCCGTGCCCTCACCCGTTAGAAAGCGCTGACAAGCAAATATTGGCCCTAATCCTGCTGGCCCTTGTCTCTGCAAATCTGCAGTGACTGGACCCGGGGAGTTTCGCTGTCACACGGAGCAGCCGGAGCTGTCTCCAGAGCAGATGCTGGGCTTGCAGCCGGCTCTCCTCCGTCTTAGGCTGATCCTGGTAATCCAGAGCGAGCAACGGGGGGGGGGGGGGGGGGGGGGGGGGGGGGGAATTTAACAAAACCCAAGGATTTAGTGTCGGCTGCCTTTGGGGTCGGGATTCTCCTCGGGCAGAGGTCCTGCGCTGGTGAGTCGGGTTGCGGTGGGGCTGTGCCGCGTTTTGGAGGCGGGTGAATTCGTTACTGCTTTCAGGAGCTCAGCACCCCGCTGCTTTCTGTCCCCCGGGTCTCACACTCGGCCTCCTGCGGGCTTTCGCTTGTGCAGAAGTTTGCTTGTCACAGGGAGCTGGTCAGCTGCAGGTATCACACTCCTGGCCCAACCTCGCACTGGGAACTGAGTTACTTTGCAGCCGTGAAAAAAGAGGGAGGAGTACCAGGCCTGTGCCGCTGCTGCTGCTGAAGAGTGGGAGTGTTGTTTTATCCAGCTCGGAGTTCACCTGCCCATGGAAGCAGGCAAAGATTAAACTTTCAGGGTAAAACACAGGCACTGTTTTGTCAGCAGCACAGCAGCATGTCATTTGGTGGTGGTTTTCTTGTCTTCTGATAGGATTTTGCAGGCCACGCCGCAGGGGGAGATAGCTGTCCTGCGGCAGTGCATTCTGTTTTCCAGACAGTACTGTGCACAAAGCAATTTCCTGAAGTCTTCTAATCAGCTTGAATTTTAAAAATGCTCCAGATACTCCAAACAGTGTTTCCCTGTAGTCACACATAAGAGCTTACACTGCAGTTAAAAAAGTTGCACCTGAAGCAGTCATGGAAAACAAATGCTAGTCAATTTTACCTTTCTTGTAGTATATGTAACTAGTAATGAACATGGTTTGACTGCTTCTGATGAAGAGCCGGTTATTTAGTTATGGAGCCTGGTTTTCCTCTCTAAATGAGCCTTTTCTGTGCACCATTTGGTAACAGTGAAAGGGTGCATTGTGTGTGCAGTCCCTCTGCACTGCTGGTTATGTAAAAGTGCTGACATCCTGGAGGCCAGGCTCTGCTAGCATTGGCTGGGTGGGGGATTGAGACCTGATGGGATGATTAGGGAGAGAGAACTGTTCAGAATGTAAAGAAAAGTTTAATAAGCTTTCAGAAATTATTAGTGGGCTCAAGGAGAAACAGTGATGAAAATGGAGTTTAACTCAGTTTATTTGTTTTTCTTGGTCACATTTGAAAACAAACAGTTGCCCACTTGTCAAAGGAACACTGAACACTTCTAGTATGTTTTAGATGTTGAGATTACTAAACTGAAGGGAACTGCAAGAGCCCTAAGTATTTTCATTGTTAACACATTGATTTTATTTTTTAAAAATTTATATTACTGTGGTTTATTTTCTGTTGAGTTTTGCCAATGCAAGGAAACTTCTTTTAGCAGCTCGTATCTAGTTTGTTTCTTATTTGTAATTTCCCATAGTGATTACATTTTTGTCAAGGGAGTGGTGGTTGTTTGTGTCCAAAAATGACATCATAATAGTAATTTGAAGTATTTTGCCAAGTGTTTGGAGTTTTGGCATTTTCCTTTCCTTCCAAACTGGAAAGCCTATGAGAAAAGAGAGAGGAAATGCCCTGTGCTTCTTGTGGCAGAGGACAGAAGATAGCAGTTTCTGCTGCTGGCTCTGCGATGGCCTGTCAGTGTGGGTTGTCTCATTGTGGTGAAGTTGCCTGCCTTGCTTCCTGTTTGATCTCAGCGTGTGTGGCCAAGCCCTGTCATTGTTAGCATGGTATGTTGCTAGCTCACTACTGCATATAGGCCAGGAGCTGCCCCCAGGAGTGACAGCTACTGGTGGCTGGCTGGAGGACAGAAGTTGTGCTGCAGCGGGCCCAGCTCAACACACTCCCACCAAACTTCCCAAAAACATTGGCTGGAGGCAACCTTCTCAAGTGCTTGTGAAACCTCGCTGTGGAGGGACCCTGTGGAATGGTAGATACAGAGGTAAAGCATCCTGCTCAGAAAATCAGAGTTAGGATATGATGGTTGTTGCTTTTAGTTATCTCAGAGTTTCAGAGGTGGCTGAGCTGCCTTAAATCAGGCCAGGCTTGCTGAGGAAGTTAACAAGGCTCCAAGACCAACTTTGGAGACCTGAAAAACACAAGGTTCTTTTAAGGCTCCAAGGCTGTACACTGAGTGAGTTGAGTGTTGCAAATCACCAGCACTCTGCAGCTGGAACGCCTCTGGAGTTTCTGTGGAGATTTAGTATTAGGAAAAATTTCTTTGCTGTTAAGGTGGTGAGGCACTGAAACAAGTTGTCCAGAGAAGGTGTGGATGCTCCCTTCCTGGAAGTGTTTAAGGCCAGGCTGACAGGGCTTTGAGCAAGCTGGTCAAGAGAAGGTGTCCCTGCCCATGGCAGGGGGGGTGGAAGTAGGTGATCTTTAAGGTCCCTTCCAACCCAAGCCATCCTGTGATTCTGTTTCTGTAGGTGTGGTGCTCCTCAGAATTAGCTTCTGAGCATCAGGTGCCTGGCTTGAAGAATGTGTGAGAGATTTAAATAGCTGGGTGAGTTACGGAGAGGAAGAGCAGGTTTTGTGGCAAGGAGTGTACACAGGGAGATGGAGAGTGGCTTAGAAGAATGAAAGTGTAAAAGGGGTAAAAAACCTTTACACTTCTGTCTGAACAAAACCTGTCTGTTCAACTCACCTTGCAGGCATTGAGGCAGGAGGGGTCCCTTGCCCCTTGGGAGTGAAACCGACTGGGGGTAGTTGAGAAGAAGCAGGGAATGGTTAGGTTGATTTGCAGATGTGAGCAAACACAGTGCAGCATTCCTGATGTGGTGTGCCCTAAGGAGAAGGAGCAGATGAGCCTGTTGAAAGTGATAACTGGTGTGATTCCTGTTAGCAGCAGAATGTTCTCCTTGGGAACTGACATCTTCCTCAAACAGGCAGCTCCTCTGCCAGGAAGCAGGGCTGTCCCTGTGATGTGGCAAGCTCATCCCTGGGGTGGTGTTGGACTGAAGTGTTTGTTGGAGTTCATGGTCTTCAACGGCTATTGATGTAAGGAATGTCAGAGCTCTATGTTCTCCAAATCTGGAAGCTGTGTCCCAGGTCTAGCCCACCTGCCATGTTCAGCAAAGCTCAGGGTAAGGTTTTACAGGGGTTTAAGTCAGGCCTTAGACTGGAAGTCCAGTTCAGTAGGGGAAGCATTAGAAAAAGCTGTTAGGGTTGCCAAATTTCCTCACTCAGGGTTAAAGATTAACTCTGTCTCATGGGGCTCTTATCCTCCCACTTCTGTCTGTTAACAAATACAAGGAGTAGGAGAGGATTGGAGGCCGGCTGCCCATAAAATAGGGAAGTTCACACAAAGATTACACAAAACTTTACTGATTCTTTTGTGTCAGTCTCTCCTTGGTTGTGTGCATGAGCATGTGGGAAATCCAGCTTAGGTTTAGAGCATGGTCTCCCATTCAAAGTACCAAAGGAAAGGAAAAATATTCTCCAAAAATGTTTTTTTGTAGTTGAAATGTGAAAGTTTGCTGATGTAGAAAATGAAAGGGATCAATTCAGCAAGAAAATTTCACTTGGAATGGAACCAAGCTTCACAACCCTAAAAGGAAGCCTTAGCTGACTTTCACACTGTGCCAGCCTTTTGTTCTTAATGTAGTTGAGTGTGTCTTTATCAGTCACATATCTTTGTCTGCAGGGGTCAAGCACAAAGGGTTGTGTTGCCCTTGTGTGTGCATGACAGAAGAGTTGGCTTTATTGGCAGTCACCTCAGACTCCTCTTTCCAGCAAACAGTTCTTTAGCTCTGTGGGTGTGCAGCTTCAGGCCCTGCACAGTATAGAATGCAAAATGCTAGCAGCATAGCTCCAGTAAACCCTATTGGGACTCTGTTTCCTGCAGCACCCCAGTATGAAGGACTTTGCCAGGCAGTTACTGGAATGAAATTATTTAACTCAATCAGTGGTGTGGCAGTTCTGAAAATCAGAGACTTCCTTTTCCCAGCTCTTCCTCCTCCTTTGCTGTGAGGTCTGTGCCCTGTAGCCAGCTGTTTGAGCAGGTCTATGCCCTGTAGCCATCCGTTTGAGCAGGCAGGTTGTTTTTCCCCAAGCATGCCTTGCAGTTAGCAAACAGTGTGTGCTTCTACAGGACAGAAGGTGTTGGTGTTACACAAGGGAGTAATACAGCTAAGGCTGCTGTGACTCAGGAATGTAGGATCTGGCTCAGTGTCCTCATTTGTCTGTTTTGTTTCACATGGAGTGTTAGAGCATGTACAGAACTGCAGGCACTGAGGCATGAAAGGGATACTGGTGGTGGCCATGTGATGAAGTGCCCTTGTTTGGAATGGTGAGACCAGAGCAGGCTATGGTAAGCAGCAGGGATTACTGGAGCTTGTCTTCCTGTGAATTTGTCTTTAAAATCCAATTTACTTTTAACTGAATTACCCTAAACCTTCAATGTGAGCTTAGTGTATGCTGAAAATGCACTTGGTGGGAAATGGATTCTCTGGGCTCTGGCATTTTTATCAGTGAAGAGAAACTCTGCTCATGGACTTTCTCCCAGGTTCCTGTTCTGACTGCACGTGGAGGAGTGTAGCATTTTGATAAACTCAATGTCAAAAGTGGGCCAAAACTGACCAATGATTTAAAACAGAAAGCAGCTGCTGGAGATGACAACATACCTGCAGGACCACAGGGAAATGTTACTAAATCAGATTAAAAGCAGGTCACAGTAGCTACCCCAACAGCCAACTTAATTACAGCAATTACATTTTGTTTACTGTTTTGTATGTGTCTTACTCCTCAGGTAAATCTTTTCTTTTCCTGGAAGTGGGCTATTTCCTTTCTGCTGCTTTCTTTAATCTCCAGGATATCCTTCTCTGTAAAGAAGATTGTCACCCCCACACTGTCCTTATGCCAGCAGGAGAGGGAGCAGCCACCTTCCTACAGCAGCTGGCACTGCCCAAGCATGCAAGGAGGGACTGATGACACGCCCTGCCTTGCCTCCTCTGCTGTGCTCTGAGCCAGGTCCTTGGCATGGCTGCAGTAATGTCATTGCAATTTTGGGCAAGTTAATGCCACTGGCCTTAGCCACATGCTGTTACCCAAGAGGTAACCACGCAGCAACTAAAAAGCTTTTGGCCTCCAGCAGCTGACTTCTACCTGACACACTTATTGTGCTGCTTTCAGACTGCAAATACTTACAGATGTGCATAACAGCATAGGCAATGCAGGAGGAACGGGGCTGTGCTCTGAAGGATTCTGGGCAGAATGTTCTGTAGTCAGGAAGGAGTAGATCAGGTGTTTACCGAAGCTTTTCCTGTTTGGGAACCTTGGGAAAGCAGTTACAGTATATTGCCAGCTTTCTTTGCCATGGAAGGTGAGGGCTCTGCACTTCTAGAGCCCCTCTGGAAGGACCATGGGTGGGACTGGTACTTTTCTCCCCATTTTGCAGAGCAGAAGGCAAGTAAAGAAAGTTCCAGCACATTCTCCTTTTACAGTAGCTCAGGTCAGAAGATCTCCTTCCCCTCTGGGAAGGGTAAGTGCTTGTCTTGTGAGTGCAAGATGATGTGAGCCAGGCAGGAACTGTGAGACTTTGTTCTCTGTACTGAGGAAAGGGCTGACTGAGAGGAGATGGAGATGCCTCCCTCTGAGCTGTGGTCTCTGCTCAGGGTTCCTGTGTTCTGCCTAGGAGAACCCAATAGGAATGAAGATGCATGTCTTGAGCACAGCAGGATCAGCCCATTGGGAACACATTGCCTTCCCTTGCTCTGTGCCACTGAACTGTTGTGCACACAGCAGTCAGGGATGCTGTAACAGAGCTTAAAATAAAATGGTGTCCTTTTACATGCCTTGAGAGCTGTGTTTTGGAAGGAGGCTATGAGAGACTTCTGCTAAGAATCAGTAAGAGTCAGAATTACGCTTCATGCCAGGGGATCAAACCTGCATCATTTCTGGCTCCTTGGCCCATGGCTGGTCTGTGTCTCTGGAATGAAAAGCTGTTGTGTATTCTGACTCTGCAGCCTGCAGGGAAGGTCTGGCAGTGTTTGGGGAAGGCAAGTCCTGTGTCATCAGAACCTCCCTCGGGTCACAAGATGAGTTGCATCAAATAGCAGTTTGAGCCAGGCTGTGAGACTGACTGTGTGTGGCTCCAGCAACAAAAAATTGCTCTCTGAGGTTTCCTCAGAAGTTTTGAAAGATAAAACTGAAGAAATAACTGAAATGGAAAGTGACATCTAAAAGGAAATATGAAGGAATTCCTGGAAAAGAGTTGGCCTTGTAGGAATTCCTTACAGGATCTAAAGTGCCAGAGCACCTCTCTGCTGCTCGGTGGTGATGCTAAAGCTTTGATTTTATTTTTGACTTCTCCAGAACTGCAGGTGTCATAGAGAAGAGTGATCTTCATCAGCCCAGTGGTCATCCAGGATATGAAATCTGCTGTTTTTATCTAGATGGATGAAAAGGTTGACAACCCAGAAGCACATCTCCTTTGGTTTTCAAGATGGCAGCAGCCAGTGGTGAAAACCAGCTGCAACGGATTATCAGGGACTTGCAAGGTACAGTGGCATGCTGGCTGGTTTATTCTGTGTGCTGGACTGGTTTATCCTCCCTGCTCTGGAGAAGGGAGAGGAGGATTTGGTTTTATTAGTTGTGTAACCTTTTTGTGCAGCAGTTGTAGTGACAGTTCAAGATGTTCCATGTGCTCATCCGTGATGTGATTGCTTTGCTCCTGCATTTTACAGCATCCTGAGTTCTTAACTCCTACAACTTTAAACATACAGTTTATAAAGAAGTTGCCTGTGTGGTGTGAGCTAGGACATTGTTGGCATGAATAGAACTGTGCTATTGCAAGACTTAATGAGAGAGAAGGCGGCCTGGTTTTCAGACCCTCCCTTGATGGGAATCTGACATGGAGTTGCTGCTAATGTGGGAATGGAAAAACACAGGAGGCCAAACCTGACTGGGAATGGCGACTCAGAGGAAAAGTACTGGAGAGCTGCAGCTGCTGTTCTTGCTACGTTTGAACATGCCTTCTCTGCCCCTGACTTGTCCTTCAGTAGCAGTAGCCAGCCTCACTTTTCACAGCTCTGTTGCAGGCAAAACTGGCAGCAGGACCATGATTGTTTCCTGCTGTCTCTTGCCTAAGCAGATACCAAGACCCAGATAGTTCTCCCTTAAATATTTGTTAAGTATAAGGTATGCTATGCACCAGAGCTGGGAATCTAGGTTTCACTGGCATGTAAAAAGATCTTTGTGCCTGCTAAAAAGAAGGGATTTTAGTTATCAAAGGGGATTGAGTGGGACTGGGAGCCAAGGCTCCCTCAGGCACCTGAATGAAGTGCAAAACCGAGTGGAATCAGGACCAGAATCAGCAGTTTGTGATGCTGAGGAGCAGACCTTTTGGGGCCAGGGTATCCAGAGACAGCAGAGTCTGGTTGGACCTGAGATTTCCTTACCCAGAATGGGTGTAGCTTTTAGGGAGGAGGAGTTACTGTATGCTTATGTTTCTGTGAATTCTTTTTGTCCTTTGTTTTGTAACCAGCACAAGCTGAACTTTCCTGAACAGGGCATGGAGAAGACAAAAGTGCTGACTGCACGGCCGCACTGGCATTACTGATCCCCTGCAGCAGATGATGTGCTGTATCCCTTCTCATCAGAGTTCTGTCCTGTGGCAATCCCTTAATGTGCACATGAGACAGCAAAAAGTGACTTTTCTCTGCTGCAGAACGCATTAGCAGTTGTCTGTCACCAGTTTAGCCAAGTGTCAGGAGGAGGGTTTGCTGGTTTGAAGTAGTGTAGGTAGCAGATTGACATAGCCTGAGCTCTAGTGTTTTGCAGGTGATATTAAATTACAAGTGTATCACTAAGGCTCTGAAAGGAGCTATATGCATGTGCATAACATGTAGGCAGAAAGCCCATTTCATTAGTTGCTTATGGATTCTCTTGCATTAGTTAACTGTTTGGGTGTCTTGTTTTAAAGATGCTGTGACTGAATTAAGTAAAGAATTCAAAGAAGGAGGGGAACCAATCACAGATGACAGTGTCAACTTGCAAAAGTTTTCCTACAAGCTTGAATACCTTCTACAGGTAAAAAATGGGGTGGTGTCAGTTGTATTCCACCAACAGAGCTAGGCCTTGTGTTCTCTGACTGCCTCTTTAGCTTGAATAATCAAAATCAAGTTTAATTCAAATAATGATAAATATCCAGTTGGATCTTTTTATCTCTTTTTAAAAATAAATGGACTGCAGTGTGTGCTGCTTTATTGTAGTTAGTTCAAGCAAAAGTAAATAAATGTACTCAAAAAGCAGTGCTGGCAACTTGATTGAAGAATGTAAGACAGTTTGCTATTGATCTGAAAGATTTTATCTTGATTTTTAAAGACAGATTGTGCTCAGCTGTCTTGGAAAAACCGCCATCATGATTTCCTGACAATATTTGAATGCAAAATAAGTCCTTGCAAGCTTTTAATGCTGCAGCTATAGTGGTGTGAACAACTGAGAGAAATTGGAGGATTTTCACTTTTAACTTTTATTGTATGGAAGGCTTTACACAAAGGGCTGATTTTTAATCTGGAGGGCTGCTTTTTAGCCATCCTCAACATTCAAGTTAAAAAAGGACACTTCTGGGCAAACTGAAATTCAGTTTGCATGCTTTAATGCTGTCCCTGATGGTGGCAAAGATATGCCAGTCTAGGCAGGGGTGTTTTAGTTGGGCTGCAGAGGGTTCAGCAGAAGCTGAAGAATCCTTTGGGGTTTGAATGGTCCAAACTGCAGTCCATGCCCTCTTCACTGAGGGTTGCTGCTCTGCAGGTTTTTCTGGTACATGCCTGTGTGCTACTGCCACACTTGGCTGCAGGTCTCTCAGCAACTGGTTGTTAGTTTGTGGCTCTTGAACAGCTGCTGAATCTGCTGCAAATCTTTGTTTCAGCGCTTTTGAATGGATGCCTGTGTCCTAACTAGACCCAGAACATTATTATCTGTTACTGTCTGTAAAGTGGCTTTATAACTGCAGTAGAATGTCTCTTTTCTTTGTGAATACACTGGGCTGAAACAAAGAGGAGTCATGAAAACACCTGCTGCTGGAAGAGGAGCAGAATTCCAAAGAGCTATGTCTAAGTGTATTTCCATGGGAGTTTTAGCTCATTGCATTTTGATTTCCTTGTTTTAAGTTTGACCAGAAGGAAAAAAGCACATTGCTGGGGAACAGAAAAGACTACTGGGATTATTTCTGTGACTGCCTGGCAAAAGTCAAAGGAGCCAATGATGGAATCCGCTTTGTCAAGTCCATTACAGAAGTAAGTGCATCTGCTGAGCTTCATCATATGCAGCTTATGTTTTGGTATGTCTCTTCAGAGAGCAGTAGGAACCCAAAGAAAATAGTCTGCTTTTAGCAGACAGGTAAAAAAAATAAAACAACCCACTGTAAATTTTATTTCTCATGTGAACCACAAGAGCGCAATGTTAATCGATTTTTTTAGGAGTGTACTAAATAATCTAGGAGCAGATAGTCTGACCAGCACTTGTTTGGAAGGTACTTGCACTAGTGAATTGTCCTGTTCGTATCTGCCTGTACCCTGCCTTTCCATAAACTTGCTGCCACTTTCTCTCAAAGAGGGTACAGAATGAAGTCAAGTGTAGAGCCTGCTGGCTTTAGTGCAGCTTACAGCAGTGTTTGGCTCCAAGTGTAGGAAGGAAGGTTCCCCAGACTTGTCATTTCTTAGAGAGAAAACTCTTACATTAGTAGAATTGAGAAGGACTGATTGAGAGCAGAGCTTGATTTTTCTGTTTCAGCTTTGTTCCTCCATATCAACAGCATGATGTCATAGCTCAGGATGGTTGTTGTTATGCTCTTGGACAGGACAAAAAGCTTTTTTTTTTTTTACATAGTAATAAAAGTTTAAACTTACAACAGTCACATCATGTGTTCAGCTCAATGAGTGGGTGAAATAAGTGCTGTGAGAAGCTTTCTGCGCTGATCCTGTCTGAGTCTTCAGAATAATCTCAAGAAGAACTTCTCTTGTGGTGGTGTGGTGATGCTGTCCTGGTGCTCAGTTCAGCTAGCTGTGAGCAGAGCTAGATAGTATTAGCAAGTTACTATTTAGAGCAGATTTACTTATTCTCTTAGAATGCCTCCACAGAAGCTGTGAATGATGTCTTGAGTCATCTGAAAGAGAGCCATGATAGTGTGGCAGAGGCAGGCTCTGTTACCTGCCTTACTTCTCTCAGCAATTGGAGTTTTGCTCTTCCACGGCAAGCAAGCCAAGGAAGATCTCCAGTTTGTTTTATCACTGGGAAGGAAAACAGGGGCATTTGGGTTTTGCTTTCCCACTATTTCCAGGAAGACTGGAGAAGTAAGGATGGTGACTGCTGCTGCAGGAAAATCCCTCGTGACTGGTCTGGCCTGGAAGATACTGGCTCCTATATCCTCAGTAACAGAAGCCAGTCTTTATTTCTCTGCAGAGGTGTCTGCTGTGGCTTTCAGCAGTCTGTTCCTTATGGCATCACCTTCATATTTCCACATGAGAAGGTTGCTCTGCTTTTTCCTCCTTCATCAGTCCCTCTGGCTGTTTGATGGTTAGCATGGTATCAGAAATTAGTGTTTAGAAGAAGGATATTTTCTATTTCAGGTTATGTGTAGCTGTAGAAATCAGCATGTGTCCTTTTATCCGCACTTCCGCACTCCATTTGTAAGGAAAAGTTTGGTATGTAGTGAATTGCTGAGATCAACAAGGAGCCTGTGTCTTACTTGAGCACAGTAGCCCAGTAACAGCTAACCCAAGGAAATGGAGAGTTAAGCTATTGCTCTCACTTCAGTGCAGCAGGACACTGATCAGAAGGAGAGAAGGCTAGTGTGGCTTCTGGGCCTTCTTTCACTCTGGCTTTTCAAGCACAATTTACAGTAACCCACTAACTTGAGCCTCATCCCCTCTAATCTTTCTGTTGGTCTCCATTTTCAATGATAAATGTATTTGGGTTGTTGGTTGTATGGCTGACTGGTAAGAGAATCTTTAAATCACTTTCATCTTCCATTCTTAAATTGATTGCTGATTTAAAGGGTGAAACACACTGCTATTTAATGTTTAGTGCTTTGCAGGACAGCAAATAGTTCAGGTGTAAAAGACAAAAGAAAACATCAATTCCTCACATCCATAACTATAACAGAGTATAGTGCTGAGTTTTGTCATCCCCTTTAAGACGATTTAACAGCTGTCTGGAGAAAAAGATCCACTTATTTGGGTCATGAAGCTGCTCTTGGTCTGAAGTAAGAATCAGATTTTTATCAACTTAACAGCTAAGTATTAAGAAAGGCTTCTTGCACCATCTGGGATTCCTGTGCCTGTGTTGGGTGTTTGTGTGTTCTGTCACCAGCTCTGCCCTAAAGCTCTGCCAGCCATGGCCCTGTACCTCTTCAGTAATCTCATCAGTCACTGCTGGCTTTGATGGGCACATGGAGGTTTTGTCTTATGGTGGGAATTTGCCTTAGTGTAGTCTGTAAATCAGTTGATTCATTTGGCCTCTGCTGCTTTTGATTTTAAAATAGACAGTAGCCAGCTGTAGGAACAAATTCATCAGGGGAAAAAAATCCACCCCTTGACAGTTCTGGGAGAAGGTGTCTCTCTGTGGCAGTTCTTACTGCTTCCTTTACAACCAGTGTGAGCTTTTGTGGGTGTGGAGACTTCAGGCCATGCCTCCACATGATTTTGAAGGATATTTAGAACTTTCTGTCCTTGTGCTTTCTCCCTGCAGCTACGAACGTCTCTTGGAAAAGGCAGAGCATTTCTTCGTTACTCTCTGGTTCATCAAAGGCTGGCAGACACCTTGCAGCAGTGTTTTATGAACACCAAAGTGACCAGGTGAATGGCAAAGTACCTTGGGAACTAACAGGTGTTTGCTTAGTGTACCGAGCAGCATCACCTAGTAGCTATTGAAAGAAGTTGAAACTCTTCCAAGCGGTTGGCTTAGACAGCTGGTAATAGGATAGGAATAACAGACCTTTTGGCCTGGGTCACTGGTCATAGCCATCTTAGGCTGGCAAAGACTGAAAGTTGGTACAGCTAAATGTCTGTAGAGTGGGTGGTGCTGATACTTCTGTGTGTTGGTGGCAAAAGTGACATGATTACAAGCATTGAGGATCCTGGGTTTGATCTTTTGGGCCGTCCATCATAAGGGAGGATTATTTAGGATGTGTTGCATAAAGCCCCAGAAAGCATGTGCATACATCTCTGGATTGTCACACAGGGCAACAGCTTGCCCAAGGAACACCAAAGGGTTGAAGGGGCACTAGTAGGGCTTTCAGAAAGAGTCGGTTATTTGCTCAGTGTAGTTAACTCTGGTTTGCTGCTTTCTGTCCCTCAATTTTGATGTAGTTAGCATCTGCTTTAGGTATTTACTGGGTGATTATTCAGTAAATAGCAAATAGTTTGCTTTGCCAGTGTTTTGTCCCAGCACTAGAGCAAAAAGTATTTTGTGCAGGGACTCCTCTAAAGATACTTTTTGTGGAATTCATTGAAGCTGTTTTATTTTGTTCAGATCAAAGGTGTGGGATGCTGGTTGGTGGGTCTGGTTGTGAAACTGCTGCTTTTTCACTTCTGAGCATGACTTACTATTTTCTGGTTGTTTTCAAGTGACTGGTACTATGCAAGAAGTCCATTTCTGAATTCCAAAATGAGTTCTGACATTGTGGGTCAGCTCTATGAGCTCACAGATGTTCAGTTTGACTTGGCAGCAAGAGGCTATGATTTAGATGCTGCTTGGCCAGCATTTGCCAGGTAAGATAGAACTATTTTGTCATTTTGTATTAATTGGGCCTGCTGAAGTACCTGCCTGCTACAGAGCCTGTAGAATCTAGGAATCCTTGTGTTAAAGCAGCTGTACAGCTGCTCTGTGTAATTGACCAAATTGGTCATTTTTTCCCTTCAATATTCTGTGTAGCAGAGCTCAGAGCTGATGCTCTGTGATGGAGTACTTCAGTCACTGTGGTGTGGGTGCAAATCCTGAGCTCTTCTTATCTTCACAGACACAAGAAATGTTCTTGGCTCCTTCTGCCGTAAGAGCTGAGACGTGGTGACAACAGCGAGGCACTGTGTTGCACTTGCAGCAATGCTCTAGATGACAATATGCAGTAATTGCAGCTTGATGCCACCTTGAAGAGAGGATAATGAAACCTGCCAGCTGTGATCAGAGGCGTTTGGTCAATGGGAGTTTCATAGGGCTTGCTGCTGCCATCTGGTTGAGCTTCCACCACACAGCAATACAACTTCTTAGAGCAAAGCTGCATTGTTTTTTGTGGATGTGGGAAGTCAAAGCTACCATAAATCTACCATAAAGCTTCTAGAATGCCTTTGATATCCCTGTTTGGTTTTCCAGCAACTTCAGTGTTTATTGGCCCAGACAGGAGGTGCTGTTATGTTTTTTTTGCGTGTGATAGTTACAGCTACAAACATCTTACTACATATAAGGGTAGAAAGACATCTATGTATGTGCTTAAACTTCTGTGTTGTTTCTCTGTGTGATCAACAGGAGGACACTGTCCTCATTTGGATCTTCAGCATATTTATGGAAGCCCCCCAGTCGCAGTTCCAGCATGAGCAGTTTAGTCAGCAGTTATTTGCAGGTAAGCCAATTACAAATAAATGTCCGTGTGGCATGGTAGAGCTTTAATTAATGGCATAGTTGCGGACAGTGGTAGCCTCATGGGGAATATGATTCTTAAGTGGTGAAGTACAAAATCAATTCTTCATTAAAAGTAAAGGGGATTCCCCAGCAGTTGATTCAGCTGAACATGCAAGTCCTGTAGAGGGGAAAGAAAAAGGTATATTGACACAGCTGCCTGCAAGAAGGTGTGCTTCCAGTTGCCTTTGGTGAAGACAAACTCCAGTTCCTGTGAGGTGCATCCAGCATCACTGTGCAGTAAGAATCTGAGCTTGCTTTCACCGTTTAAGTGCACGTTTTATACTGCTTCAACTTTCTGTTTCTCTTCTTCTGTTTGTTTAGGCCCAAGAGTTTCCCTCCAGCCCCGACGCAAACAACACGCTAAATGTTGAACACCTTGAGGGCTTTGAAGAGATGCGTGTCGAGCTGGACCAGGCTGAGCTGAGGCAGAGGGAACTTCAAGATCGTATTCACCAGCTAGAAATAGAAAACCAGGAGCTGCAGGCAGCTGTCAGCCTTCAGAAAGAACAAGTACAGGTAGAAAAAGAGAAGAGCAATAACTACAGTGTGGAGAACTCCCGTCTGACAAAGATGATCACAGACTTACAGAAGCAGTGTGAGGTCTCACACTCAACTCAGAGTACTGTTCATGACCTGCAGAAGTGCCTGCAGTCATTGGAACTGAATGCAGTGGAGCAGCAGAAGGAATATTCAACAAAGTTGGAGCAACTGGTGACCAGCAAGGAAGACTCTGCTTCAAAACTGCAGATGTTGAATCAGGAACTGGAGGCCTCCAGGGCTTTGATTGCTGTGAAGGATCTTTGCATCGATGAGCTCAAAGCCAAACTGAGTTCCACAGAACAGAAGAACCTCAACCTCCTTGGTAAAGTTGATGCTGCCTTGGAGGAAAAGGGACAACAAGCCACAGCCCAATGTGACTCTGCCCTGCAGATACCAGCACTGGTAGAGAAGCTTCAGGAGGCAGAAAAGGAAAAGGCAGACATGCAGAGACTGAGTGACAAACATGCAGCTCAGCTGAGAGCAGCCAGGGAGGAGCTACAGCTGAAAGAACAGGCACAGAAGGAGCTGGAATCCAGATTCCATCGTCTCACTGCTGAGTCCAAAGAGGAAAGTGAAAAGCTGCTTGGGAGCCTGGAAACAAGAGCAAAGGAAATGGATGCGCTTCAGAAGGCTTTAACCCTGAAAGGGAAGGAGATGGCTGAGCTTCAGACCCAGGTAATGGGGTCGCTGGCTCAGGTGGGGTCACTGGAAAAAAGTCTTGAGGAAGCAAGGAAGGAAAAAGAGAAACTTGAGGAGGAGTATGGTAGGAGGGAAGGAGCACTGAAGCAGGAAGCCCAGTCACAAGCAAAGCAACTTGAAGTCCAGGAGGGTCGCTTAGCAAAGGTGAGTCAGGCTGTGCGCAGCCTAGAGGAGCAGAGCTGCAAGCTCTTGTCTGAGAAAGAACAACTCAGCCAAAAGGTCAAGGAGCTGGAGGAGCAGGTGGAGCAGCAAAACTCTGCAGTGAGCCAAAAGGATGAGGAGAGCAGGCAGCTGAAAGTGGAGAAGGTGAATTTGCAGCAGTCCAAGGAGAAGATGGAAGGGAGGCTGAAAAATTTGGAAGCTTCTAAAGCTTCCCTGGAAGCTGAGGTAGCCAGGCTGAGGGCCTCTGAGAAACAGCTTCAGAGTGAGATAGATGATGCCCTGATGTCAGTTGATGAAAAAGAGAAGAAGCTGCGGGATGAGAACAGACAACTGGATGAAGACTTGCAGAATGCCAGGAGGCAAAGCAAAGTTCTGGAGGAGCGACTGGAGGCTCTGCATTCAGACTATGAAGAACTAAAGCAAAGAGAAGAGACCACCAAGGAGTCTTACACTGCACTCGAAGGGCAGCTGAAGAGCACTAAACAGCATAACTTCCAGATGGAGAACAGCTTGAGCACCTTAAAGGAAAGCCAAGAGTGTCTCCAGTCACAGCTCACAGAGAAGGAAGTAGAGCTGCAAGGCCTGGAGAGCCAGTGTGAGCAGCTAAGAGAAGAAGCTGAAAGACAAAGAAAGAGAGCAGAAACTCTTGAGGCAGAAAAGCTGAGTGTGGAAAAGACATGCCTTCAGCAGGCAGAGCTCATCCAGGCCCTCACAGCAGAGAAGGAATCCCTGGGAAAACAGCAGCTGCAGCAGCTGGCTTCTCTGGAGACAGAGGCAAAAGAGCTGACCTGCAGGCTGACCGTCAGCCAAGAGCAGCTAGAGGTCAGCCGTGGGGAAGTGTCCAGGCTGCAAGCAGAGGTCCTCGACCTGCGAGTCAAGCTTCAGCAGGCTACTGACGAGCGGGAGCAGATCGGAGGTGAGCTCGCGGTCACAGAGACTGTCCTGGGCCAGCAGAAGGCACTTGTCCAGCAGCTGAAAGAGCAGAACGAGTCACTCAACAGAAATCATGTACAAGAGCTGGTGCAATGCAAAGAAAGAGAAGAAGTGCTGAGGAAAGAGCAGGAGGCAGCAGCCCATCAAAAAGCCGAGCTGGAAAGCAATTTCTTGAAGCTGAAGGAAGAGCTGTCCAAGGTTAAGCAGTACTTGCAGGTTGCTAGAATGGAAAACGAGGAAAACGAAGATCTCCTCCACAGGACCAACACAGATATGGCTGAACTTGGTATTCAGATTTGTGCCTTGACCTCTGAAAAGGTGAATGCAGAAGAGCAGTTAGCCCAGGCCACAGAAAGGCTAAAAGAACTGCAAGCGCAGGCAGCAGAACAACAGGAGAAGCTGAAGCTTGACATCTCTAATCTCAGAGAGGAGAGCAAGAGCCTGCAAGAGAAATTAGAGGAGGCTCAAAAAAGTGCCTCAGCTGTGCCAAATCTGCAATTGCAGCTGGAGACAGTAAAGAAGGAGGCACAGAATTTCCAAGAGACCAGCCAAGAGGAGCTGTCTGCAATAAAATTTCAAATGAGCACAGAAATTCTAAGTTATCAGACAAAATTCAAGGTAAATTAATGGGCTGCTATAGCTGAGGAATCTGTGCAGGATTTCCCCTGCTGTACTGTCAGCTGCAGCAATAACTGCTTGACAACCTGAGGTTTGCTGTGGCTCAAGCTCTGCGATGGCCGTGCAGCTGGCCTTAGCCTGGGAATCTGGAATATCTCTGCATTCACAACCTAGACCTGTTTGAGGTGAAATAACTCTGCAGTTACTGGAGGTGTGTAGTGTGGCCACCTGAGCACAGAGGAGAGCCCATGCAATATGGAAAAGTCAGCCAACAATGGGAAGTGAGAGGATTCTTTATGTTGGCAGTGGAGGTGGCATCTTCTGGAACTATTCCCACAGCTGGGGCTTTTTCTCTTGTGGTGGGAACTCTGCAAGACCTGTTCCCCACACCTGTAACACTGCTTCTCCTTAACACTGCTTTTGATAAAAGCAAGCTTAGGCTGTGACCTTTTGTGGTTCATTCCCTCATGTAGTTTTGCTTTTGCCTGCTGAAGGTGGCAGCTGAGAAGATCAAAGTTTTGCTTCTAGAAAAATGTGAGCCAGGGCTGTAGATGTGCAACACCACAGCTAAAGGCTGATGGTTTCACACTGTTTGTTCTGCCATTCTGAGGTAACAGCTCAGGCTGGCAGTGGATCAGAGGCTGTGCCACTGGTGGTATCCAGAAAGCCCACCAGTTGGAGAAAACAGCATCTGGTCATTTGTATTTATTTTTATGAAGGCTTCTTAAACCTCAGTGTGATTTGGGCTCCCTCACTGTTTTGGGCCAAAGCATTTCACAAGCTGGGCCTAGGTTTTTGTTGAGAACTTGCCCTTTGCAAGCCACAGTAAAACACAGCTGGTCTTCCACCACAGAGGGGTCAGCCCATGAGCTGGCTATCTCCTTAGCTGTCTTTCATTAGTCTGACAGTCATGCTGCATGTAGCCAGTAAGAGCCCTCCTGGTTCACAGTGGGGAATCCTGTGGCTGAGGGGCTGTTCTCCAGGGCAGTGCTAACTCCTGGCTCAATCTCTGGCAGGCCGTCAGCGAGGAGTGTGGGAGCGTAAGGGAGCAGCTTGAGGAGCAGAAGCGACAACAGCGTGCTGCAGAGGAAGAGATTGCAGAGTTACAGGTAGGTGCTTGATCTGATTAGCAGGTAGGGGTGTTTGTGTCAGCAGGCATTACTGTTACAGTTCAGAGTGCAGGCAGCATTTCTGAGCCCTGCCTGTGGTTCTGAGGAGGCCCTTGGGCAGGTACAGGTGCTGCAGACAAAGTACTCAGCAACTGGAGATTACCCACTGAAACAGTGTGAAAGGCACAACAGCACTTTGGATTGCCCTGCTTTGAAAGCCACTCAGGTTTTGGGTAAGATCTGGTTCTCTGTGTTTCATAAATGGGGATGCAGGTTTAAAAGGGGTCTGAATTAGGCCCTGCCTGCCCACTACACACAGCCACATGTGTGGATCCAGCTGTTTGCAGGACACAAGGGGCACTGAATCAGAAAATTAATTTGGCTGACAACCCATGTGGAAAATCCCAGGATTTTCACAATACATTTGTCAAACAGTTGAGGGAGGAGAGCTGAGGTGTAAGGAATTCAGACAGGAGGAAATTCAGGCGATTGAACCTGGCCTTGCCTGCCAGCAGAGATAAGTGCAGCTTCAGATGGCTTGCCCTAGGTGGTCCTGCTTTGGCTTAGGGGTTGGACCCAATGATCTCTGGAGGTTCCTAACATTCTTTGACTCTATGATTCAGATGCAATTAGATATGTTCCCTGGGCTGGCAGACCTCTCTGGAGGGGCTAGCTCTGGAAGAAGCTTTTGTTTCCATTGCCCATCGTGTTCCATATAGCTTTGACAAGCAGCATTTGCCTAATTTTAATTTACTTTTTTTTTTCCCCATTTGAAATTTTCAGGAAAAACTTTGAGGGTGTATTCTTTTGTCATTGTCTTCAGGAGATTTTCTTTGATAAGGATGCAAAAGCTCAGTTGCCATGGACTAAGAATCACAGGGCTTAGAGTCTATCCCTTATTCAGTGTGACAGAAGTAATCAATCAGTAGTACACAACTAATTAGTGTCTGCTTACCCTGTAATATCTTAATCAGTGGTTTGGCTTTAACTGGTTCTTTTAAAGCATTGTTTAGGTGTCTCAGTAATTGTCCAAGTGTTGTTTTCATACATAAGGAAACACAATCATTTGTTTCACTAGGCTGCAAACACAAGTTTGTCTAGAAAGCTGGATGAAGCAAGAGAGCAGCTCTCTGAATCAGAATCTGCTCGGCTGCAGAAGGAAGAGGAGGTGACAGCTCTGAAAGACCTCTTGGAAAGGTGGGTGTGAAACACAGCACACATGAAAGCAAGGTTTAGGTTTTAGTGTTTATTGCATGTCTTCTTTTAGGAAACTGAAAACCATTTTATAACCTCCTTTCACCTTCTAGGTTAGTCACAAAATGAAAACACCAATGTTGACTGTTTTTTTTTCATAAGGAATAGAAAATTTATGCTTTTCGACAGTTGTTTTTTTTCCCTCTCCTCTTCATGAAGATTCAGGGAATCAGGAAGAACTATTTGAATGGGACCAGACTGCATCTTTGACAATTTTCTTAGCAGGCTCTGTTTTTAAGGTCTGCATGTGGGCATCTGTGTTTTGAAGTATCTGGCAGTCCAGAGTAGGTCTTCATGAGGCACAAGCTCACATGGAGTCTGATGGGTTAACCAAAACCATTGGTTTTTCACATTTCTTTGCTGATATCATCTGTCTTTGTGGGAAGACTGATGACTCAATCTGTGATTAAGGTTGTCAATACAAAGTCTGCCTCATCAGAATATTTGAATTTGGCTGAACTGGCTGAGTCCAGACCAGCTCACTTCTTCATGTGTTGCTGTAGTGGTTTTGATCCATTGCTAGGACTCATGGTGCTAACTTCACCATCTCTTCAAGAAACACTGTATGTATTCTTGGAGGTGTGCTGGGGGCACTTCTTTCCACTGGCTGTGCAATGAGCTGAGTTGTCTTAACCTGAGCTTAGCTGCAAGGATGTTAGTTTTATCCCTACTGTGGTATGGTACCATCATAAGTTTTGCTAGAAGCAGGGCATCCAAGGAACTGCTGATTACTGCCTGTGTTCACCAGATAACAGATCTGTCTGCACTTTCAACCTTCACAAGCATGGATTGATTCTGGCTAGCTGTGAAAAATGTGCAGACTGAGAACTATTTCACTGAAACTGCCTGTTTGTCAGGGTGGAGCTCCCCTTTCCTCCATGGGTAAGGTTTGAATGCACATGAACTAAAAATGATTCTTAATTGCCTTTGATCAGGATCCAGAAAGAAGATGATGAAGCAAAAGAGAAGGTCCTGGATTACAGTGAGAAGCTCAGCAAGGTGGCAGCAGATAAAGACAGCAGTGACCAGAAGCTATTTGCTGTGCTGGATGACCTGACAAGAACAAAGCAGTTCCTTGAAGAACGTTTGATAGAACTTATCAGGTTGGCATCAAAATAAACAGCAAGCAGAAACTGAAACCCTGGCTCAGAGTGTTAAGGGATGCAGTCTGGGTGGTTCAAACTTGTATTGCCCAATTGCAGGTGCAGGTAATGGTCATGTTCAGCAGCGGCTGGAATTTTGCATTTCCATAAAGCAGTCAAAAATACAACACCCAATATTGTCTGCTCCTTGATTTGCTGTCTCACAGAAATAGATAGTGCTTTGCATGGCATGTATTTTTCTCCCTCCTTTCAAGAGCTTCAGTAGGTTCTTTGGTCTGCTTTTTTTTTATGTCTGGAAGCTCCTCAGAAGTTACAACAAAAGAGTTTTTATTGTGACGCTTTCACTCGTACTCAGATTGAGGCTGGTTAAAAGTAAACCAACACTGATCATTTCTATGTGTGCTCCTTTCTTTTAACTGTCTCTGTAGAGATAAGGATGCTTTGTGGCAAAAATCAGATGCTCTGGAGTTCCAGCAGAAGCTGAGTGCAGAGCAGAGGTGGCAGGGGGACACGGAGGTCAATCACTGCCTGGACTGCCAGAGGGAGTTCTCATGGATGGTGCGTCGGCACCACTGCAGGTCAGTTGTGGAACTCTGTGTGCTGAATTCAGTGTGATCATCTACATGGATGAAATACCTCTTGGATCATACATAGAGATGAAATACCTCTTCATGTTCCCAGATCAGAGGTAATTATTGATTGCAGAGTAGACTTTTTTCCAAAAGGGGAAGATGAAATAATTTCCTACACAGCCAGCTTGCTTGCAGTTACCACATCTAGATTCATTCAAACATTTTTCAAGGTCTTAGTGATGTGTTTGTTTTGGCTCTTTGCTGTTCTTTCTCCTCATGACCTCATGAGTCATGTAAAGTATGTAGGACTGGGACTGTTTCAATTGCAAAATGAGTGGAGGGATTAATAAGGAGTGAAGTAATTTCTGGTGACAACTTCCAGATTACTCATTTCTGCTAAACTCTGGGAAAACTGCATGTTTGCACCTACTAATGATTTATATTATTAGGAAAAACAAGCCCAGTATGGCTGCATGGATAACAGTCATCCCTGCAGGATGCTTTTGTTCATGAAAATCTTAACATGGCCATTAAAAAGTAGTTTCCAGGTTGAATACTGAGAGGGCAGAAGTGGTAAGTGTGGATGTTTGTATCTAATACTGGTTTTCTTCCCTGTAGAGACACACAGATGTTCTTACAATCCTCATGGTCAAAAGGTTTTGCTCTCAGTATGAGATTTGTCCTGGGTATATATTTGGTATATATTATTTATTTGCATTGCATATTTGTGGATATTTAGTAGTTCTGTGTCTTTATATTTAAACATTTAATTTAATGTATTTTTAGTATTTATTTTAATGTGGGGTTTTTTTCCCCATTTGCCCTCCTTATTTTAGGCAACAAAGTGTGAGTGTGAATTTGTCCTGTTTGTTAAGAAAACTCACTTCACCTCAGTCAGTATTGCGAGTTCTGGCATGAATGTAGCATTGGAACTTTGCAGAGAGCAAGGCAGTTGTGGCAGAGCCCCAAACTCTGTCCTGCAGATGTGTCCCATCTCTGTGGTCCTCCTCTAACACCTTTGGTTTCCACTCGTTTCTAGAATGTGTGGTCGCATTTTCTGTTACTACTGCTGCAACAACTACATGGTGACAAAGCCTGGTGGGAAAAAGGAGCGTTGCTGCAGAGCTTGCTTTAGTAAGCCAAGAGTCATTGTGGACAGTGCAGATGACTCTGGATCCAGTGCCAACCAGGAAGGATCCCCAGCTTCACTGGAATCCCCTGTGTCACCATCTGAGAGGGCTCTTGGTTAGTGTGCTCTCTGTTTGCTGTGAGAAATGAGTAGAGTTTAGCTATTCTTCAGGAAATCACATGGTCACCTTCTGCTCCAGGGACCTGCAGGTTCATGGAGTGTTCTCAGGATGGGACTGGTCCCATCTTTTAATGTGATTGGTATTGAGAGAAAATTGCATGTATGTTAAATGCCAGCCAGGCTGAGGTTTTCACTTGGTTCCTAGTTATTAGCTAATGCTCTGTAAAGGCAGAGCAATGGCTTAGTCTTTCCCCTTGAGGATTTCACATGTTTATTTTCACCCAGCCAGCTAATGCTGTTGTTTTCTTTTCATCTCCTTTATGGCACAGTTGCAAGTGAAGCCTCCAAACTACTAGATGATGCAGCATTTGATATAATCACTGATGAGGAGCTGTGCCAAGTACAGGAATCGGACTCACTCCACAGTGAAAGTCAGATGGAGAGAGACTCTCTGGATCAGAGCGTGACAGATCTGTGAGTAAATACAGCTTCATGGAGAGGGCTCTCTTGGAGGTTGGATGGAGGGCTGGGGGCTTAATTCAATGGAATAAAAGCCAGCCTCTGAAGGAGCAGGGAACCATTGCAGTGTGCCTCAGCATAATGCCTTCAGTTGCTTCTCGGCATTAGAGGTATTCACAGAAGCACTTGCAGGACGAAGCAGCTGTAAGGGGCTCTGTACATCCTCTGCTCTCCACTTCAGGTTTCTGACTTTTCAGGTAGTTCAGGAAGGTTCTCATGCTGGGTGACTGAAGTTCTCTCCAGAATTCATTGCACTGCTGCAGACTGGTTGCCACATGAAGCCAGATGTCCCAGATGTGTAGCTACCGCTGCCAGAGCTCAGGTGTTCATGAAAACAGAAAACTTTTGAGGGCAGGGCTGAAACAGCTTCCTTCAGGTTTTCATTATGAAAGGACTTCTTACTTCTAACTCCCAAAGCCTTTCATGAGGTTGGTCACAGTATTTTTAGAATGCTTTGTGAGAAGTGGTTTCTGTATATAAGAACAGGCACAGTGGAGCACACTGTCCAGCAGATGCCCAAGGAAGAGCATCAGACCAGGATAAGCATGAAGTAATATTTCTAAATGCTCCCCCAGCCTCTGACCATCTGTCTGAAGGATTTGCTGAACCAGAGCTGTTCTCTTCTTGCTGTAGTGTACTTTCCATGCTTTGGTTCTTCCTGCCTTCCAACCCCAATTCATTGCACTTTTGAAAGAGAAGCAGTCCAGACTATTTCAGGAGACACACCATGGGTGAGCAGGGGACTTGGCAAGCTGCAGGAACGTCCTTACTGCTGCCACCTGGTGTGAACAGGTCACACAAGAGCAGAATCTCCTGTCAGGGTACATGAGCTCCAGTGAAATCGTCAAACTTCAGTTTAGCCTGTTAGCAGAACAGGACTGTGGTTTTCCCTGGACAGGTTTGTCTCTAGAATGTGCAAAAGAAGGATTCCAGAATTTGGCATTATGACTATGGGAACGTTCCTGATGTAGGAAAGCATCAGCATGCAGCTAGCATTTCACCACATACTGCTCACAGAATTACGGCTTTCCTTTTTTCCCTCATCCTAGAAACAGCACGTGCAATTCTTCAACTGTTGACGAAGCAGAAGAGTGGCAAGTTGCTCAAGATGCTGAGATCTGCTTGTTGAAGTCGGGAGAAATCATGTAAGCAGTACAGATATGTTACCACCAGGCTGAAAGTGTAAAGGCTGAGCTCAGATACCAGCTGTGTGAGACTCCTGTAAGAGCTGATTGCTCGTGTTCCACAGTGGAATTTGCTCTGAGGAAAAGCAGAGACTAGAGCTCAACTAAGCAGCAGCAGCAATGAGCCAGGTTTTCTCTCTGAGAGTAAGCACAGGCTTGGATCTCTCCAAGTAATTGTACTTTTGTCCCTCACAGGACCAAACTACCCCTTACAGTGGAAGAGATTTTAAATTTTGGGGAAAGTAACAGAGAGCTGTTCATTAAATCCAGCACCTACAGCATCATTCCCATCACTGTTTTAGAGATGGGGCTGACAATCAGCTGGATCTTTTCGTCAGACCCTAAGAGCATATCTTTCAGCGTCATCTACCAAGAGGCGGAGGACACGCCACTGGATCAGTGCAAAGTAAGGCCTTGGTTTCCTTTCTGCTTCAGCAACTGTCTGGAGAACCAGCAGCTGTAGCTGGAAGGTCTCTGCAGGAGTGCCAGTTGCTGCTGTGTTAAGGACTTGTACTCAATGAAGCTACAGCTCTCCTGAAGGCAGAGCTACACCCTTAGTTATGTAATGTTGCCTGCAAACGCTGAGTTGAAAAACTCTCTCACTTCATTGATCACATCTGCAATTTAACCACTGGTATTAGCAAAAATAAACCCCAGGGCTACAAAAGCCTTATTTTTTTCCCTCTTCAGTAGTACTTCATTTGTTAGCTCCTTTGGGCTGATCTGGGGGAATAAGACATTTATTTAACATGCATTTGTTAACTCCAGGGTAACTATCTCTGTGTAAAGTCTTCTTGTTTTTCAACTGCAGGCTGAATGAAGAGTGTTCTTTCCATCTTGCCTATTTGATAAAACTTTTATTGTTGTTGGAGTTTCATTAGATAACTAATTAAGATTTGCTGAGAAATCTTACTTTATAATACAAAGAATATAACCCATATATTAGAAGACATTTGCCTAAATCCTGCTCTTGGTTATATTTGTCTATATTTCATACAGGACTGCTGATGTTAGTAAACTTGCTTAGATTAACATTAAAAAGGTTAGGATTTGTTTGTCTCTTTAAAGTGGAGTTTTGTAGTCTTAGCTTGTAGAGGTTGCCAAAGGAAAGAGATGTCTCACTGTGAGACTTTGGGTTAATTTTGATGCTAATCAGTGAAAAGAAATAGCTTTGCTGGCACACTCTGGGAGTGTGAAGTCTAAGAATATTTCTGAAGGAAAATGTGAATTTGTAGGGCAAATAGCAAGTTCTGTTTTGATATTTTTTTTGTTGCATTCCAGGTTCTTATTCCTATGACCCGCTGCAACTCTCATAAGGAAACTATAAGAGGACAGGTGAAGGTCAGAAACTCTGGAATCTACACACTGATATTTGACAACACATTCTCCAGGTGGGTGTGCAAGATGAAGTAAGCCTGGTTTCACAGGTGGTGGAACTGATGCACTGTTATTTTGCCACTCAGAAGCAGGCATGGCAAATTGGTCCTAGGTTTTGTGTTCCACTCGCAGCAGATCTGTCTCAACCTCAGGAAGTAAACACAGAAGCAAGCAATTTGTGACTCTTTCCAATACAGTTCAGTCAGGACTGTTATGGTATTAACCCCATACCTGGCAGCCCTTGTTCAGCCATACTACTTTTTGGGGTTATTTTTGGTCTATGAATTTAAAGACTGAGCATACTTCTAAGGCTTCCTGTCTAGCTGACTTCTGCTAACGTGGACACCTTCTGATCTTCTGTTTCTCGACAGGTTTATCTCCAAACGAGTGTTCTATCACTTGGCCATCGAGCGACCTGTCATCTATGATGGAAGTGACTGCCCTTAGCCTTGGGCACACAGGGTTATTTTAAATTCTATTTTAAGAAATGCTGTTATTTATGTACCTGTAAGCATTATGATTACCACTGTGTTGGAAGACTTTGAAACTATGCAATAGCTGCAATGCACTTAGAGAAGATGTAGACACTAAAAACCAGAAGCCTTTTTAGGAACACTAATGGCTCTGTACCATGTACAGACTGCTCTGAAGCCACGGTGTGTGACTGAACAGGTCAAGTCGTGTTCCAACCACTTTTCTTTCCAGTGGGGAGAAAAGTGAGAGGGCATCTAAATGCAAACTGAAGTTCTCTACTGAAAATTAAATTACTTTTCTTCCAAAAATATCCTTCAAAAGGAAATGTAAAGAAAAATGTGTGCTTTGTTGGCCTCTTCTCTGAGGAATAAACTTAGGTGTTTCTGTTCTGCACCAGGACTCTTGGTCAGAACAAACTATGCAATACTTCAGCCTTCACAGACATCTGTTGTAACCCAGCCAGAATTTTGTACCTTTTCCAAGCTTCAAAAACAGCCAGCATAGGGTATTTACACTTTGGGTTAAGGTTTGGTGAGTCTTACCTGGCTTTTACAAATGCTTCAGTACTGAATACCAGTTACAAACAGTCCTTCTCTGGAGACTTTCAAAGCCAACATGGATGTGTTCCTGTGTGACCTGCCCTGCCCTAGGTGATCCTGCTTTGGCAGAGGGGTTAGACCTTCCAACGCCCTGACATTCTGTGATTTTGTGAACAACAGGAATCAGCAGCTCCTTTCACTGTTACTTGCTGTCCTCTATAAGATGGCCCAGAGAAAGCAGCTCTTACAGTGCAAGTACTGCTCACTGTGGGTGACATCAGGAAGAAGAGCACTCTTTTTCCCTGCTCCAGCGCCTCACTCATCAGCATTCACAGGGAAGCAAAGCTTCCAAGGAGGTCAGCACCCTCTCTCACACGAAAGGTAGCAACAATGTCTGAAATGAGTTTGTGTATTCTGCGTCCTTCTTAACCCTTGTAGCCAACTGCTAAGCTTCTATCTCAGATTTGGTGGCAGAGCTGGCCATGAACGCTACCTTTTAAGGAAGACTGGGCTCTTGTTTGTACTAAATTTCAGTGCTTTCTATATAGAATTTCAACTTCTTGCCAAAATATCTGAAAGCTAATTTTTCTCTTAGCAATTCCTATCTTCTGATGGAAAGGCAAAACATTGTGGCAGAACAAAAAGGCTGTTTCTCCTAGCAGCTCTCATCATCATTTTAGCCATGTCTGAGTTCTGATGTCATTGCGCTCCAAAGAACTGAAAGGTTTTAGTGCAGCAGTTGGTAGCAGACTGCCTACAGGAACCATTGATTCTTGGTGGCAGCTGTAGCTGGTATACAGGGGTCATGGTGGGAGACAGAAAATAAAACATGAGGGGAAGGAAGAAAAAAGGCCAGGCACAAGCTGAAGAGGATTATTTAGAGGAGGGGAAAGGGACAAACTTGGAAATGTGTAAACAAGAGCAGGGAGGGATCTGCTCTCCTAGGGAAGGTAGTCAGGACAGTCCAGGCTGCATTTGTGTCAACAGTTTGATCCTTTATCCATTAGGGATCTCCTACAGCAAAAGGCTGCTTATTTAAAAGGTGAAGATCACAGGCAAGTGATGGACATTTCAACAGTAGCAGCTGAAGTAGAGAGAAATTTGTGATCACAGGAAAGTAAAGCATGCTGCAGGTAAAGCTAGAGGTTGCTGATCATTCATTCCATTTCCTAGCAATGTATAAATGCAGTGATGCTGGAAAAGACTGTGGAAGAAGGACTGCTTTCCATGGAGGACCTCGAGCTTGGGTAACTGGCTCATCAACAGCTTCCCCTTGCCTTTGGATGCCTCTTCCCACTCTTGGTGGTGCATTCCCCTGCCTCTGCCAGGCAGAGGGGTCAGCAGAAGGTGCAAGCTGGGTATCGCCTTTTCTGAGGGAACAGCTAAAGCCTTACCTGGCTGTGTGCAGAGAAGTGCAATGGACAAGAGGCTGAAGGTGCAGGCACTAAATGGTTCATGGGTTATGGCAGGTGTCGGCACTGAAGCTGGTTTGTACTGCAGTAGGCATGGAGATACTATTTATTGCTTCAGGTGGAGTGCTGGGGACCTTGTGCTGTGCAATTTCACTGAGCTCTTACTGAAGGCTGCTGCAGTTTCCCGTAAGCTTTTAGGTGTGGTTTCTCAAAGCGGTGTGCTGCTGTTTGAGTTAGAATACTAATCTTGACAGGATATCTTTCTTAAAATGCCACATGTGAGGTAAAGGAACACTGCCAACTGTCTTAGGCCAAAATATGACAACTCTGCTCAGAAGTATTTGAAATCTCTCCATTCAGACTTATTTGACAGACTTGCCTCTGGGTTTCCTCTATGCATTCCGAGTCCCAGCATTTTTTCATCCTGTGGCAAATGCTTTGAAGCCACTGTTGGTGTAACTCCTGAAGTACTTGGCTCGATGCTTCCCTGCCAGCCTTTCATGGCTGAAGCAGATGTTTGGGAGGAGGGCAATAAAAGCACTAGGTTGTTTTTATTTAGCATTTGAGTCTTTTCTTCAGATTTTCCTGCCCCGTAAGAGTGGTTTGATGGCTGTTTTGCCATAAACCTGTAGAAAAGAAAGATGAGTATTGACAAAGGGAAAACAGCAAATGAAGAAATACTCAAGTGCTAAAGTACAACAAGTGGACAGGAGTGCAACTGTTCAAATCAAGTGTTTGAGAACAGGAATCCCATGGGGAAGAGGGAAGTCTCTTATACCTCATTACCAACCTTTTGCTTGAATGACCCAGACAGTTTATTACTGGAGCCACAGAAACCCAGTGAAGGATTTGGTACAAGTGGAGGTGTGTGTAAGAGATTCTTTCAGTCAGGCACCTTCCATCTCTGTTTATGAAGCCCTTGTGCCAAGGGAGCTGATCACTCTGTTTGCTTACAGGTGATCTGTTGGACTGGGATTTTTATTACCTGCAGCAATGTAATTAAGATAAAATAAATATTTCAAATTGACCATGAAATTAATTTCAGGGGATGTCACACTCATGGCACAATGGAGTGTACATTGGTGGGTTTTCTGGCTGCTGGAAGACGGAGGCAGAGGTTTACGTGAAGGAGTGAAGGCAGCTGCTTTAAGAAAATGACAGTGTTCCTCTACTCAGTGTTGCTTTATGAAAGATCTCTGAGATGTATTGCACAAGGGTGTACCACGTTACAAAACAGCTGCAAAAGCCTGACTTTGCTCCTTCTTACAAAATGGCAATTGCACTATTGTTTTTAACTATGCTCAACCGCTTGTTCAAAGCATCTTTTGGTCCTAACTGCCAAAGAATTACAAACCCCCTTCACATCAAACTTCATGCTCCAGATGAGGAAGAGGAGGTTTTCTGTGTCCCAATATGTGTACAGTTACAGAGATACAGACGGTTGTATATTGGAATGTTTCTTCATGCTTTTTTCCTTTTCCCCCTCTTTTAACCTCAGGAATTAAAAAAAAATAAAATTCTGTGTCACTGAGGATGTGTGTCCCTTTCTGTCCTGTAAAGATAGCTTTGTCTGGGAGAAAAAAGCAGATAACACAATCATCTAAGCAGAAAAAGCTTTATAGAATAAGGAATACAGAAAACAACTGATGGAGGCTGATGGAGGAAGGCCTCATCTTTGTGCCAGAACAACAGCCCCAGGGCATGCGGTAAGGCACAGGCTCCTCTGAGCTGTTGGGGGCAGGGGGACAGCAGGCCCTTGTCACCACAGTCATCACTGTTACTTGTTATCTCCTTTTCCTCAGGGGAGTTTCCTGATGGGGTGGAGGCTTTGACCCTTCAGATCCCCATGCTTCAGCAGCAGCCCCTGCTCCATATTTACTCTAAGACAGCCTCCAAGCAAAGCGTTATCCACAGTGGAAGAGACCTGCAGCGTGCTGTGAGTGACCATACCTGGCTGTGAATGGCTGCAGGGGAGGCTGCAACTCTTGGAAGCCTTTGCCTGCACCTCCAGTGCTCTGGTTTTAGCCATACTGAACAAGACCTCTTCCTGTCCTTGGTGCTAGGGTCTTAAGTGTTTACACTAGGGATGGTGAAACAATGGCCCATGTTACCCAGAGAGGTGGTAGGTGCCCCATCCCTGTCACCATTCAGGTCAGGTTAGATGGTGTTCTGATCTAGTCCAAGATGGCCCTGCTCCCTGCAGAGTGGACAAGATGATCCAGCTTGTGATTTTGTGATTCTGCTCTATGAAACTGGGAGAGAAGTGGATGGCAAGCAGTTCTGCAGAAAGGGATCTGGCTGTGCTGGTGGACAGCAGGCTCTATGTAAGTTAGCAGTGTGCCCTGGCAGCCCTGCATCCCCACATCCTGGGGTACATCAAACCCAGCATCACCAGCTGGTCAGGAGAGGGGACTGTCATGGTAAACGTTTGTGTGGCCTCATCACAAGTACTGTGTGCAGTTCCCCACATTTTAAAAAGGATGAAGTTACTTGAATGCAGCCAGAGAGTACAAAGCTGGTGAGAGGACTAGGAGCAATGTCCTGTGGGGAGTGGTGGACCTTGGGTTTGTCTGGTTTGGAGAGAAGGAGGCTGAGGGTCACCCTCATTGCTCTCTACAGCTCTCCGAGGAGGGAGGGGATGTGGAGAAGAACATGGCGATCTCTTCTCTCTGATGCCCAGTGCCAGGACCTGTGAGAAGGGTTCAGAGCTGCACCAGAGGTGGGTCAGACTGGACATCTCTTCACCGAGAGCGTGGTCAGACCCTGGAATAGGCTTCCGGGAGGGGTGATTGATGCCTCTAGCCCCTGTCACTTTTTAAGAGGCATATGGACAATGCCCTTAACAATACAGTGGTCAGCCCTGAGGTGGTCAGACAGCTCACCTGGATGATTCTCGCCCGTCCCTTGCAGCATTCCCTGCTGCTTGCCGGCGACAGGCTGCTGCCGGACGGCCGGGGCTGTGCGTAGAGGCAGCGGGGCTGCGCAGGTTGCCCGGGAAACGGCTGCTGGGAAGGCGGGGCGGCGGGCGAGATGGGTGACGTAAGCGAATCGCCACCAATAGGAGCGCCGCAAGGGTGCTCGCGAGGCTGCCTTCTCCATGGCAACGCCGAGCCTGCCGTTAGCCGCCGGGCGCCGCGGCCGCCATGGTGAGTAGAAGGCCTTGCTCCCCACCTCCCGGCGCAGCAGCGACGGAGATGGGCGGGAGGCCGGCTCTGAGGAGGGGCAGGGAGGCGGTTCGGTCAAGGCTCTCTGGGCAGAAGGGGCTGCTGCCGCTACCCGCCGTCTGAGCACCCGCGTCACGCCGTGCGACCCTGTGGAGAGTGGTGGGGCCTGGAGTTCCTGCAGGCTTCAGTGCCCCGTGTGCTTAACTGCGCTTGCAGCACAACAGCTTTAGCCTTTCTGTCTTTATGTGTTAGTTTAATGCCCTTTTGAGTCTGCTGTCTAGATTGTGAGGTTTCAGTGCACGTGCTGGCATGTCTCCCGTCTATAATGAATAGAAACTTTTCACCTGAAGAAAACCCTGCAAAGAGAGCATCAGTTGAGCTTTTCACATGTTTTCTCATTTGCAAGATGTGGGACTTTATAGGAAGCATCATGCTTGCAACCCATTGTGCGAGTTTATTTACTACTGTTGCTGTTTTCTTTTTCTGCCTTTAATTTTTAAGCAGCTGAGATCTGTGCTCAGGGTTCCAGGTGTTGCCTTTTCACTCGAGCTACCCTTTGCAGCTGGGTTAATAAGGACAAGGTGATTGGTTTCACTGTTTTGTCTGAGTAGCTGCACACCTGCCTCCAATACCAGCAATCCTAACTCACTGCAGGGGGGTGTAAATGAAACCTGATTTCACCTGTGGCTCATCAGCTCTCCAGGGCTGTGCTGATAAACTCCCATTTGTGCCTTGTTGTGCCTCCTTGTGAGTTGTTCTGCTGCACAAGCAGGATTTATTCTCCTGCAGGCTTTCTGGTTCTGGCCCTCTGATTGGCTCCAATTTTGTGTCTTTTCTTACAAAAGTAAGTCACTTGTGGCCTTGCTTTCCATCCTGTTAAAGGAAGAACATTTCTGTGAGGTATGTAGGGGTAACAGCCATGAAAGCGTGGCTTGTTAACATGCTAAGCCTATGAAAGCAAGCACAGAAAGGAGTAAAAGGCAAGTCTGCACAGTGCTTGTGCTCCATTTTGGCTTGTTCCAGGGCATCTTTGTGTTTATGCCCTTGTCTGCAGGCAGAGCTGGGCCTTAACGAGCACCACCAGAATGAAGTGATCAGCTACATGCGTTTTGCTCGTTTCAAGCGTGGCCTGTGCATCAAAACAGTGGATTCTTGTTTCCAGGACCTTAAGGACAGCAGGTACGGGGGGCGGGGGGGTGGGTGGTGGTGGCTCTGAGCAAGAATAAAGCAAAATATTCTAGCAACAATTGCAGGCTTAGATGCGGTGTGGGACAGCTTTTTTTCCATTGACATTTGTATGTGCTTAGCTAGGAAGAGAGAGCCACCAGTTTTGCAAATGTTAGGAGTCTCTTTAATGTTGTTCAATTAATACATAGGTGTCAACAGCATGGCTTTGCTTTCTTTATTGCTTCTGAGGTCTAAATCTGGTGCAAGACTGAGTAGTATCTATAAATGTAATGTTTCCAAGAGAGAGTTTGAATACAGTGAGCAATTAGTAGTGCCATAGTCCTCTAGCAACTACTGGCAGTAGATGTTTTCAGAGGGATGTTGCATTACAGAAGAATGATATCTGTGGTGAGGTCTCATAACAATGCGAAACTGTCATCGTAAGAAGGACACAGACCTGTTGTAGTGAGTCCAGAGGAGGCGACAAAAATGATCCAAGGACTTGAATACCTCTGCTGTGAGGATAGGCTGAGGGAGTTGGTGGTCTTCAGCCTGGAGAAGAGAAGACTCTAGGGAGATGTAGCTACCTTCCAATAGCTTATGGGATCCTACAGGAAGGATGCAGGGGGACTTTAATCAGGGTGTCTGGAGACAGGACAAGGGTGAATGGTTTGAAGCTGAGGGAGAGCAGGGTGAGACTCGAGCTTAGGAAGATGTTTTTCAGTATGAAGGTGGTGAGGCTCTGGAATAGGCTGCCAGGGAGGCTGTGGATGTCTCCTCCCTGAGGGTGTTAAAGGCCAGGCTGAGTGAGGCCTTGAGCAGCTGAGTCTTGTTGAGAGGTGTCCCTGCCCATAGTGGGGAGGTTGGAGTAGATGAGCTCTGAGGTCCCTTCCAACCTGAGCCATTCTGTGATTGTCATCATTATCACACCTGACTCATCTCCAACGCTCTTTTTAGACTGGTTGAGGAGACCTTCACAGTTGATGAGGTGACAGACATGCTGGATGGACTGCAGACTGTTGTGCACAGTGAAGTGGAATCAGAGCTCATAAACACAACCTACACCAACGTGTTGCTTCTGCGGCAGCTCTTCTCGCAGGCTGAGAAGTGGTACCTCAGGCTGCAGACAGACGTCTCGGACTTGGAGAACCGGTAACACCCTGGGCTGCACAGAATGCCCTGCAGCCATGAGAAACCTTCCAACCAGTGACTGTTTGCATTCTGGTTTTGTAACCATAGAATCCTCTTCTTTTGGTTTATGTCAACGATAGGTTAGTTTCAAGGCTTTAATCAGGCTTGTCAGAAGTTATTTGCAGTGCCCTTACTTGAATGAATCAGTTAAAAGCAGGCAATAGGATTTGCTTAAAAAGCCTTTTCCAATTGGGTATTTTAATCAGTGATGCTACACCTTACAGTTCTAATGCATATACCATACTATAGCATGGCATGATCTGCTGCATTTATTGTATTTGTGTAGGACTTAATTCTTGACTTCTACTGAGAATCTTACATGCAATACAGAGTGTGGCATCAGCCTGGTAAAATGTGTTTCATAGGTTAGCTTTTGGGGTAAATGAATGCCTCCTTTTCTTTTTCTTTTCAAGAGAACTGTTGGAGCAGGTTGCTGAATTTGAAAAGTCAGAATTTACATCTTCAAACAAGAAGGTAGAGTTTTATTTTAATCAAATCATAGTCAAGTGTCATGTGGAGTTGAGAGAGATGTTTAAAATGCATTGTGCTCTTTGTGCTTAAGAGAGAAAATTCAGAAACACCCCCTGCCACCCCTTTTTCAAAGCAATCTTTGGATCACTCCAGAAAGCAGCATTTTGCAGTTCAGCACCAGGTTTACACTGAACTTTCTTAGCTGTTTCCGTATGGCAGCTTCTGCCTCCTGATCCTCATCCCAGAGTCAGGCACATCGAGGTGTGCTGGAGGGTCTGCTCTTGGGTTCTCTTCCCCCTGGAAACTGGGGTAGACTGGAACATTGCAGCATGGAGTCAAGAGCTAGGAAGATTCCACAATGCAGATATGACTCTTAACTTATCTTGCATGATTATGGTTTGTAGCATAAAGGTATACTTAGTTCATAGTTTGCTTAAATATTTATACATATTTGAAGCTGTGT
Source organism: Dryobates pubescens (assembly GCF_014839835.1). NCBI lineage: Eukaryota > Metazoa > Chordata > Aves > Piciformes > Picidae > Dryobates > Dryobates pubescens. The sequence goes on along the minus strand of NC_071615.1, from coordinate 20,856,434 downwards.
TAATGTTTTTTACTCTTACAATGACTCATTTTTTTCTTCTTTGCTGCTTTGTCTTTTGGTGGCTGCAGCATAAGTAGTCTTTTGTAAATTCATCCTTTCATGCCTCTATGCAGTGCTGTTATTTAACCTTAGCTGAAAGTGAAGTATGTAACTTAGAAGCCCATGTATCTTAGAAATGAACTTGAGATAAGGGTCATTCATTTGCTTTACAAGAGAAAGCTGAATTGGCTGCCAGTAGTTATTTTACAGGCTAAATGTATAATCTTCTTCCTAGAAATCTGTAGAATTGATATTTTTTTTTTTTTAACCTTTATTTCTTTAGCCCAGTGCAGATCTCATTAAACCCAAACTGGCCCCATTAAATGAAGGTGGGTCAGAGCTGCTGAACAAGGTAAGAACTTGTCTGTTCAGTTGTGGTCAGTGACTGTGCTGCTTACTCATCTGAGTAGCTCTACACTACTGTTTCTGTAGTGTGCCTGTCTCTGTATAGACATCAAGGTAACATCCTCCAGAATGTGAAATAATGCTAAGAGAGCAATAAATATTGTAAAGCCTTTTACATTTCTTGTGTGGTTATGGTCTCCAATATCTAATTACTGACTTTCCTTTTGCAAAAGCACTTAGGCCATTGTAAATACTTATCTTTCAATTTAATGAGGTAAATTAATAGAAACCAGTATTCAGTTTGTTCCATGCAGCTGGCTTTCCAAGAAGAAAGGAAATTAAAATATTAGCTGGATGAAGTGCTTAGGTTATAGAACATTTTCTGTCTCACTTGAAGTCAGTCTTACTACATTCAGACTTTTTTCTTTTGCTGGTTGGTTAAGTTCCTCCTAAAGAAACAGGAATTGGGAATTTAATAGTTTTGAAAACTTTTCCACTTGCTAAAGATTTTCAGAATCACAAAACACCTGTTTATCAGTATTTTTTATTGCACTTGTTTATGTTGAACTGTTTGTAAATGCCACACTTCTTCCAGTACACTTCTAAGTTAAGGGTGTGGAGATATTTAGCAAGGAGTTGCATTTTCTGTCCTTTAGCCTGCATTCCTACAGTGATCTGTCAAGTACAGTGTCTGAATCAAAGCATTCCAGAATTCAGACTTGTATTTTCTTACAGGTCAAGGTGACTGTCTTACAACAATAATTTCAGTCTGTTTCATAGCAGTTTGGGTTGAATATCTACATATGATGACTTTTCTTCATCATTTGCATTGTGAATTTACTCTGCTCACTGAAACTTGGCTACTTCCTGTGAAGCAGAAGAAAATGCAGGGTAACCTGGCACTTGTCTCTTTAAACAGGAGCTATGCATAAATTCTTGCTTGGCTGTTGATTGAAAATACAAGAGATTTGAAGTTCTGTCTGTCCTGCATCTTGATAGTTATTAAGTCACCAGTCCTGTATGTTACACCAGAACTGGAGACTTGGATTTCTTGCTAAGGCCGAGGACAATAAATAAATGGTCTGCTCATTTCTTATCTTTGTAAAGCTTTAGAAGCTTGTTTGCTTTCCTAACCTATGAAGCTGTTTTCTTACCTGAAATATTAGGAAATTGAAAATAGCACAAGAGGGTTCACAGACTTTTCCTGTTTGTTAACTCAGACAGTTGCTTGTCTCCAAGAAGAAAATGAGAAATTGAAGGCCAGGCTCAGGACCATAGAAACACAGGTAAAATCCTTCTAGACTTGGATGCTTAGTGCTGGTTGCATATTGTAAGAATTCCATGATTGTCATTCTTTTGGTTTTGGCTAAAATGATTCTGAGGTTTTACACTGTCAATGTATTGCAGGCTACAGCTGCACTAGATGAGAAAGTCAAACTAGAGAAGTCACTGAAGGATTTACAGGTGATCCAAGGAGATCAAAAGGTAAATATCATCAAGATTTCCACCAACACCTCCATTTTACACAGCAGTTGCCTGTTATGTCTGAGAGGTTGGTGCCTGTGGTGTTTCTTTGCTGGCACATGCAGAAGTTCAAGCTGGCATTCTCTTGTTCCTGCAGACATTGTCTGCTGCTGCTGGTCTGTGTGTCAGCAGCTCATCCAGAATGTTAGTTAATATAACGTGTATTTCATGTCACAGAGACCATGAGAAACCATGATCAGAAAGGAGTATCTCAGGTGCTCTCAGGGAGTAGTGTTCCAGGGTTTTTCTTCTCAGGGGTGATGTCTATGCAAGCAGATACAAATTAGTTTGTTTCTTCCAGTTTACTAATGAAAGACTGATATCTAACCTGAGCTTTATAACACCGTGTTGTGGTTTAAGCTTTCCTGTAGTCCAAAAGCCCAAATGGAACAGATTTAGATTGCCTTCCCTTTCCCTTTTTTCCCAGTAGGGGAAAGCAAATTAGGCAGGAGAAAAGAGAGGTAAATTCATGAAAGAAACAATCTGGAAGTAAAAAAAGAAGTTTAACAGAATATAAAAGGCATTTGAGTAAAAGGAAAGTTTTAAAGGTATAAGGAAAAGGGGTAAATAAATATATACGAAACCAGGCACAGCTGGCAAAGAATTCTCTGGACACAATGTGGATTCTCTTTAGATGCAGTCCTTAGGAATCTGGAGCACATGGAACAGGCCCCACCACATACTTGCAGCAAGAGGTCTTTATAGATTTGGAAGTGAAGTTCAATATCCTAAAATGTTTTCCACCTTAATTTCCATATTTTAATCCCCTTTCTTTTTATTTTTGCTTTCTATCTAACTGGTTTATGGTATGTACTTGGCTTTCTTAATATGTTACCATTTTATCTAGTAACTTTTAAAGTCTGTATTTGAATTGTATAGTATTTATTTATCAGTCCTGGCAAATATTTTCTTTATCTGTTGTGTTAAACCTTGAATTATTAAAGGTTTGAAATATTCAATGGGTTTATTAAATCCTGCATAATAATGCTTGTAGTTTTAAAAGACTGGAACCAAATCTCATCCTGATTAAACAGGAAATGGACCCAGTGTCAGAGTTGCTGATTATCTTCAGCTTTCATGTGTTGATTTGCTCTCTCTAGTCTGTTCTCCAGCTGTGACATTTCTCTATTTACAGCCAGACAGGTCTTTTGTGCAAACTAGCTAGCAGATAGAGTGCTGAAATGCACAACTTTAGACAAAGTATTAATTGAGTGGAGAAGCTGCTGAATTTCCTCTAGTTTCCCTCCATATTTAGATAGGATGGGTGTCAATAAAATCTTAGGAACCCAGCTGCTTTTCAGAGCAGCAGCATACAAACTCTCTGGACAGACAAATGACTGCCAAACCACAGCAGTTCTGAAGGACCAACTCTTAGTTCTGCTGATTTCTGCTTCTTTTTTGCTGGTTAGTATGGTTTCTCACCCTGAGTATGAAGCATGGTTTGGGAGGACCTGCTCTGTTCAGTTGGTTCAGCTTGAGGATATTGAATTTGGACATAACTGACCTAAGCCACAGGTTGGAGGAATGGTCTGTTCTGATGCAAAACATGATACACAATGCAGAGCTCTGCGGCCACTGCACCCTGCCACTCAGTCTCAACATCTTCTCTGCTCGAGTCTCACCTGCCAGAAACAAAAGGAGCAGAGCTTCCTTAGTTTTAGATTTTTGTTCTTTTTAAGGTGCTGCTGTTTCAGCCTCATCATGTATCATACTTTGGAGAGTTTGAGCTAAACTGGAGACAGTGTGGTTTGAAAATGGAAATGCAGCCATCTCCAAAATGCATTATTAACACATTTGTAGAGTTGTAAATTAATGCCATAGCTTTTTTGGTTGTGTTGTTGGTTTGGTTTTTGGTTAAAGCATTTCTCATTTAGGCTTTACAGGAATAATGTAGACATAATTATTAAACATTTCAGATGTACCCACTTGGTGGAGTTATGCATTTAGCATTTGAAACATTTTCTTCTCTTGCATTTGACATATTTGAAATATTTCTTCTATTGAAGACTGATGCAAACCAGGATATTACTGAACTGGAAAATAAAGTGGCAACTTTGAAGAGCCAGTTTGAGAAGACTTTGAATGATGCTACTGAAAACCAAAAATTCTTGGAAGACGACTTGGTGACAACAAAACATGACCTGCTTAAGGTTCAGGATCAGCTTTCCGCAGCTCAGAAGGTTAGTGTTTCATTGTGATGGAGCAGCAAGAGCCCTTGGTTTTTCAGCTGATCACAAATTTAACAAGCATAAACTGCAGGCTGCAGAGTTTACTGGGCCACACTTGTGTCTGTGTATTTTTATTTCTTTTATTCCAGGGGAAAAGCACATTGTGTATAAAAGAGCAAACTCAGAAGTAACTGTGTGTTTTTAACTGTATGAATACCTCAAAATTGCCCATTTGTGCATTCCCAGTCTTTGACTCATGGAATCATAAGATCATTGAGTCCAACCATGACCACTAAACTATATCCTGAAGCACCACATCTACAGCTTCCTGAACACCTCCAGGGATGGTGACGCCACTACCTCCCTGGGCAGCCTGTTCCTATGCCTGACCACTCCTTCATAAAGAAGATTTTCCTAATGTCCAATCTAAACCTCCCCTGGCACAGCTTAAACCTATTTCCTCTTGTACTATCACTGGTTACTTGGCAGAAGAGGCCAACACCAGCCTCATTACAACCTCCTTTCAGGGAGCTGTAGAGGGCAAGTGTTCTTCAGAGGACTCCTAGCATGGCTTCATTAGGAAATGTTTATTTCTCCCCATAGTCTTCTATGAATCTACTCACTGACTGCATCTAGGTCGAGTAAGTAAGAGAAAAGACTGTTCTGGAACTTGAGGGGAAAGAAGTAATCTTTATTTTTGAGAAATCATATTCATTTGGCTTTCAGAATGTAGAAATAATGTGTTGGTGATATTTATGTAGGAGCTGGAGAAGAAAATTTCAGCAAACAGCTGCCTACCGTAACATGAAAGAGATCCTCAGCAAGAAGAATGAGCAGATAAAGGATCTGCGTAAGAAGCTGGCCAAGTAAGTGCTGCTCTTTGTCTGCCCAAACATCCTTCCTCTGGTCTGTGTCCTGCTCTGGGAAGTTGTCTTTAAACCAGACTAGAAATTATTCCTTCAAGAGGATTTCTAGTGGGCTGTGCCTTGATGTTTGATAAGCCAGGCCTAGATCAGTGGGCTGGGCTGGTGTGTGCAGCACCTAGCCACCACATGGCAAGGGAGTGTAGCATGGAGAGAGCACAAAAGAGTTATGTACTTGGCAGCATGGATACCTTAAACCTGTGTTGTAGGGGGACAGAAGTGGAACTTAAAACTCTTGTGGAAATTTCTGCCCACAGTTTGTAACTGTATCACAGAATGGTCTGGGTTGGAAGGGACCTCTGAAGGCCATCTAGTCCCAACCCCCTCTGCAGTAAGCAGGGGCAGAGGTGCTCCATCCCCCTGATCATTTTACTTATAATACACACACAGAGAATTAACCAGGCTGGAAAAGACCTTTGAGCTCTTCAAGCCCAGTCTATGTAGGTAGGTTCCTGGCCATTCGCTTTTTGGTATCTGGCCAGTCTTAAAAGGAGCCACTAGACTGATGCATGGGTGCACTGGTCTGTGCCCTGAGCCACACAGGAGTGTCTCTCTAGTGGAAGTAATTTAGTACTGGAAGTTCAGAATTTCTTGAGATAAAAAATGTCTGAGTATTTGCTACTCCATTGTACTGATTGATTGATGTATTTATTTATTTATAATCCTCCGATATGAGCAGAGGACTAAATACCAAAACCAGCTATCTGTTGGAAGCTGCCATAGAAAGAAAATGTAAACTGGTTATTATTTTTTATGGCTTTTGGTTTGAATGGTAGAGCTTTTTGCTTCTAGTACTTAGAATTACTTTTTATTAATACTAATAGCACATGGAAACTTCCACCTTGTCTCCTTGTAAACCTGCATTTTATAGGGATCAGCTTCTGTAGTTGTTTTTAATTCTTTCCTTGAGAAATCACAGAGGAGCTCACTGAAGAGCTGAGATCATTCCCTACAAAGCAAGAGGGGAATTTTTGTTTAAAAGAAAAAATCTCCAATGCTGCCCCCTTATTAATACCTCTGAGGTAGAAATTTGAGTTACTTTGTTAAGGTAGCCATGAAAGTGGAAGTAAAAGAGAGGAAACAAGAAACCCTGAATGTTGTTTCACATTGGACATGTGTGACAGGTGCTCAGGAGGTTTTGCTAGTGTGTGCTCATTAGCCAGCGAGGTAAATGTGTTCCAGCAGCAATGCTGGGCCCTGTCAGAGAGGGACCCTCCTTGAAGATCTGCTTCTTCACTGGAGTCTGTTTGAAACAAATCTGAACATCAGATTTTGCCAGTGTTCCTTATTGCTCATTGGAAAGGTTGCTGCTGGAGCAATAAGTTATTTCATGTGTTCATCTCCTTTCTTCATGTAACCTTAGTAGAAAACAGTTTACTTCACTCAAGTCTCTTGTAATCCTCTGCTGTGCACTTCTCTGGCAGCTTCTAGCGGTGCATCCCACTTGTTGGTTTGTCCCTGTTCATGTGTATGTGGTATTTTACTCCAAATAAAGCCATTATGTTTTCAAGCATTTAATCCTTAAGGAACTGTTTTTTTTGTAGGAGTGTTTTGTAGATATAATTTTTTGGTGTCTTTGGAATGGAGTGGCCAATCAGGAAAGAATTTTACAGGACCTGTCTGTCCCCTCAAACAAGTAAGGCGAATCTTGTTGAGAATGGTGCAGTGTGAAATGGGACCCCTGACTCTGAGCTGTCTTGCAGATCTCTGGTTTAGTGAATGAGAGCAGCGTGCTGTTTTCACTGGTTTGTGTTACACAAGTAAAGGCTGTGTGTGAAGCTCTTGCTGAAGAGTGCATCACCTGTCAGAGATGATGTACCTGCCAAAGAAGCCTTGGAGCATTATACAGTAGCAGCTCTTTCTGCTGAGGTTGGTATAGCGTTGTGAGGCTGGAGATGACATCTGAACCACTCCTGACAGCATCTGGTATTTCTAAAACTTTGCTTCTTTTCCTGAGGTATAAATTTTAATACTGCTTTTACCAACCTTTGTTCCTCAGGAGTTCATTACACTGCTCACAGACATCATCCATTCCTTCCACTCCAGCTGTTAATTCCCTAGTAATGCCTGAAGGAAATGTCTCTGACTGGCTGATCTGGAGGAATCACTCTTTCAAGTTGGGTGGGGTTGTTTTAGCTCACAGACTGAAGAAATGAAATGAAATCTGGGCACCTCAGCTTCTGTAAGTGTTGACCTGTTAAGCTAACAAAGAGCCCTGTGCCCTAAGCATGGCTTGAGTTCAGCAGCTGGTGGTTAACAGTGGAGCCAGCAGTGCTGCATGCTACCACCCTAATGAGGGAGGGGATTACCCCCTGTGCCTTAACTGCACATAAAGTACTCCTCAGTCTGCCTCCTGCTTAGTAGCCTTTTTAAAATGTCCCAAGATAAATGCCAGTACACATTAACAGTCTCCTCTGTGTATGATAAATTGCTGCAAGGACAGCTCAGTTGGGACACTCCCCATATATCCACAGTTACCTGCCAGGCACTTAGATACCAGTCCTGAAGTTTGATTCCCCTCTCTTGGCACTATCTGGATGGCTCTTGGCTTCTGTGTGGTACCAACTGCTGTCACACCACTGTAAAATGACTCTTACTCAGGAAATGAATTGTCTTGAGGTGTCAAGTGGCTGAATGGATTGAGCTTTTCAACAGTTTGATCTGTTCTAGGAGGATGTGCCCTTTAAAACACATTAAATTGGTTTTGAACCTGACTTTAAGGTAAGTTTGTGTGTGAGCAGCTAAAAGCTGTTACTGTTGTTGTCAATGTTTCTAACTGGCTTTGAGCAGAGAATGTGCCACAGAGTTACCCTGTGGCCCTTCATTCTGACACTGTCCCACTGAAAGCATTGGTTCAGGATTCCTGCCCTGGCTGCCTGCACACTCCCTGAATGCAACATCTGCCTGCCTTATCAGAGACTCTGCCTGGACATATTCAGCAGCCTGTTTGGGGTCAGCTCTTCTCGAAATAAAGGTGAGTAGATACTTGATATTCTGTTTCAGCAGACTTCTGAAAATTATTTTGTAATGATTATTTAAGGGAAGCTGTCACTGGAGTGTGCAGTGTAAGTGGTGGTGGTGCTGGGTGATTGGTGCACAACCCTGCCAGGTCAGCTCACGAGTGACAGCTGGTGGTGGACAGGAAGGCTACCCAGAGGCCTCCCCAAGCTGCAGGCAAGCTTTGACAGAGAGGAAGCAGGAGCTGTCAGGAGACAAGCAGAAGGACTGGTGGACTAGGCCAGCTGACTTGTTTGATTTTAGCGAGGTGCCAGGTTTTGGCTTTTGTTTTATGCAGGCTCCTTCTGAGGTCTGCATGAGCTGGGTGCAAGTCTGTGAATCAGAACTGTTGAGTGCACCCTCCTGGAGGGCACACCCTGAAAACCCACCCAGTCAGGAGATGGATAGAGCTGTGATGCTAAAGCAAAGCAAGGAAAATAAAAAAGGGGACTTTGCTTAGGCATGCTTTTGCTGGCTGAGGTAAGGCAAAACAGTTTTAAGAGTGGTTAAGGGGCTGGCTATGACTTTGGGATACAGGTTAAGCTAGAGTTTGGAACTAAGCAGCAAGTAGTAGTGGTGAGTTGGAAGGAGTAATTGCAATCCCAATGACTACTTGGAGAAGTAACCATCATCTCCAGTTACACATATAATGGTCACCCAACAGCTGGCATAGCCTGTGGGTTGTCAAAGGTCTGGAAAGCCAGCTGGATTCTTTCCTCCTCCTAAAGGAAAAGTGGAGCTCAGAGTAGTGACTGTGACTGCAAACAAAAACACTGTGTGGGAGCTGCTGCTGTCTTAGCTGTGCATCTGCTTCCCTTCATAGCATCACTGAATCTTTGCAGAGGCTGTAGAGGCCCTTCTGTTGCTTTCCTTTTAATTTTCTCCTCCACTCAGAGCTGGTGTGTTTCCAGGTGGAAGTGAGTGTCTCTAGGAATGGCAGGATCTAAGCACTGGAGCTAGTAGGCCCTGCTGACACTTTGTCCCCCTCCCACAGGTCTGGCTCACCAAGGGAAGCCCAGAGGGGTCATCTCTAAATTGAGGGGTTATAGTGCCACATGTTTGGTGTACCACTGCTAATGTCTAGGCTGCCCAGTGCAATCATCGAGTCTGTAGCAGACCCTTTCCACTGCTGCTTGTTATTCCTTCCTCCCTTGTTTCCACCTATGGAATTGTTAAACTTCTCTCACACCCTCGATTCATGGTCCCCAGCCTGCTGCTGGGACCAGAGATGCTGGTTTTGTCTGCTGTTGAAGTAGCTGGGGGAGGTGCTTGGCTTCTGCAAGAGATGTAAAGCCAGGATTTTCAGTTGGAACCTTCACCTAAGCATTTCCACTTTCACTTAAGTGAGATTCTCTGCTTCTGGTTAGGTTTACACAGGGCAGTTCTCATACTGTCCCATCAGGCTCTGGAATGCTATGGGGATGAACTCCTCACTATCCTTACCTGATCCTCCAGACCTCACACTCAAATTTTGTCAGGTACTTGGTGAAAAAAATCTTTCTAGTTGCTCTTTAACATGAGCAGTGAAATGATCAGAAGTTCTGGCTTGTGTCTATTGGAGACTTGTCTTTGTCCCTGAAGATAAAAGCCAGGTCATTTCCCAACCAAAATGCAGTTCAAGGGAGATAAGTTTCTATGACGTGTGTATGGTTAGACTCACAGCAAGAACTCCTGCATATTAGCTGTTTAGCTGCCTTCAAAGATCCCTAAAGCCTGTCTCTAAGGGAGCCACTGGGTGATGGGTTCTTTGCTGGGTGCTTATGTGCATGACTGCTTCTATAAAAAAACCTCCAGCAGTTTGTGATCCCAGCTGCTCATGAGGCTGAGGTTTGAGGGAGACAAGGATTCATTTCACTGCACGTGGACTTCCTGACCTGGGCTGAGGACACCACTCCCCTCTGCCTGCACAGCCTCCCCAGGCCATTAGTACACCAGTTTGAAATGTAATGGGAGGGTGGTGCAGAAGCCAGGGAATGTTTAACCTGATGATGCTCAGCAGCAGCAGTCATCTGTTCCTGCAGCTGCATCCCAAGTGTTGCTAATGAGCTGTTGTGGAAGAGCTGTGAGCTGTTTAGTGCAGAACTTGTAATAGTTGGGCAGATGTTTCACTTCTAATAATCTCCAAGAGCTGTCATGTGTGGAACAGCTAACACATCTCAGTGTCTGCCCTTGAATTTAGTAAGTTATGGATCTAAAATTACCTGGGACTGTGCCTCCCGGCAGAAGGAGGGTTACCCAGGAGATGTGTTTGCAGGGCTGGCTGCCACATTGCCCTTCTGTGGGCAAGAGAAGAACTGCAAGGATGCTGCAGAATAGCCACAAGCTCCTTCAGAGCTGAACTCTGGAAAGGTGAAGCAAACCCTGCTGTTTTCCAGGTACAGCCTCCATTTGCAGCACTGCTCAAGTTCATTCCCTTATGGGAGAAGCACAAACCTCTTGCAGTCCCCTTTTCTAGCATGCAAAAGTTTCATCCTGCTGGGCAGCAAGTCCCCCATGTGGTTCTGCTGGTCTCAATGCCATGTGCCATACTGTGCAGCTTGGGCTTGTGTCCAAAGGCCCATGGTAGGGATTCTCACCTGTACCCACAGCTGGACCCTCAGCTCTGCCAGTGCCTGATGGGAGGCTGGAGCAGCACACGCAGCCCTGGCAGGGAGCAAGTTCTTGGTGCTGGAGGAGTGGCAGCAGCAGAGTGAGCCATTTGTTTGTAAAATGGACCTGAAAGGTGGCCAGTCCTGGCCTGAATGAAAAGTACAGAGAGGGGAAGGAGGCTTGGACTTGTGCAGACCCTTTTCACTGCTGGAGACAGGGTCGGCAGCCTCTTTCGGTGAGAGACCTGTCTGAAGGGATTGAGCTCAATGTGTACCCTGGCAGAGGCCCAAGTGCACAGGGTTCACCTTCAGATCTGGTAACTCAGTGTGCTTTCAGACAACCCAAAGGCCTCTGGAAGCCCCATTCTTGGATGTTTTCAAGGCCAGGCTGGATGTGACTCTGGGCAACCTCATCTAGTGGAAGGTATCTCTGCCCATGACAGGGGAGTTGGAACTAGATGATCCTTGAGGTCCTTTCCAATCTAGATGATTCTGTGTCCTTCTACCTCCACAACAGGTCACAGGCACCTTGTCTTAGTGGCCTCTGTGTATTTTAAAACAGCAGCCCCTCAGAAGAGTTCATCTGCAGCAGTGGGATTTGGGTATGAAGGTAAGTGAAAAGAGTCTGGGGCTGTTTCATCCTCCCACATAGAATCACAGAATGATTTGGGTCAAGAGGGACCTTTAAGGGTCATCTAATCCAGCATCCCTACAATAAGCAGGGACATCTTCCTCTAGACCAGGTTGCTCAGAGCTCTGTCCAACCTGACCTGGAATGTTTCCAGGGATGGGGCATCTAACACCTTGCTGGGCAGCCTGGGACAGTATTTCACCACCCTCCTATGGTTTCAGATTAGGCCCTGCTAAAAAAGTCTGTCCCCATCTTTCTTCTAGGTTCCCTTTGGCTATTAGAAGACTGCAGTAAGGTGTCTGCAAGCAGAGCATGGGCAGGGTAAGTATTCCTGGAGGGTCAGGCTAGGGACATGTATGGCTGATGGAGACTGTTTTGAGGCTATCTTTTGGAACAGCAGAGTCTGTTGGACTAGTTGGGGTTACCACCAGGGTATTCGGGATAGCCATGCACGTGCTTAGGGCAAGAAACAGTGTTAAGAGTAGCAGCTCTGACAGCCACTGAGTCCAGTGCTAATGGTGTGGGAAGCCCTTCCCTGGGCTATCGAATCCAAGCCAGTGCCTCAGGCACAGGAACACCACTGGTGGGGAAGAGCACCCCGAGGAGGAAGTGTCCCATTTCCAACCCAGGCTGTAGCCCCAGTGTTAGTTCCCCTCGATGTCAGGCTGGCATGTGAGTTGATAAAAATCCCTGGGCTTGCATCCTTCCCAGAAATGCCAGCCCAAACCCAGGCAGCTCTGCACCCACAGCACCGCTTCTATCGTTCCCTGCGTGTCTATAATCTATTTACCAGCATTCCTACTGCAGTTAATAAGATTAGTAATTAAAAAGCTCAATAGGAATTGGCAAGCCTGGCTCCTCCGCCTTGCCCTCCCCTGCAGGCTGGGCTGGTGTGGAGTCTGAGGCAGGGCTGGCAGAGTCTCTGAAGCTCTGAAGGTAGCAAGGCTCTGCTGGAAGCTCTGCCTGCAAGCGGGCGATGGAGAAGTCCCGGCCGCTGTGGGACAATCCCCTGCAGTTTGTCTTCGCCTGCATTTCCTATGCTGTGGGCCTGGGCAATGTGTGGAGGTTCCCATACCTGTGTCAGATGTATGGAGGAGGTGAGTGTGGGTTGTGCCTCTTGCTTCCCTTGCCGAGGGGTGCAGCGAGCTTTACATGCACATTGTCCATGTTAACGTCCTGCCCACCTGGCAGGGTCCAGGGCAGGTTCTTGTTCTCCAATCTCTTCTATTGCTGCTTTACTTTTCATGTTCTGTAGCACAAGGCTGGTGCCTGACAGCTGCCTCAGAGAAGCACTCATTTCCTGTCAGCACAGTGAAGCTGTGGGAAGGCTCAGGTTTTCTGAGAGGATGGAAGTAGGGTGAGAGATGTAGGTCTATGTGGCATTCATTTACTACTTTTTTCCCCTGCTGAACTTCTCTGAAGGCCTCAAACTAGTTCATTTCTTGGGGGTTCCTGTATGGGGACCTGGAGTACATTGAGAAGGGAAGATACTCCCACTGATTTGCTGTAAGGATTGGCTGTGCCATTTCAAGTTTGTCATTAATGTGTCTTTTTTTACAAAGCCTTACTTGCTTATAGCTTAGCTACAAATCTGCCTTCAAGTTGGCTGAAGCTCCTTAATCATCAGTTCCACAGCTAAACCCTCCTCAGAAACTTTGAAGATGGGGAACAAATTGTTTTGGGTTCCCAAACAAAAGCTCTTTGAAAGTTTATCCTTCTCCTAGGTCCAAACTGAAGAAGGATGAGGTCTGTATTGTAACCATTCTTCCTTAGAAATTGTGTCAGCTAATTAGATAACTAATGATCTCTGCTAGATCGTGGTCATTAACAGCTGCCACTGGTTAATGACCATGAAGAACCCTTATGAGTAGCCTCTCTTTATAAGACATGCCAGGGTTATGCTGCTGCTTGCTCTGCCTTTGTTACCACAGTTTTGGGCCCAGATCATTTACTTGAAGTGACATGATGAGCATCTGCCTTGTTTGCTTCTGGTCTGCCTGCCTCCCTCTCAGGAAGATGAGTTTGAGTGCTTTTTGCTGCTTCTGTGCTTTGGCTCACTGCTTGCTTCTGACTGTGTGGTGGTTGGTTCATGCTAGTTTTTGAGAAGCCAGTTGAGCACTGGGAATGGATCAGAGCTGCTCTGTGGGACCAGGGCAGAAGAAAATCTAGGTAATATAGTGGTAGAAGTGAGGGCAGAAGCTAGATGCTGCAGTTGCTGAAGCTTTTTTAGGTGGTTCAGGTAGCACTAGTGACAGACATGCTGCAGTTGTGGCTGTATTGCTCTACCCAGATGCTTTTGAGGGCAAAGACTTCATGTCTGACACTGAGCTTAGCATGCAAGTGTTTCTGCATGCAGTTAAAGTGCACAGGATTAGCTCACTAGCAGTCAGTCTTGGCAGATGGCCTGAGGGACAGCAAAACCCTGACACTGGGGACTTTGTGTGGTTTAGCCTCTTGCTGGCCATCAGTAACATAGCAGATAGTGAATGTTCTCTGAAGTGTAACTAAAACCAGAACACTTGATTAACCTGAAAATTCTTGGCTTTATTTATTTCTTATCAGAAAAGCAAGTTTTTGAAAGAAGTTTCTCCACTGCTTGTATTTTCCCTGATAAAATTTCCCAGGGGAAAAGCAGCTCTCCCTGCTGTGAAACTAAACCTCCTGACAGCGGGCTTGGCTTTCCTGTATTGTTTCTCACTGCCCACTTAGAGGATTCAGTGGCTTTCCAGGTCTGAAAAACCCATGCAGACAAAGTATTGTCAGGAACTTGACAGCTGGATGTGCCAGGCACTGGGGCTCAGGAGGGATGCCAGCAGCAGCTTGTGTGGCATCTTGCCTGCAGAAGAGCAGAGCCTGTCCTGCCCAGCAGAGCAGCTGCGCCCTTACACTGATAACGCTCATAAAGTGAGTGCTGGCAGACTTTATGATTTCCTGCCCTGTTCATCAGCAGATTGCCTCCTGAGCAGAGCAAGGGGGTTCAAACTTCACAGGTGCAGTTAGCACTGTAAGGAGGCTGGGCCAGGTTGAAATTCTGGGATGGTTTTACAGCAGGATGGGTGCTAAGCCTTCAGTGAGGAGCCCCTGGTGACCAGAGAGGATGCTGAGCAGAGGACGCTGCTGGCCAAGCCCAGTGTCTCCACCAGACCTGGGGCACATGCCACAAGTTGTGCCAGCTACTGGGGTCTGGCCTGGGGGGTTGTTTTTGTGGGTAGTTGGCACCATAGGAAACAAGGGCAGGTGTAGAGCAGGGAGTCAGTAGAGCTGTGCTGATTCACAGCAGGTGAGGAGTTGGTTCATGTGGCTGCTTTGAGGCACTTGTATGAGGCCTTTTGGTTCTAACCTTTGGGTAAAGGTGGATAGTGAAATACTGGGACAGCTGGTGAAACCTTGGTACAAGTTGTCTGGAGAGGTGGGAGATGCCCCATCCCTTCCAATGTTCATGGACAGGTTGAATGGGACTCAGAGCATCCTGCTTTAGTCAATGATCCCTGCAGGGGAGGTTGGACTAGATGGCCTTGAAAGGGCCTTTCCAGCCCCAAGCATTCTGTGAGTGTATGAACAGTAGCACCACTGACAAGGTAGTGGAGTCACCGTCACTGGAGGTGTTCAGGAGGAGACTTGATAGGGTGCTTGGTGCCATGGTTTAGTTGACTAGGTGGTGTTGGATGATAGGTTGGACACGATGATCTTGAAGGTCTCTTCCAACCTGGTCTGGTCTATTCTATTCTACCAGGAGGAGGATCTGTATGCAGGCAGGGCTCAGTCCTTGTCCCCTGGATTATCAGACATTTGGGTGATAGAACAAGTCTGAAGGAGCTCCTTCTCATGGCAAGGTGGCAGAGCCAGTGCCGAGCATGTGATAAGGCTGCTGGGAGTGCCGGAAAACCTTTGCAAGGGGAACAAGGCTGATTTTCCCCTCCCCTCCCGTGGTACAAGGCAGAACTCCCCTTGGTGGCAGCACCCTGCTGGGATGGAGCAGCTGCGGGAGCTCTCAGACGTCCGGCGGCTCCCTTGGGGCGTAGGAAGTTATCTAACAGACTAACAAAGGAGTTGTTAATAAGTAGAGGGCCAGGAGGTGGGAAATTAATTCCCAGCATAAACCTGATTATTGCTCAGTGTTTGTTTGTGGCTGTGTGCCTCGGGCGCTGCCTGGGGTTGATTGCTCTGAGGCGCTGCACAGAGCCCGTTGGAAGGAATGTTAATGCTGCAGATTAAATCCTAAACAGGAGATGTTTACGTAAATATCTTGGCCTGCTGTAAAAGGGGAAGCAGGAAAGCCTTCCCAAAAATCCAGGGTTTGACTTGGTCAGCAGCCTTCTGAAGTGAGCCTCAAGTCGAGGGCAAGGATTAGGTTTTGTTTTCCAGCAGAAATTTCAGCAGCAGTGCATCCCTGCCGCTGGACACAAAGGTCCTTTTCCCTCCCTCAGTCCCAACCTGGCCATTCCTGCAGCTCCTCTTCCTCAAGACCATCCCTGTGTCAGTCTGTGTGGGGGTAGCAGGGATGAGCAGATGTGGGATGAGGGAAGGCTGTGTACCTCTGTCCCAGGGGCTGTGCTCTGTGGGAAAACCCTTCATGCAGGCCCAGCATGGCAAGGCTGGAGGGAGCTTTTTGGTTGGGTTTTGTGGTGTTTGGTTTTTTTAAGCCAGACCAGACTTAGTACTTACTGAAAACTCTATCCATGGAATCATTTAGGGTGGAAAAACCCTTTAAGATCACAAAATCCAACTGACCCAGCACTGTCAAGTCACCTCTAAACTATGCCCTTCAGCACCACACGTACAAAACTTTGAAATCCCTTCAGGGAGTGAAGACTCCACCACTTAGTTCTCTGGGCAGCTTGTTCCAGTCTTCTGCACCTTGAAGGGTTGCTGAAATTTTTCCTAATAGCCCCTAATTTCCCCTGGCACAACCTGAGGCTGTTTCCTTTCCTCCTGTCACTGGCTACTGGGGAGAAGAGACCGACCCCACCTTGCTACAACCTCCTTTTGGGTAGCTGTAGAAAGTGAGGCGGCCTTCCCTCAGCCACTTTTTCTCCAGGCCAAACAGTCCCAGCTCCTTCAGCTGTTCCTGGCGGGAGTCATGCTCTAGACCCCTCACCAGCTTCACTGTCTTGCTTTGGACACACTCCAGCTCCTCCATGCCTTCAACGTGGCTGTTGCTCTCACCTTTCATTGAAGAGTAAAACTTTCCCTTAGCCTCTGTCGTGATCTTTCACAGGCTTTGGCTGGCTGTGAGTTACCCTTTAACAGCCCCAGCCCCGAACATTGCCCAAACCCCTGCCAGGCACCTGGGCAGCCCAGCCGTAGCAGGGTGCCGGTTGGCACAGTTTAACAGCAGAAATCTCAGCTCTGCCAAGTCCCTGTGGAAAATTCCCTGTGCCCCCAGCACTTGGGACAGGCCTCAAACCCTGTGAATGCCCTTCAGCCTGCTGCCATGCCCTCAGCTTGCTAGATGCCCCAGCCAGCTCCTGGCACAGGCATGGGGCAGTTTGTCCACAGTGGTGTTTGTGATGCTGCTCTGGGTTGCTCTTGCAGGTGGCTTTTTGATCCCGTACCTGATCATGCTGATCGCCGAGGGGATGCCGCTGCTCTACCTGGAGCTGGCCGTGGGGCAGCGCATGCGGCAGGGCAGCATCGGCGCCTGGAAGATCATAAGCCCCTATCTCTGTGGAGTTGGTATGTGCTCAGCTGTCCCCTGCCTTCCTGAGTGCCTGGGGAGCACACAGGGTCACAGAATGTTAGAGTTTGGAAGGGACCTCTGAAGGTCATTGAGTCGAACCTCTCTGCCAGAGCAGGACCATAAAATCTATCACAGGTCACACAGGAATGCATCCAGATGGGTTTTGAAAGTCTCCAGAGGAGATTCCACAACCTTCCTGGGCAGCCTGTTCCAGTGCTCTGTGACCCTCACAACGAAGAAGTTCCCCCTCATGTTGAGGTGGAACCTCCTGTGATGTAGTTTATATCCATTACCCCTTGTCCTATCACAGGGTGCAAGTGAGAAGAGCCTGTCCCCTACCTCTTGACACCTAGCCCTCAGATAGCTTTGGCTGCCAGAGAAGAAACCATGTGGGAGCTGTTTTTTTCCTGGGCCATACCCAGCTGAGCGAAGTGGTTATCCAGGCACTTTATGGGACACTGAGGCCAGACCCCAGCTCACTCTGTTGGGTCCCTGGACTTGGAGGTTTAAGTCCACCAGCACCTCAATGCTGCCCAAATCATGGTGTGAAGGCCAGCACTAAACCCAGCCCCTGGGCTGCCTGCACTGGACTTTGAGCATCCTATGGTGCTTCCATGAGCAGCTTCTCAATAACTCCACATGGTGTGACAAAATGGTGCCTTAAGTTCTTGCTGTCACTGCCTACCAATGTCTGCTCATGGCTTCAGGATGTTGAAGTATCCTGGTGACAGAAAGTAGCATCAGTTTCATGTTAATTGTAATGATGTATTGTGTATTCACCCCCTCCTAGGAGCTAAAGTATAAAACCCAGTGCAGGATGGCCCAGATGCCAGGAAGAGATGGCTGCAGCAGCAGGGCATGCTGTGGGCATGGGCAAAGCCCCCCTCCCCCCATGCTAGCCCCAGTGTTACAGGGGCCTGGGTATATGGGGGCTTTGCCACTGACCCTGCACCTCCCTCCATGCCCGCAGGTGTTGCCAGTGTCGTCGTCTCCTTTTTCCTCTCCATGTACTACAATGTGATAAATGCCTGGGCATTCTGGTACCTCTTCCACTCCTTCCAGGTGTGTGGGCATGTGGCCACTTATGGTGGCTCTGTGCTGGTGCTGGATGTTTCATGGTACTGTCATCAGCTGGGGGTGGGGAAAGCTGTAGAAACCCTCCCAAGGCTTTTTGGGGGCGGGGGGAAGAATGAGGCAGTGGTTTTCCCCTCTGTGGGGTCCCCAGGTGTGTTTGATGTCTTCTCACCATGCAAAGCAGTTCATGGCAGCACCATGATGCCTTGCTCACATGTGGCTTGGTGGCCATGGTGTCCTATACTCTGGGATGGGTCTGACTGAAGGCAGGAAAGAGGTTGGCACTGGGGGGAAAAGATCAGAGGGTCATCCCCAGAAAAGAGCATTAGAACAGTTCTGCCCATGGGGAAAGAGTCATCCCTAGAGGGGTGGATCAGAAAGCATCAGTTCCTGGGGAGGGGGTCAGAAGACATCCCCAGGGGAGAGTGTCACCTCTAGCCCCAGGTGCAATGTACAGGCAAGTAAGCCCTGGGCAAAAAGCTGCCCTTGCCTTCATCCCACCATGCTGACAGCTCTCCCCATCTCCCTCCCTGACAGGACCCCCTGCCATGGGCCACCTGCCCCCTGAACAGCAACCGCACAGGCTACGAGGAGGAGTGCGAGAAGACCTCCTCCACGCAGTACTTCTGGTACCGCCAGACCCTGAACATCTCCCCGGCGCTGGAGGCCAGCGGCAGCGTGCAGTGGGAGCAGGCGCTCTGCCTGACGCTGGCCTGGCTCGTGGTCTACCTCTGCATCCTCCGTGGCACCGAGTCCACGGGCAAGGTGAGAGCCTGCCCAGCCTGTGCGGAAAAGCAGCAGCCGTGGCTGCTGTTGGGATCAGAGAATCATTTTGGTTGGAAAGGTCCTTTAAAATCATGAAGTCCAACCACTGACCCCAGGCAGCTCAACCCTGCTCTCTTTGCTGTCCTGTGAAGCTGCCACTGAAGAAGGTTCAGCTGAAACACTGAGAGATAGTGAAACAGTGACCTTTAACAAAGTCCTTTAAGTGCAGCCACATCAGCTACAGAACCAGCCACCAGGCTGCTGTGGTCACTGGCCACAGCAACAAAGCCATGTTGGGAGACATCTGTTCCTTGCTCTTTGCAAGGAAAACCAGAGGTTTGCCAGACAGGTTTGCTCAGCTTTTATTCCCAGCAGAAGTTGGGAGGAGTGGGGAGAACAAACAGCAATGTCCCAGCTGAGCCTGCAGTAAGCAGCAAGCTGAGGGCTCTAATCTCCAAATCATCTTAGCTGGATGCAGAAAGCCAAGAGCCTGTAAACTAAAGAACCTCTTCAACTTTTTCTGCAGCTGGCTTTGGGGGCAAAACAGAAGGAAATAGCCCAAGAGCACTGGAACAGTGTCATGACGCTAGAGCCTTACTGAGGGGGTGCAAGGGCTTCCCTGGCATCCCCTCTGCAGGGACAGCAGCAGCTTTGGGCAGCAGGTACAGGGTTGTCCCTGGGGAGACGCTGCTGCAGATCCAGGTTTGTGATGGGGCCAGGCAGTGCTGGCAGGGGCCCATCAGAGCAGTATTTGGTTATCATCCAGGCTCTTCTCTGCCCAAGAGGTTGGGAAAGGAGGTTTCCTGTCAGTTAGTTTTAATAGAATTTTCTGTCCTAGCCATTGGGCTCCATCCCAGCCAGGGGAAGGTGATTTGGGGTCTGCCGTGTTTGTAATACAAGCAGCTTTTTCCAACATGGAGACTGAACACTGAGACTCAAATTCAGGAGTCTGATCAAAACAGTTCCTGCTGCCCCCCTTCTGGGTTACACCGAGTTAGTCTTCTTCACATCTGAATTCAAATAGTTTGATGTTGACCTTTTATGAGGTCTGCTCACCTGCCTCCTAGAGCAGATGACAGATGCCCTTTGCCTAGTGAGTCCTTGAGAGGCAGTTGCACTAAATGTTGCAAATAGTTTGGGTTGTTTCCCAGTTGAAGAAAAGCCTCTGGGAACAGTGGCACAGGTCCTTATTGCCAGTAAATCCCTGTTTCCCTAAAACCCAACCCAAACATTAGATTGATTTGAAAATGTGTCTTTAAATTCTTTGCTATCCTGCATTACCCTTTATTGGTGTGAGAGTGGCTTAGCCCTGTCTTGTGCACTCCTTAGACCAAGGTGTTTGCCCTTCCTCCCCGCAGGTTGTCTACATCACAGCCTCTTTGCCCTACTGCGTTCTCATCATCTACCTCATCAGGGGACTGACACTGCATGGAGCTGTGAACGGCCTCGTCTACATGTTCACCCCAAAGGTACAGCAGCCACGCTGGGTTCCTCCTGACCTGCTGGCAATTACCAAGCACGCAGGCTTTCAAAGCCTGCTGAAGTGCTTGCAGCAGAAACTTACCTCTGGCAGCTGGAGTCCCTGGCTGGGGTCACCTGGAGGCTCTTGTGCCACAGTTGTGCAGAGCAGGACCTGCCTGTTGGTGGAGCTTGCAGCACGTAGCTTTCAGAACGGGCAGAAGCCCTGCCCCAAACCACCCCGAGCTGCAACAGATGCAGCAAGGGGCCTGTGCCCGTCCCGCAGAGCGGACAGGGCAGTGCCAGGCATCTGTGTGCAGCTGCACAGCAGCACTTTGCCTGTCTGGCAGCTGGAGCAGCTCTTGAACCCCAAGGCATGGATCAGCGCCGCCACGCAGATCTTCTTCTCGCTGGGGCTGGGCTTTGGCAGCCTGATCGCCTTCGCCAGCTACAACGAGCCCGGCACCAACTGCGAGCGGCACGCGGTCATCGTCTCGCTCATCAACAGCACCACCTCCATCTTCGCCAGCATCGTCACCTTCTCCATCTACGGCTTCAAGGCCACCTTCAACTACGAGAGCTGCCTCAGCAAGTAAGTGCTGCTCCTCTCTTGCCTGCTGCAGGCACTCTTGGGGAGTCACAGGCTGCTGGGCATTGCAAGGAGCCTCTGAAGATCAAGGCTGACTCCCCAGGTAAGGCAGGTTCACATGGGGCAGACTGCACAGGATTGCATCCAGAGGGGTTTTGAATCTCTCCAGAGGAGACTCTACAACCTCTCTGGGCAGCCCCCTCTTGTTCATATTGAACCTCCTCCTGGGTTCCACTTTGTGCCCATTGCCCCTGGTCCTGTCACTGAGCACCACTTGTGGTGGGTTGAAATATTTCCCAACACCACTGAAAAGAGCATGGCCCTATTTTCTTACCACCTGCCCTGTAGATATTGATGAGTATTGAAAACATTCCCTCTGTCTTGTCTTCTCCAGGCTTATACAGCCCCAGGTCTCTCAGCCTCTTAAGTCCAATCTCCTTATCTTTATAGCCTCTCTTGGAGACTCTCCAGTTGTCCCTAGGGAGCCCAGAGCACAGTACTCCAGCTGTGCCTCATCAGGGCAGAGTAAAAGGGGAGGAGAAACTCCCAGAAGTGAGGAAGTTGGTAGGGTAACTTTGCCAGGGAAGGCAAGAGGGGAGGTAAATAAATAACAGGGGACAGTGCTGCCAGTGCTGCCCAGAGCAGATCTGCTGGTACTCTAATAAAGCTAATGGCACTACTTAGAGTGCTGGAGGCTGAGATGGAAGGTCAGCACTGTCTTGCTGTTTGACATCTGGGTGTCCCTTCCAGCCACAGGCTAGAGACAGAGCATGAGTTTTACCTAGGCAAGTCACAGCT
The DNA here is from genome assembly GCF_014839835.1 of Dryobates pubescens. Taxonomy (NCBI): domain Eukaryota; kingdom Metazoa; phylum Chordata; class Aves; order Piciformes; family Picidae; genus Dryobates; species Dryobates pubescens. The sequence continues at coordinate 20,834,855 of NC_071615.1, read as the reverse complement.
GCACTTACCCCATGCCTGGGGCCCTGGCACATGCTTCAAGGAGGGACATGGGGTCTGAATGCAGTGATGCTCAGATTCCCCTGCTTTAAGGCTAAGCCCTGTGCCAAGAGCTCAGCCTCTTCCCAGTGATAATAGAATCATGGTTTAGGTTGGAAGGGACCTTTAAGGGCATTGGAAGGACACCCCACACCCTCCCAAGCATTAAACAAGGACATCTTCAACTAGATCCTATCCAATCTGACCTGGAATGTTTCCAGGCAGGGGGCATCTACCACCTCTCTGGGCAACCTGGGCCAGTGTCTCACCACCCTCAGTGTAAAAACTGTCTTCCTTCTACCTAGTGTGAATCTTGCCTCTCTTGGTTTTAAACCATCACCCCTTGTCCTGTTGCTACAGGCCCTGCAAAAAGTATGTCCCCAGCTTTCCTATCAGCCCCTTGAATACTGAAAGGGTGCAGAAAAGTCTTCCTGGAGCCTTCTCTTCTGAAGGCTGAACAACCCCAACTCTCTCAGCCTGGCCTCACAGCAGAGGTGTTCCAGCCCTCATCATTTTTGTTGTCTCCTCAGGACTCACTCCAGCAGGTCCATGTTTGTTCTGTGCTGAAGACTACAGAGCTGGACAGAGCACTGCAGGCTGGGTCTCGCCAGAGCAGACAATTCCCTCCCTCAGCCTGCTGGCCTGGCTGCTTTTGATACAGCCTGGGGTTCAGTTTGCTTTCTAGTCTTTGAGCAGACATTGCCAGGTCACATCCAGCTTTTGACCCACTAGCACCCCAAGTCTTCCTCTGCAGGATTGCTCTCCATGCCCTCATTCCCTAGCCAGTGTTGATACTAGGTGCTCTGGAGGTGCCCAGCAGCAGCAGCTCCCATGCAGTCCCTGGCACAGGGCCTGTGTCAGTTACACTTCTACAGCCATCAATGAATCTGCAGGTCAGGGAGGAAACCAAGCTGCCAGTCCCTGCACGTTGCCAACAGGCTTGGTGAGGTGGTGGGGTGTGGACATGAGACTGGAGGGCAAAAGGGCAGAGATGCCAGCCAGCATTGGCCAGCACCCAAATTGCCTGTCTGGGAGCAGCAGTGTGGGCACAGGGTCTGCCCCCTCTGAGTCAGAGTGCAAGGTCACCTGCGTTCCAAGACTGCTGGAGGGGCCAGGGTTCCCACCTGGGGAGAACAAAGGCCTGGGATCAGCAGAGCCACTGAAGAAGGAAGCAAGATTTAAAATCAGCTTGTTTTATGCCTGGGCCTGGAAGCCACTGAATTGCTGTCATCTTTCCCAGGGTGATCCTGCTGCTGATGGATGCCTTTGACCTGGAAGAAGGCTCTGTAACAGCAGACAACCTCAGCCAGATGAAGGCCTTCCTCATGGCCACCCACCCGCAGCAGTATGCCCAGCTGGCACCGCAGCTCAAAAACTGCAGCCTGGAAGCTGAGCTGGATACCGTGAGTGGATACCTGCCCTTCAGCCTCTCCTTTTCTCCACCAGAGCACAGGCAGCTGCTCAGCACTGTGTCCAGGAGGGGCTGCAGAGAGGCTTGGTTCTAGTCCTTGGGGAGGGGGGGGTGGGTGGGGTGGGGTGTCTGGCTCACCCTGGCAAGGGGCTTCCTTGGGTCGTTGAGTCTACAACTACCTGAAAGATTGTAGTGGGGTGGGGCTTGGACTGTTCTCCCAAGAAAGAAACTATAGGACAAAAGGAAACAGCCTCAGGTTGCACTGCATTGGTTTACATTGGCCACAGGAAAGGGTTGTCAAAGCCTGGAACAGGTTGCACGGGGAAGTGGTGGAGTCACCACACCTGGAGGGATATAGGAAACCTGTAGCTGTGGTACTGAGGGCTGTGGGTCAGTGGTGTCGTACAGTTGTACTCGAGGGTCTTAAAAGGCCTTTTCCAACCAATGATTCCATGACTAGCAACTGAGCTGGGTGGGATGGAGCCAGACCACTGGCTCTGGCTGTGTGGCAAGGCAGGTTGCAGAGGTTTGAGGTGAATGTTTTTGTTCCAGGTGTCACCATGCCAGTTTTGGTGCAGTTTGAATAAACCAGCAAAGAGCTCACCTGCCTTTGCTGTGCAAAGCACCACCACAGGTGTGGGTTGTTGTGGTGCAGGGTTGGTCTCTTGTGTTCCTCATGTCCTCACTGAGCTGAGGGCCTGCCTGTAACTCTACCTCATGTTGCCCACAGGCTGTGCAGGGCACGGGCCTGGCCTTCATAGTCTATTCTGAAGCCATCAAAAACATGGAGGTGCCCCAGCTCTACTCCGTGCTCTATTTCTTCATGCTGCTGATGCTGGGCATTGGCAGCATGCTGGGGAACACTGCAGCCATCCTGACACCGCTGACAGACAGCAAATTCATCTCCAGCCGCTTCCCCAAGGAGGTCATCTCAGGTAAGCAACTGCTGCGGTGCAGCACAGGCCCAGCAGTGAGCAAAGGACCCACAGCTGTTGAGGGTTCCCCTTTAACCTCAGGGAGAGCAGGGAATAGCCAACAGGATGCCAGAGGGGTTGCCTGCCCTTGGGATTTTCTGCCCAGCCTGTACAGCACTTACCTTTCCCTTGGGAGCTCTCCAAGCAGTGGGGCAGTCATGGCTGTGTATTTGCAGGCTTCCCAACACACCACAGCTCCTTTAGAGCAGTGAAACGCAACAGGCCAGGACTAGTGTCCAGATGCCCACAGTGACGCTTCAGTCACACTGCTGCTATCCCAACTACAGACCACCTCAATCTTTGGCCAGAAGTGCCATGTGCTCCCATTTTGTGCATGGAAAGCAGCTGTCCTACCTCAACCTGTTTCAGCTGGCTGCCTGGCAGTGCCAGCTGATGCTGCATGCAATGTGACAAGGTTGCAGCCAAGCAGCAGTTGTCTCAACCCTGCTGAGTGATAGACTGAGCAGAAATGGCCCAAGATGTGGCAGGGGAGGCTGAGGTTGTCAAGCCCTGGAACAGGCTGCCAGCACCAGCATAGGTGGGGTGCTGAAGGACATGGTTTAGTAGTGACTCAGCAGTGCTGGGTTAATGGTTGGACTTCATGATCTTAAAGGTCTCTTCCAACCAAACCCATGCTGATCTGAGACAGATTATTTTTTCCCTTAGGACAAGCCCTGTCCATCATCTCTTCTGAGCTGCTTCCTGCAAAGCAGCAGAAACCCCAGCAGCATTTGAGTCACAAGCAGTGTGACCTTTCCCCCAGAAGGGAGGTTTCCAGGTACAATGTCAGGGCCTTGTTTTCTCCATGCAGGGGCTGTGTGTCTCATTAACTGTGTGATTGGCCTCATCTTCACCATGGAGGCTGGGAATTACTGGTTTGACATCTTCAATGACTATGCAGCCACACTCTCACTGCTGCTCATCGTGCTGGTAGAAACCATTGCTGTGTGCTACATCTATGGGATAAGAAGGTAACCTTCTGAACCCTCCCTTCTTCAGAGCAGGACAGCTAGGGCAGTGACCACTGGTCAAGACACACAGGGCTGAGAATAATACTCCCTTGGGATAAACTTCTGTCAGCAAGGCAAAGGGGCAGCTCCTCTGCTCTTCCCACCAGGGTGGGTGATTAAAACTCCACAGAAAGGAGCAGTGGCTTCTCTTCAGTACTGACCACTTCCTTGCCTTCCTCCATCAGCTTACAGCAGTGAGGGGCTGAGCTCCTGCTCCAGGCAGAAATTCATTGGGGCTTTTCCTGCTGTGCATGTTTCCAGCTCCTCTTCAGCAGTGTGGGAGCCCCTTGGAAGCCCTGCTGTGTGTTTTAATTTGCTTTCATCCTCACTCTGAGCCAGTGCTCCAGCCCATACCTCTGCTTATTACTCTTCTGGTCAGCTGCACTCCCCTTTGCCATGTCAACCAAGTAGCTCTGTAGGTGATTTTTGAAGAACCTCAGCTCCAGGGAGCAGCTGAAGATACACAGCTGTTATCAAAAACTGGTGATGTTTTTAAACAGGTTTGAGAAAGATCTTCACACCATGATTGGACACAAACCAAACTGGTACTGGAAAATCATGTGGGCATTTGCTAGCCCCCTGCTCATCATCAGCCTCTTCATCTTCTACCTCACCGACTACATCCTCACTGGAACGCTGCAGTACCAAGCATGGGATGCCACACAGGTAAGACAGTTCTGAGGCAGCTGGCTCATTTTAACTAACTTCTTATGAGGACAACTGTGCTCCACACAACTGCACCCGAGAAGCCTGCAGGTTGGGGCCATCCTGCAGGTGAAAGAATGAAAGCGTAGCCTAGAGCTGCTGCTGTACTGCTTCCCCTCTACAGTTCTTAATTGACTCCTTCAGAAAGGACAACACAGTTCAAGTTTAAGACCCAAATATCATTGTAAATATCAACGGAGAAATTGCTTTGGGTGTTAGAGTAGATGATCTTTGAGAGTCCTTCCCAGCCCAAACTATAACCTTTGACTAAAAGCAGTGAAATTTAAACAGAACTGAGTTGGGCTGCAGTAAGTTTTCATAATTCCCATTTTAATTCCTGGCCAAAACACTTCTGCAGAGCTGCTGCACTCTGAGCAGTAATCACTGCTTTCATAATGGAAATGTTCCTAGCGTGCAAGAACAGATTATGCATGTTGTTTTCATGTCATGGCTGATTTGGGACCCTGGCCTGCTGACTGTCAGCAGGAGCCCACAGGCTCCAGGAGAGACCTGTCAGAGATCAAGGCTCTGCCACCTCATTAAGAAACAGCAATCAAGCCAAAAACCTCCTCTTTGTCACAGCCTGCAGAAGTTTTCCCCAGTATCCTAGCTGTCAGCTCTGTTCTGGGCACATTTAAGCTTGTCCAACTATATGAAAACAAAAATAAAAAGCTGCTCAAAGGTCCTGTTGAGATCCATGTGCATAGCTTTGCTCCAGAACTGTGACATCTCAGATCCCTCAGACCCAGTGTGGCTTCTCTCCCTTGCAGGGGCAGCTGGTGACCAAGGACTACCCCGGTTATGCCCTGGCAGTGATTGGGCTGCTGGTGGCAGCGTCTACCATGTGCATACCCCTGGGGGCACTAGTAACTTTTATCAGGAAGAGAGTGAAGAGGGAAAGAGTTTCTACTGTTGCTTGAATGCCAACAGCTGGATTTGGGAAGACCTCACCCACCTCCTCAGTACCTGACTGGGCACTTCTGGAAGACAGCAGCAACCCTTACTTGTAGCAGCTACTTAGAGATGAGAATCATGGGTGCTACAGACTAAAAAAAAGTGCTCGTAGGCTGTTCCAGTGGTTTGGAGAAAAAAAACAAACCCAGCTCTTCTGTAACAAGATGAAGCTTTAAAATGGGCTCTGTAAGAGAGGGGAAAGGAGAAGAGCCCCCCCAATGCTAGCACAGTTTACCAGCACCTTGACCCATCACACAATGCCAGGTAATTCTTTTTCTCTGTGGAGACAGGAGCCACCAGCTGAGGATTTTCCTGCACCAAAGTTCTGGCAGATAACCTTACTGGTTCAAGAAAGCCTTGCTGCAGCACATGCACTATTGGAAATGACAGTTGGCAGCCAGCAGAGGGAAAGGGTTTAAGTCTTGCCAAGCAAACATGACCATCCATTTCCTACAGGGTCAAAGTCACTAGGATGGCATCTGAGAAGGAGGGCCAGCACCACTGCCCTCTGTCCAGCAGAGCACTCTCTACACCTACACACATGTATAGGAAGTGCTCTTACCTCCACAAGCAGTGAAGTTCCAGTTCCAGATGTAACTGCACAGTGCTGTACTTTGTTTTTCTGGGAATACAGTTTAAGTACTTTGGAAATGTGGTAAAGCTGCTTTAGAAGCCCACCCAAACCAGAAGTATGCCATGTAACTAGCTTTGACAAAGTTCAGATTCAAGAACACTTTAATAATACCTTATGTGAGTATTTGATAAAGAAAGCGACATGGTTCCATTGTAAGCCTCAAGTGATAGAAAACAGAAAAATTGTAGGTGTGGACTTCAAAGACAGACATACACCCATGCCTTAACTCTGCAACCATTAGTATATGCCAAGTGTATTGTGCAGGGGGGTTCGTGTCAACCAAACATGGTTAAAGCACACCAACACGGATCTCGCACTCTGGGACAGTTAAGCAAGAGGCAGCTGCACAGCCTTCGGGGTAGCTGAAGTCTGACAGTGCCAACCAACAGCAACAAGGACAACCTGCACCAAGAAAGCTGCAGCTCCCTCTGAAACAGGCCCTGCCTCCTTCCCCACGCTGGACTAACAACGGAAAGACAACTTTTTCACACTTTTGTTTATTAAAAATGGATACCATAGACAAGACCTGTACAAAAAAAATAAACCTGGAATTGCCCAGAGCTGGGAGCAGTTGTGCAGCAAGCAGTTACCGTCTGGGGCCCCCTCTTCCTCTGCCACGGCCTCGGCCTCTGCCACGGCCCCTGCCACGGCCTCTTCCAGCAACTTAGCAGAAGAAACAAGAAGAGAAATCAAGTGAGACCCATGAATGTTTCCACTGTGATTAAAACATTCTTCTATCAAGCATAAATGTAATCCCTGTGCTCATGCAGGCAGGTATGAAGTCTGCTACTGCTCAGAAGAGTTCTGACATTTCCATCTTTTGGGTCAGGTTGTTTCAGTACCCAGCTTCCACAGACTAGGTCAGTCCTTGGCTTCCCTGCACAAAACGGGGGTACAATAGCTGGCTGCTCCCCGCTGCCAGGCGTAAGCCTGACAGAGTAGTCCTCTTTCTGGTTATAAACCCCTAGTTTTCCAGGCATCACAAAAAGCAGATGCAAGACAAGAGCAGTCTGTTCACATTCCTCACAGCGGCAAAGGCATCTTCCACAGCTCACACTGTGGGTCCCAGAACACTCTGCTGAGGGGCAATAGGAGTTCTACCACTGTGTGCTTCCCAAGCTTCTCCAGCACCATCTGGAAGGGCAGCATGCTAAAAGGACCCCACCCCCAACCAGCTCAAGGATGCCTCTGCCGACTACACACTTGGCTGTGTGCTCTTACTTTTAAATACTGCTATTAAATGGTAAAAGGAGGTAGAATCACAGACTAGTTCAGGCTGAAAGTATCTCCTGGAGGTCCTATGGTTCTAACATGTCACCTTACCCATTTTTCCTAAAGAAACATCCCCTGCCACACCAGGCTACAAGGTCAGCCTACAAGCTTGTTAGAAATTAACCAGGATTTGACAAGTTTGTCAGCATTGAGCTAAAAAAACAACCAATTAAATCCTCACTGTTGTGTGGAAGTGCAAGAGCCACACAGCACTATCCATGTTTTAGCAGCAGACAAAGCACTGCAGACAACACAGCTGCAGTCTGAGAGTGCTTCCATGCACTGAAGACACAAGGGCTATTACACTGAGGCAAACAGCCCTGCCACTGCACCTTTGTTTCCCCCCAAGTTGAAAGGAAATAAACAGTGATGCTGCTGTTCATGGCAGTGTGAGGTTCGGAACAAAACCAAAAGCACTCTGACCAGGCTCACTTCTCCCTGTTGTCAGATGATTATTTTTAAGAGCCCAGAGAGGTCTACTTTTATCCTTATTCTCTATGAAGACAGCAGCCACACCTCTTCACACTGTGATGCACACACCTCAGGCTTCCTTACACCAATGAGGTAAGCACAGCAACTTCTAGCATATGCCCACAGAGATCAACTGCTTCAGCTCTAAATTACAGGACAAACAGTACAGCACGGACTCCGAGCACAATTAGCTTTCACTTGCACCTCGTTATTTTAAACCCACACAGATTAACTGCTGGGCAAAACATACACTGCCTGAAGGCTACCTACAACTTTTCTGATGTTTAGTGGATATTTAACAGTGCTGTGTCTCTCCACACAACCTGGGGAAACACAGGAGCTGCTCAGAGGACGTGTACACCCATTGGTGTCAACTTCTGAGACTGCCAGAGGTTAAGAGTTACTTCAAGCTTAAAAACACTTCAATTTTTAAAACCAGACATATCAAGAGCCAAATGTAACTCCACATCAGAGTAGGCCCTACAGAGACTAAAGAGGTGTGCAAGACAGACTTGGCCAGTTCAGTATCAAACCCTCAGAAATCAAACTGCCAAACACAGCTACTGCCACACTGAAATCAGATTGGGAGCATTAAAACGCACACAACAGCAGAACACAGACTGGGCAAGCACAAACTGACCTGCTTCTCTTTTCTTGGACTTGACTTTTGGTTCAACATCTACCAGCAAAGTATCCAGAGGCAAACTGTCTGGCAGGATGAAGTAGCGGATGTTATTCCCTCGAATGCTGAGCGTCTCCAGCTGCACAGGTTCTCTGTTCTTCAGGGTCATCTTCACTGCCTTGAGATGTGTGTTCATACTGACATCCACTCCTGAAACAACACACATCTAAGATCAGGGAGGAAAGTCCTTGCTGCCCATTTTAAGTATGCAGATGCTGCCAGATTTACCTTCATCAGTGCCTGCTTCTGCCTCTCAATTCAGCCTCTACCAAAGGCAAGGACTCTGTTCTCTAAATTATGCTCACTAATTTATCCATTGCTGCAACACCTCACTGCTAGAGACTTCTGTCTAGCTCTTGCAACAGCCCTTGTATAAATGGTTACAATTTGTTTGAACAAAGAAATAAACTGCTGCTTATTACACAAATCCAGTACTGCTGTCCTTCTACTGCTTTAAAAAAGCAAACCCAACCTTTGAGAAAAGAAATAAAATTAGATAAAACTAACATTGCAATTTCCTCCTTCTGTAGGCCTCAGAAAAAACCCAGCTGGCAAAGCAGCCTTTGTTTCCTGATAACATCCATTGAATGCTGGTGTGCTGCATCCCAGCAAAGGATGTAAACCACACTGCTGCAGGGAACAATCGCTGCTTACAAACCCTGTGAACAGCCAGCAGGTAAGAACTGCATGGAGCCTGCACTGTGCCCGTTCTGCTGTGCTACACACCCAGGGACTGAAAGGAGTCTTGGTTGGGGATAGGTATTGAATGACATCCCCGAGAAGCATAAAACCTCCAACCAACTAACCAACCCCCACCACCTTACTTTTCACTTTGCACATTATAAACCTTGCATAGGATTTGGTCTCAAACTACGAAGACCAAATCCACAGTTAATTTTTTCAGCTCAAACCTGCACTTTTCATATTTTGCCTACATTCTCCCAACACCTGCTGATCCAGTGACAGGGCACCCACACAAACACAACTCTTGAGTGTCTTTGAACTTCACAAACAAGCTCTTGTGGTAACAATAATTGCAAGTCGATGAAACAAGACAGTAAAGACAAACTGCAGGATGTCTCACCACAGTAAGTAACAGAAGTAGCAGGCCAGAACCAGCAGAATTCCTCTGCTGCATTCATTCCATCTATTTTTCTGTTCTCTCACTCCACCTGACCCTGGTCTCTGTAGGGTGAACCAGTCCCTGGAGCAAGCCTCCTCCAACACACCAAACCAGAGGGGAGATTGCAGGACTGTACAGTTAGCACAGCAATTATGAACAGAGCTCAAGCACCAGCATCAAGGGAAGACTGCTGTTTCAGAGACATGGATTTTGTTCAGAGCAGGTACAGATTCTTAGCAGAAAATGAGAGGCTTTGTTCTGCAATTAAGCCTGGAGGAGCACAGAGGTCAGGAGACAAGCTGTTTACTTCCTACCTCACCGGGTTCAACAGTGTGCTGCAATCAGGCCCAGAGTGGTGCTTTCAGTTCTAATCACAGCTCTGATGAATCTGGCTGCAAAACCATGCCAGGTCTGGGCTTAGCCAAATCTCTGCAAAGTGCTGCTAGCCAAAAAAGTACCTAAGCAGTCCCCCAGAAAATGACTCTACCTAGTTGCAGTATTTTTTGATTTTTTTAAGTGCCTGGGCAGAAAAGCTTCTTGAAGTAGCTTGGGGCAAGCGAAGGATGGGAGAATAACAACGTTCATTAGCTTAACAGTAAGGGCTTGCTTCACTAAATACAAGGTGCCTCACCTGACATCTCTGCAGTAACACCAACTTTCCCAGAACAAAAGCCCGCACTGATACTAAAGCAAACAAAGGCCTGCACAGAACCATACCATGAACCACACAGGCTTTTCCTGCAGCTTCCAGTTCAGTACCCCAAAGAAGCATCTACTGGACGGTAACAACTCCAGACTTCTACCACTAACCTCTGTTAGCAGCAGGGGACCAGATTCCCAAGTCAGGATGCCTTCTGCCCTGTATCCTATATGTTTTCAAACTCATTTCATTAACATCACTGCAACCGTGCAAAGATGCCTTTCCATGTAAGCTCATAGAATCGGAGAATCAATAAGGTTGGAAAAGACCTCAAGGATCATCAAGTCCAACCTGTCACCCAACACCTCGTGACTACTAAACTGTGGCACCAAGCGCCACGTCCAATGCCCTCTTGAACACCTCCAGGGACAGTGACTCCACCACCTCCCTGGGCAGCACATTCCAATGGCTAACAACTCTCTTCGTGACGAACTTTCTCCTCACATCGAACCTAAACTTCCCCTGGCACAGCTTCACCAGAGCAAACCCACACTCAGAGTTCATTTTTACATCCAAACTACACACACAAAACCAAACCTCATCTAGTCAAAGATGTCCCTGCTCCCTGTAGAGCAGGTGATGACCCTTATAGATCCCTTCCAACCTCCAAATTTGCATGATTTAACTGGTTTAAAACCGCATCAGCACTTCATACTTGCCATTCATCTGTGCTAGCATTACAAGAAGTCTCTGCTGACTTGGCTTCAACATCTTCACTGCTATTTCACAATCAAGGTCAGAGGTACCACATGAGACATCTTACAGAAACATAGCTGAATATCCACTACCAGTAGCAAAACTACCTCACCAATGTGTCCACACTGCAAAAGTCTAAGACAACACCCCACTTACACTGCCTGTGAGTCTGGGAGAGTTTACTTCCTTCATTCCTGAGCCTGTAAGCAAAACCCCCAGTTTGGCTCAAGACAGCAGAAAATTCATTGCCTCCCAGCACCATCTCCTAAAAGCCTGTTCATAGAATCAATAAGGTTGGAAAAGACCTCAGAGATCATCAAGTCCAACCTATCACCTGACACCTCATGACTAACTAAACTTCAAGTGCCACATCCAATCCCTTTTTGAACACCTCCAGAGACAGTGAGTGCCACCACCTCCCTGGGCAGCCCATTCCAATGGCCAACAACTCTTTCTGTGAAGAACTTTCTCAAGCCTAAACTTTCCCTGGTGCAGCTTGAGACTGTGTCCTCTTGTTCTGCTGATGGTTGCCTGGGAGAAGAGACCAACCCCACCTGCCTACAACCTCCTTTCAGGCAGTTGTAGAGGGCAATAAGGTCCCCCCTGAGCCTCCTCCAGGCTAAGCAACCCCAGCTCCCTCAGCCTCTCCTCACAGGGCTGTGCTCCAGACCCCTCCCCAGCCTCATTGCCCTTCTCTGGACATGTTCAAGTGTGTCAATATCCTTCTTAAACTGAGGGGCCAGAACTAGACACAGTACTCAAGGTGTGGCCTGACAAGCGCTGAGTACAGGGGCAGAATGACATAGAATACATATACATAGAATAAACCAGGTTGGAAGAGACCTTCAAGATCATAGCATCCAACCCATCAACCAATCCAACACCACCCAAACGTCTAACCCATGGCACCAAGCACCCCGTCAAGTCTTCTCCTGAACACCTCCAGTGATGGCAACTCCACCACCTCCCCAGGCAGCCCATTCCAATGGGCAATCACTCTTTCTGTACAGAATTTTTATCTAACATCTAGCCTGAACCTCCCCTGGCGCAGCCTGAGACTGTGTCCTCTTGTCCTGGTACTGGCTGCCTGGGAGAAGAGACCAATATCCATCTGTCTACAACCTCCCTTCAGGTAGTTGTAGAGAGTAATAAGGTCACCCGAGTCTCCTCCAGGCTAAGCAACCCCAGCTCCCTCAGCCTCTCCTCGTAGGGCTTGTGTTCCAAACCCCTCACCAACTTTGTTGCTCTTCTCTGGACACATTCCAGCAAGTCAACATCCTTCCTAAACTGAGGGGCCCAGAACTGGATACAGTACTTGAGGTGCGGCCTAACCAGTGCAGTGTACAGGGGCAGAATGACCTCCCTGCTCCTGCTGGCCACACTGTTCCTGATGCAGGCCAGGATGCCATTGGCCCTCTTAGCTGCCTGGGCACACTGCAGGCTCATGTTCAGCCTACCATCAACCAGCACCCCCAGGTCCCTCTCAGCCTGACTGCTCTCCAGACACTCTGACCCCAGCCTGTAGCATTGCTTGGGGTTGCTGTGGCCAATGTGCAGAACCCGGCACTTGGATGTGTTAAATCTCATGCCGTTGGACTCTGCCCATCTGCCCAGCCTGTCGAGGTCCCTCTGAAGAGCCTCTCTACCCTCCAGCAGATCAACTCCTGCCCCCAGCTTGGTGTCATCAGCAAATTTACTGCTGATGGACTCAATGCCCTCGTCCAAATCATCAATAAAGATGTTAAAGAGCACAGGGCCCAGCACTGATCCCTGGGGCACACCACTGGTGACTGGCTGCCAGCTGGATGTGGCACCATTCACCACCACTCTCTGGGCTCAGCCCTCCAGCCAGTTCCTAACCCATCGCAGTGTGCTCCCATCCAAGCCATGGGCTGACAGCTTGGCCAGGAGTTTGCTATGGGGAACGGTGTCAAAGGCCTTGCTGAGGTCCAGGTAGACCTCCCTGCTCCTGCTGGCCACACTATTTCTGATGCAGGCCAGGATGCCTGCATCGGAAATAAAAAATATGACACAAGTGTAAGTCTGACCATGGGTGAATTTGCTCACTAATATGTCAAAGACAACTGAAATTTTCAAGTGTTTTTGTGGCTGCCTGCGGAAAGCAGGCTGGTCACAGCTCTGCACTGTTCCCAGCAACTCCTGCTAACGTCCAAGCTCTTCTGTAACAAACACATCTCGCACTTGCACATCAAGAGGTCAATTATGAAGAACATCTCCTGCACCTCACAGAGAAGGTCCCCACAAGAGGGAGCACCAAACAAAGAAGCTCAGCTCAACCGTTAGCATAAAGGTGGGAGATGACAACTTTGCTGTAGTCTACCGTCCTGCCCTACCTGTGATAGTTCCATGCACCTGTGTCCCATTCTTCAGTTCGATGGTCACAGTCTCATGGCTCAGCTTCATTAGAAACCTGAGAATTAAAGAAAAGGAAACAAATTCTAAAGTGTTCACTACCACACACAACTTCCCTGTCTGGAAACCAGTATGCATCGTGTATGGCCACACGATGAGCTCCCACAGACGAGCTGCGTTCCCAGAGCCCACTGGGCAACAAAGCATCAGAGAAGAGCAAGACAAAAACCCGAACAGGCCCCGGTCCCACCCGAACACCGGGACCCGAGACCCTTCACTAGCGCACTGCTGACTCCAGCACCTTCTTTCCAGGTGAAACGGACACCGTTATACAGATAAGGGAACGCTTTAAGTTTCTTAGTATCTGCAAGACAACTCTGATCAAATCCGGGGTGGCTTCGCTGAGCAACCTGCACAGGCCCCGCGCAGGGAGCCCCCCCTACCCCCCAAGCTGTGCTAGGCCGCCCAGCTGCGGCTGAGGCGGCGGTAGAAGGGAGCAGGGACCCCTACCCCTGCCGCCCCCACCCCCCCGTCCCCATGGGGGCAGTCCAGAGAGCCATAGGGAGCCGTTGCCGCCTTCGCGCCAAGGGCCGGGCCTAGGCCCGCTGAAGGCGCGGGGTCCCCTGCCGCTAGCAATCCGCCTCCATCCGCTCACCTGACGAGCTTCATAGCGGCGGGAGGCCCAGCGCCAGGGGCGGGCGGCCCTCGAGAGGTGGCAGCGGCCGCCCCTCAACGGGCAGGCCCCTCGGCGAGGGCGGTGGAAGGCCTCCTCCAGCAGGCCGCGCCGCCGCCACCACTACCGCTAGCGACCGGCCGCCGTCCGCAGCGATGAATGGGCGGAAGGGGCGGAGCCGGCGCCCCCCTGCGGCCCGGGAGAGCGCCGCGGCAGGCCAGCGGTGCATGCGCAGGCCCCGCCCGGGAGGAAGCTGAGCCCGAGGGCAAGGCGGGTTCCTAACGGCTGCCGCCGCGGCCCGGCGCAGCCGCTTTGATTGGCATCTTCGTTTTAAACCTGCTCTGAAGCTCAGAAAACCCACCCCAAAACACGCGGAAGTTTTGTCTGAAGGGGGGGAATCCACTCACCCAGCAAAGCCCCATCACTTTGCTCTTCTAATATTTCATCAGCTGTTTCAGCTCAAAGCCTGTGCTCAGGAGAAAGCACAGTTTGTGGCCGAGCGTGGTATACCAATTTTTAACACAAACTTACCCATAAGGGAGGGAAAGGGAGAAGAGAACTTGAATTTTTACCTATTGCTGCAGGCAAAGCGCTCCTTGAAGTGCTCTCGAGGGAAGAGGTCAAAACCCAGCACTGAGCAGGGGTGACACTTGAGATTAAGCATCCGAGGAATCCAGCCAGAGTAGTTCTCGGACAGATGCAGCTGTGGCAGTGAGGGCTGGAAAGTGACACTATGCAAACTGAGACAGGGGGCAGTGCAAGATCATCAATATTTAAACACAGACTAGTAGGATGAGCTACAAGCAGAGACAAAACCAGAGCATCCTTCTGGTGAGAAACAGTTCTGAAGGAACAATTCAGAAACAGTCCACTCTGAAGTGCAAAATGCACCAACAGTGTATCTAGAAAAGTTGGACATTTTATTGTCATTTGAATACACCATTTGTGAGTTTAGAAACAAACTTTTAAAGCACTGGAATACAGGTGCCTTCCAACTCCTAAAGCCTACCTTACTCTATGTCTTACAATGGTTTTATATTAGTAATTCATGTTTGGTTCTTTGTTGCAACAAGTTCTTCAAAGAAGCAGATTTCGCTCCAGACTGCAGGACAACTGAATTGAGTTTCACACACTGCTGCCAGGGAGCCACCAAAACCATCGCTTTCAAATGTCGAGTCTGTGATGCTCTTCTACTTTATGCCCATAATGGAGTTCACCTCAGAAAGTTTTGAAGTTTCCACTTAACCATCAGCTGGTATTTCTGCTACAGCATCTAGAAGCAAACAGACACTTTGCCAATACTAGTGCTTATGGACAGGTCATGTCTACACAAAACCCAGAGAGGCCTCTCCAGAAACATTCATAGTTAAAATGAACAGTTAACAGTTGCAAAAATCTGTACATATTTTCAGTCATAACACAAGGACACACTGGAGCATCAGTGCTTCGTGTTCTAGCTTCAACAGTGACAACTGTGCTAGTCCTAGTATTCTACAGCTCTGCCCCCTCCCCACCCCCCTGTTTAAATTTTACCCCTGCAACCTGAATATACAGCTGTACTTTACAGGAAATATGAAACAATGTACAGCGCCTTAAGCCAGGCCCATGGCTGGAACAAACCATAGAAAATAAGTGACAAAATAGGTCTCAATTGGTCCATGATTAGGATTACTTATTATTTTTTTTTATACAGCTTGGAAGCACTAAATTGAAAAGACACACATTTATTATTAGCCAGCACAAATTTTTCTGTAGCTTTTTGTTTCAAGAGTGTTACAGTATCATGCATGAAAAGCAAGCTGCTGCTCCCAAGTGCAAGTATGGAGTTTAGGCTAAATGCTTTCTCCTCAGGTTGTTTCTCCTTCTTTAACAAGTTACTTCAACATAACCGAGAATAGAAGCAGCTGACTAGCAAAACGTGAAGTTCACCTTATGTTGTGACCCATTCTTAAAGTCATGTAGTACTTTGGATCTTAGCATAAGGAAGGTTCAATAAACACTGCAAAGGATTTTTACATTCTTTGATTTCATTTTACATGTTTAGAAAGAAAATGTTGTCTTTTGATTTGCTAACTAATGAATCACCATCTGAAGACTGTACTACTGCAACAGTGCAAGACATCTGCAACTTCAGGAACATCCAGTTATACTGTCCTTTCACCCAAACAATGGTCCATAAAATACTGCATCAGTTCAAGACAAAACAGAGTTTTAGAAGAGCTTTAGGATTCAATGAGCAAAAAGAATCCAGACAAATATGCACAAAGGACTCCTTAACGTGGACTTAGCACAAACAATCCAGCTGCAAGCCTGGGAATGAGGCTTCATTGGTATGGAGCCATATTTATTCAGAAGCTGTGATTAGAAGCTCTATTATTAATGCTTCAGCATCTGTTTGAGGTTTCTCTTTGACACTGGAACATGATCAGGGCTCTCTTGTCAAGCCAGAGACCAAAGATTTAGCTGAAACAGCCCAGGTGGACAGCTTAAGCAGTCCACTTATGCCCCAAAACATGCCAGACACCAAAAAGCTGTCTTCTGCCTCTGCATTACCTCAGTAAGAGCAGAGCCCCCTCCACTAATGCAATATTCCAAAGACCATTGCAGCTCAGACTGTCAAGTCAGGTCTCAGTTGAAAGCTACCACCACCGAAGGACGATTTCCCCTCCAGCCCTCACACTGCCAGGGAAGAATGTTAAAAAGAGCACTGTCTGGTGTGGAAAGCAGGTCAGTAGAGACTCCACGTGTGGCTTGAGGAATCCTCGGTACCAAGCCGCTTTCCACACACACAAATTCAGTCCATCTTCTCCTTCTGGACCAGCTTGGGCGCATCTACAAAATCCTTGCCGTTGTAAAGGATGATGGCCAAAGTTCCAAAGCTTGCACTTCCCCAGAAGAGCACGTAGGCCAGTGTCTCAGTCCACGTATCACCTGCTCAGAGGCAGACAGAGATTTCAGTTCATTATCTCTGTACTGAAAAACCTCTCTGATTATCAAAGTACTTCAAGCCCTCCCTCAGAAAGCACAGATCCAATGAAGCTCGAGGCTCTCCACAGCTTTCCATTTCCTTACCCAGCATGTTCTGTGGTCTCCTCAGGTGCAACTGAATTTAACAGGGGCAATTAACAGACCCACAAGTTATATTTACAAAGGTTTTAACATTATTTTCTGTAGTGCCTCAGGTTTTTCCACACTGATGTGTGAACCACCAGCCTCCAGAGCCATGCTCAAACACCTTTTAGTATAACTGAGCAGCAATTTTATACTGAATAGTTTCTGGTAACTACTTGTACAAAGTCCAAACATGAGCAAGCTGACTGTGAAATTACACTCAGCAGTGACTTACCAGCCATTAGCAAGCAAATAATGCACATGGAGAAAGCAACCACCATAATAATAGGCAACTGGGGAAAGAGAGAAAGAATTACCACTTGACATAGCAGAACATATATTGCTTAGTGTCCTTTAGGATGGGCTGCACTGCCAAGTTATTGACTTGCTTTGTACTGAAGTTGCTTTAATTCCCAATTCAGCTGCTGCCAGCTACAAATAAAGTTTTGCACAGCCCCAAAACTCCAAAAAGTGTTCCATAACTAGGTTAAGAATTACAATACACCTCCTTGCTATTAAAAGGGAGGTTGAGGTCTGTGTTTAAAAACCAAACCACACCACCAAAACTCCCAAAACACACCACCACCAGCTACTAAACCCATAGCATCCCCAAATCCCATTTCACACAACAGAAGAGCAGGAAAAAAAGGTGGGGGTTTTGTGTTACAATCTATGCTTCTGCATGAAGTGTGAGAAGAGGTCTTCACATGCTGCTTCTGCAGCAGAAAGCATGGTGACTAGCAGAATTTCTCCCTCTCCACATGAAGCAGATTTTAAATAAAAGCAAGCAGCAGTTTTTTCAATACCTCAAGGACACTCCATTTTCTGTCAAGAAAACAGTCTGGGTTTAGTCCTACAAGCAGGCAGTCTAGAAACCCAGCCAGATGGCAGGGATGCTTCATTACTGAACATGAAGCAAGTGACTAAAAGGTTGTGTGAGTTTCTCCAGTCATGAATAAAGCCTCCATACTCACAGCTAAGAACTTCCAGTCTTTCTTGACATGTAGAGGACTAGCAGGTTCTACTTCATCCACTGAATAATTTCCAAGAAAAAGATCAATTGCATCCTGGAAGAGAAATGGAGAGCAAGAGCTCAAAGGCACAGCCACGGCCACCAAGCATCTCCCAGCCGCTCAAAGCCAGACTTACTTGTCTAAATCCATCAGAAAAGTTGTTTTTGTAGTAACGTATCAATGAGTTCCAGCCATCCATTATTAAGCCCCACTGAGTTCTCTTCCCAGTTCTGCAGAAAGTGGTGAAAAATGTTTAAAATAGATTGATGAACTCAGGAAGATGATGTCAGGCTTAGAGCTCTTGCATTGTTCATTGGTTAACAAATACCTTCAGGTAAGCACAAGTGCTGCTTCTGCATTACCACCACACTTGTAGCTGTTTGGAAGCTAAAATGACCCTTCTCTCCATGCCCTGAAGGAGGCACCTTCTTTTGGGTCTATTTCCAGACAGCCTTTTGCCTTTCCACAGAAGGAGTGACGAATGGTGTTCTGCAGTTTTTAGTCTATGTTAACAGCTCAACCACTGCAAAATTCATTAGTGGCCTAAGCCCCAAATTAATAACCTCCTGATATGAAAACTTAAGAAAAATCTCAACCATACCCCCAAGCCCCAGGAGGCCTTAGCAGAAAGGCTGACTTGCCTTGTGTAATCTGTCTTTAAGGCACCAGTTCCAGCATATTGTTTGGCACAAGCATTAGCATTATCAGCCCAGGCTGTGAAAAGGAAAACATTGAGAGAGATGAAGGAAGTGATGCACTCTGTTTGGAGAAAGGGACTGTGTGAACCCTAACAACAGCCTACCATTTTTGTAGATTTTCTCAAAATCTGCTTGCTCTTCAATCCTCTGTCCAACATGCAGAACACCCAGCCTCTGAAACACAAAGCAGATTGAGGCTCTCTATTAGCTCCCCAGGAAAATTAGATTTGCTCTCAGGAAAAAAAAAACCAAAGCTGTGTACATGTTACAGAGTCTGGCCAATGCATTTCAAGCAGTAGAGAAACTCAAGTGTATCAGCTGTATGCAGTTCTTGTGTTAAAACTGCGTTTCTGTTCCAAACAAAACCTCTCTCAACTTCCCTTCCAACCCGAGCCATTCTGTGACCTCAGAGATCATCTCCTCCAACCTCCCACCATGGGCAGGGACACCTCTGAACAAGACTCAGCTGCTCAAGGCCTCATTCAACCTGGCCTTCAACATCCCCAGAGAGAAGGCACCCACAATCTCCCTGGGCAGCCTATTCCAGAGTCTCATCATCCTCAGACTGAAGAGCTTCTTCCTCAGATCCAGTCTAACCCTGCCCTCCCTCAGCTTCAAACCATTCCCCCCTTGTCCAGTCTCTAGACACCCTCAAGGAAAGTCCCTCTGCAGCCTTCTTGTAGCATCCCCTTCAGGTATTGAAAGGCAGCTCTGAGGTCCCTCTTGAGTCTTCTCTTCTCCAGACTGAACACCCTCAGCTCCCTCAGCCTAACATCATAGCAGAGGTGCTCCAGCCCCTGAATCATCTTTGTGGCCTCCTCTGGACTCACTTCAACAGCTCTCTGTCCTTCTTATGCTGGGGACACCAGAACTGGAGGCAGTATTGGAGATGGGGTCTCAGCAGAGCAGAGTCAAGGAGCAGAATCCTCTCTCTTGCCCTGCTGGGTACACTCCTCTGGATGCAACCCAGCACATGTCTGCTTTCTGAGCTGCATGAGGGCACTGCTGGCTCATGGGGAGCTTCTCAGCAATCAACACTCCCAAGGCTTTTTCATCAGAGCTACTCTCGACCCACTGTGCACCCAGCCTGGATTAGTGCCTGGGATCGGCCCAGCCCAGCTGCAGGAGCTTGCTCTGACTTCCAGCTTGTTAACCAAGATGACACTCACCTGCAGCTGTGCCTGCAGGGAGCGCCGCGCCAGCAAGCTCTGGATGACGTTGGTGCGGTCCAGGCAGTCCATGCAGTTGCTGCGGAATATCCCCTCCTGCTGGGTCACGATTTTACCATCACAGTCCACTAGGAAGTAACTGACACACACCATCCCCCTCAGTACTGACAGTCTGTACAAACCACATCTTCTCAGAGGTGAATACTCTAGCAGCCAAAAGGGTTCTCTTGAGCATACAAAGAGCTCTTAACCCAGGTCTCTGAACTTGGATGGCTCCCTGAATTCTTCCTCTCCCACACTGAAAAAGGGCACCAACAGAGGAACATTCAATCTCAGGGCAGAGTTCAATCTCATTTAAGTGCCCCTGGGAAGAGCAGCCCTGAAGCAAAATCAGTGACTTACATTTAATTGTTCTCAGTTCTAGGGATCTAGCTCCACAGAAACCAATGGCAGAAGTGCAGAGCCTTACCTGAACTCGTCCTGCTGCTCTGCTAGCTGATCCATCAAAATCTGCAGTCGATCCCACCTCATCCGACTGCACTCTTTATGGAAGTCAAATGCTACATACCTGTCCAGAGAGAAAAGTATCCTCCCAGGTTACACAGCTACTGAAGGAAGGCCTCAATCCCCAACTCCCCGGGCACTTCTTCAGACACGGTCTCCAGCAAACATCTACTGATGCTGGCAATTGGCTGGGCAACCTGTTCCGGAGTCTCACCACCCTCATGGGGAAGAATTTCTTCCTAACATCCAATCTGAATCTACCCATTTCTAGTTTTGTTCCATTCTCTCTAGTCCCATCACCACCTGACACCCTAAAAAGTCCCTCACCAGCTTTCTTGTAGGCCCCTAAAGATACTGGAAGGCCACAATAAGGTCTCCTCGGATTTAAGGCCAGGCTGGATGTGGCTCTGAGCAACCTGATCTGGTGTGAGAGGTCCCTGCCCATGGTAGGGGGAGGGGTCAGAACTAGATGATCCTTGCAGTCCCTTCCAACCCTAACAATTCTATGATTCCTGGAGCTGCACTCTTCGCGTGTGTGGGGACAGCATTTCCATCTTTTGAGATGCTGACTGGCTGGAGAAGGCAGGGGAAGCACTCTGCTCCAAGTTACTCTTTCTGTACCCTAGTTGGTATTTTTCCTCCAGAAAGCACAGAAGAGAGATGCACTTGATTGCACTTTTTCCACTAGGATTCCTTTGCCCTCCTCTCTTCCAAGCAAACAGGGACTTCTGGTATCTAGATCACTCTGAACTAGACATCAGTATTGAAATACAACATTCTTTGCTGGCATGCAGCACAATTCTCTCCACAGCTCTCTAGAAACCTGTGACAGGTACTGTTTCAGCAGCTAACCTTCTGCCATAAGAAGGTGGCCACTGACTTGGAACAAGATTTTAACAGCTGTTTCATTTCTGGCAAGAGGAACTCCAGGTGAGTGGGGGTTGATTCAACTTGATATCAAGATGAATATGTATTTATATCTCTATTTAAAAATTAAGTTTTTATAAATTAAACACAGCAAAAATAAAATACATCCCAATTGCATACAGGTATCTCCTTGCAGGGCATGACATGCCTCCCCTCAAGCATTCATAACCAAAGTTATTCTGTGTGGAGAAAGCTGGTATTATATACACTGAAGGCTCAAGTCTTAGTCTGGCAGGTAGACACCATCAAAATTGATTCCAGAAAAAGGATTTTGGCAGCATTAAGAAAATGAGGCCACCCAACACTGCTTTTTACCACACACAGAACAGCCCCAAAACATGCTGACAGCAGGTTACATTTTGGGTTTCCACCAGATGACTTTTAGAGCAAAGATATATAAAACTTGGGGAGCTCTGTGCAGGAAAGGTCTAAGCCTAGGTGTGAGAGTGAGGCAAGAACTCACCTTAGAAGAGGCTTTCTTTTAAAACACAAACATGCCCTTGAGGGTAGTAGAAAGTACATGCTCCTCTCTTCTGATCCAATGTCACACTGACATTTAAATTACCTGTTCCCTTTATTGCTGTCTACAACTCCCTGAAGGGAGGTTGTAGCCAGGAAGGGGTTGGTCTTTTCTCCCAGGCAACCAGCACCAGAACAAGAGGACACAGTCTCAAGCTGTGCCAGGGGAGGTTTAGGCTGGATCTTAGGAAGAAATGCTTCCGAGAAAGAGAGATTGACCATTGGAATGTGCTGCCCAGGGAGGTGGTGGAGTCACCATCCCTGGAGGTATTTAGGAAGAGACTGGATGAGACACTTGGTGCCATGGTTTAGTTGATTGGATGGTGTTGGGTGATAGGTTGGACTTGATGATCTTGAAGGTCTTTTCCATCCTGGTTAATTCTGTTCTGTTTTCTCCTTCATCTCAATGCTATCTTACTCACACTCAGCACTCTAAGCTGGTGATGTAATCAAGCCCCTTTGCCAGCAGAAAGCTCTACAGGGCATGATTTCTTTCTCTTAAAAAGCAGATGATCTCCACAGCCCTCAGCGTGCTGTTACTCCAATGCTGACATGACCCTTTGCCCCCGAGCTCCCTTCATTCTACCTGTCTCCTCTTTGTTCCATATTCACTTCAACCTCACTTCTGCTTACACCAAGGTAGAAGCACTGGCCATATGCAAGTTACATCATAAAGAGAAAACTCCAACAAATCAGAGAGCTGGCAAAGGCTCCCAAAGAGCTGATGCCTGTGTCAGGCTCAGAGGCCAGGCCCCATTTCAACACTTCACACATACCTGACCATTCCATTTGCCATGCTGTTCACCATTTTTGCAAATGTTTGCTCAAGAGGCTTCTCTGAACCTTTTTGGTTAACCTGGGAGAAAGAAAATTAAAATTAAGAAAGAAAAAAATATGTATTTGCTTAAGTCTGCTTAATAGAGCAACCCCTTTTTTACAGGGAGAACAAGTGAAAACCTACCAAGTTGACAACCACTTGCTTCCCATAGCTAATTATTTGAGAGTCAAAGTGTCTTTGGAAGCCATCCATCTGGAAGAGAAAGGCAATGTGTTGACAGATGCACACTGCTATTAAGATCTGCAATTTACAGAAATCTCCATCATCATCTTTTTGCTGATACCAAGTAGGTAGCTTTATAGCTAATAAAAGTGTTTGATGATCTCTGCTGCGCTTATACACTTCTATTTTCATCCCCTCAGCCAGTTCAGCTCTCGTCATTAAACACAGCACAGAGAAGCAGCATTATGCAGCTACTAAAACTGCTGCAAACAAGAACCAAGAAGAATTGATGTCTGCATTTCTTTCAGGCTCTGAACTCATCTCAAGGAGTGCAAGGCTCCTTGCTACTACTTTTTGTAATAAAGCTGGATCCCATATTGCTCATTTTATTCTTCTGATGACAGTTTATCACACAAACACAAGCCCGGAAATACAGTAAAACCCCAAGACACACCAAACACTCACATACATGATTTACTGACTTGCTGATCTGTGGCTTTGGTTTATACTTGAGGTTTGGTCTTTGAGACCAGAAAAAAGGAATTGATCCACGGGTCTGCAAAAGAATGGAAAGAGTTTTAAATACCCAAACTTCCAAACTCACTTGCCATGTGAAAACAAAAGCTGACTGGCTCAGTCTGTGTGCCTGAGAGTCTTATATTTGTATTTACACATTAGCTATACACCTTAGGCCAGTAAGCAGTTCCTTATGCTGGTTTTACCTGAACAAATGATGCCTTGCTCCCCTTGTAATGCACAATTTGTTCTGTTTCAACAAAATTGGCAGCATGTCCTTCCGAATCAATACCTGTGTAGGAAAAAGACCTGGTTAGCCAGCTCAGACTGGCTGCAGAACAGTGACAGTGGATCAGCAAAAGGCTTTCCACCTGAGTGCTCACAGAAAGCCTGAAAATAGCAGAGCTGCCAGAAGATAGTAAAATTAAACACAGCTGGTAGAAGTTTAGTGTGATCTGTACCAAATTTCACCTGAAGCAGCACAGTTGTGCTCACATATTTTGGTACTTGCAGCCCTAGAAATGGAGTAGTTTGATATAAGAAGAGTGCTTTTGACTCAAATATTTATAATTCAAAAGCAACCAAAACCTGACCAACCACTTTGAAAGCGTCTCACAACAGAAAGGAATTTAAATCCACTTCCTTGTTCACTTCTTAACCTGAAACAAGTAGAGAACAACACTATCCAGAACTACCCCCTCCCAGCACCAGTGCTGCTCTTGCTTGAATTGACTGCTAAGCCCAAAGGGCTTGCTTTTAACTCCAGTAACATTAAAGTGTTAACCTCCTCTACATCTGCAGTTCTCAGGAGAAATAAGGAACCATCACTTTTAACAAATATCAGAAAATGCTTCAGTTCATTGTACAGGTTCCTAACATTTTCTCTGAAGCAAGAACCTCTTGAGACAAACCTCTGTAAGCATTTTTCTTTTAGTGCAAGTCATTACACAGCAATGACTCTTAAAGGCAGGTTATGTCTGGAGACTGAATTGGCATTCTTTGTGAAATCGACCCAGCTGCCATCTTACCTCTCACGTAGTAGCGAACACCAGCCCTGAAACAGCTTCTCCTGGAGACAAGCAGCCAGTCAAAACACTTGCCATTAATAGAACAGGAGTGCATAGTGATAACTAACAGATCATGCTAAGGAAAACCCCACACTGTCAGCAGGCTCTTTTCAGAGATCAAGAGGCAGGAGGTGTCAAGGAACCAAGTGACCACATGCAAAGAAATCTGTAAACATTTCTCACACCAGCAACAGCTGGACATGAAACTGGAGAGAGAGTAACTTCCTAGCAGCATCAGTATGCACACCACAAGAGAGGGCAGAGGCGATGTCACTGCTGAACACACAGGAAAACTGCTGCAATTGATAAAGCAGCATTCCAAAGAAGACTAATGTGGTTTTAGAGTCCTATGTAGATCATGAAGTGGGCTGGCTTCTCAAGTTCTGTTCAGTGCTGATCTCCATTTCAGCCACAGGATATTTTACAGTTTTCTTGCCCCTATTGCTTTTAACAGAAAGCAAACAAAAAACAACCCAGAAAACAGAACACAAGACAAGCAAACAAAAAACCCAAACCAGACAAAACCACTCCAATACTTTTTCCTAGGATTTTTAGAAGAGCCAATACCTTGGGCTGTTTCACCATGCACCTGTAAGTGCAAGATGCATCACATTTGCAGGTGTCAGAACTAGCAGTAATGCAGACTGGATTGCAGATCCATGCCAAGAAAAGGAATGAGCATCTACCAAGTCTCCAGTGCAGGCTGTCCAGATGAATGGCTGTCTAGCCTGAGCATGGAAGTGCCAGATACACCCTGATCTGGGACTAAGCCATGAAGAGGGGCCACTGACCCCTAGCTCCAGTTGCAGAGTCTTGTTCCGTACTGCTTGCCATTGCCTTGATTTGGGCCACAGCAAGCTATCCAGTCTAACAGAGACCAGCATTCATCACCAGGAGCTTCTCCAAGGAGACTCACAGGCTTTCATCCTTTGCTCCTAGAAACTGAAACCTACAACTTTAAAGGGAAGCAAAGGCTCAAACCAGTCCATTTTTGCAAGCTGCAGCATTAGCACACTGCAGTCTTCTGCCCTTTGAGCAATCCAGGTACTTTGTCTTAAGGCTGGTAAAGGAGATGCCTTTTTAATGGTAAAATCTGGATTCTGCATGTATGGGTCAAACAGGACAAAAAGCAGCTGTCTCCTGCATGAGCACCTGAGCTATCTGAAGGAACACACTGACTGCTTAAGTGGAACATCTTCATTTTGTGCTAATACAGACTACAATAAAGAAAAAAACAAAACAGGCACAGTCCATAATGGCCTAAATCCATAAAGTACTGGGTAAAGAGAGTCTAATGCTCCCTTGGAGGACTGCTGCCAGGTCCTACAGCCCTTAATTCAACACCTGCACAGCCAGCAGGTTCCTGCAAAGAAGGCTACCTCTGAAGTTAGCTTCTTAGCAATATTCAGACCATTGTCCATTGGTAATCCCCGTCCTAACTTCCATGGCAACTTGCTATTGGCTACTTCCACACACAAAGGAAAAACATTTTTATTGGGTTTTTTTTAGAAGAGTGGGGGTTTTTTTAAGCAACAAGGGAAATATGAGTCAATTTAGACTTTAGGTGATCAAAGTCTCAATGACTCAAGTAAGTCCATTTTTTTTCCATCACTAGTTGGACAAAATGTATTTACATTTATGAGGGGGAGAAGAATCTTTGGTTTTATGGCAGGAACTGCTGGTGGTGCTGTACCAGCTCTGCTGAGGGCTTTTCATAGCATTTTTGTCACTGAAAAGCCAGTTTCTTTAAATTCCTGTGTTCTCCAAGGTGTTTGGTTAGCACTGAATTGCAGCACATACATTACTTATGCTAATTATTTATATAGTGAAAATAGGACAGGGTAAGGTGTTAATTACAGTCTGCCAACTGCTAATTGCAATCTACTGAGACTCTTCCACTCAAGACCTGCAGGGTAAGGATTGGGTTGCTTTGGCAGCTTCCTTTTGCTATCCTTCCTTGCTTCTCTGTCTACTCCCATCACATTTTCCATTAAATGAAATGACAGGAAAGAAGGACTGGAGATCTGCCAGCTGCTAACAGTCCTTGCAGCACAACTGATCCAGCCTGGCAGCTGTTCCCTGCACACACCTGAGGGGCCTCGGTGACAGAGGGAAAAAGGAATTGTTCTGTCCAATCTTGCCAGTCCTTCTCATGCTGCCAGGGCAGGAGCATCTGGGACTTGCTGGTCACACGAGGAACACTGCCTCCAGAAAGCACTGGGCTTACTCAGGTCACACACCCCTTCTCAAAACCACTCCTGACTGCTAGAAGGGCTGGGACCCAAACACTGGTGGAGGAAAAGCAGCTGGCTAGAAAAAAAAATTCCAGGAGCCTCCAGCAAAGCTCCTTTTATTCAGTGGGAACATCCATAAGCACTTCAACTCAAACCTGTTCTCCCTTATTTTATATCCCAGGTAATTGCTAAGTGAAAGGATCCTTACAGCAAGGTAAAAGTACTGAGGGTGATAAGAACACTGACCATAGTCATTCTAACCTTCAGTCTCATTGAGACAGTTATCCAAATAATGGCTGTGAAATTAAATACATTAAGCCTTAAAAGCAGATTATTCAAGTACTCACATGAGTGGGCTAGCAAACAACATGCAATGCTCATCTGAGCAAACAACTGAATTCTGACACTGTGGCAAACAGAGCAGCCTCACCAGCACTCACTTTGCTGTTAGTCTGTCACCACATTCAGCACTGAGCCTTACAACACAAAAGGATACATCCGTGCATCACTGGTGTAGCAAACCTATGGATCTGAAACACACAACAGACATTAAAAACACTCAAACACTAGCAGTTGAAAAAGCTAAGGGAGTGACCATGCTTTGTCTAAGAGTCTGACAGGTTTGGTTTTTTACACTTCAGGATTTGTGGAGGGTACAATAATTCTTTCTAAAAAAGCCCAAGGGAAACAGCAATATCTGTCACCCTTGGTAGCAGCAGGGAAAGTCAAAATCTAATCCTAACTGAGTGACCTTGACAAAAAGCAGCTGCTTTGTTCTCCTGCACATGGCATTTACTCTTCTACTAACGTGCCACATATAAACCAGTCCAGACTGAAACCCTTTGGTGTCTGCTGTAGTTCCCCAGGAGGATGCAAGCAGAGAGAGTTAACAGCATGGGAGTTCAGTAGGGAATGCTTCTATGTGCTTAATATCCGCAATGTTTGTTCCAGGGATTTTCCTCACCCTGCCACTCCTGAATAACTTGATCTGACATGAACATTTACAATTAAAATTCTCTCATACCTGATGTCCTAAACCTGGCACTAGAGCAAGGCAGCTGTAGCCAAGAGGAGGTCATGCTTCTCCTCACACACCAGTTAGATTATTTCCTTTTTTTACCTCCTGTGTCTGTTTTCACTACCTAGGCACACTTAGCTTTCTCTGCTGTTCCCACCACAGCTTCTCTCTCAGTTCCCAAGCTTTGTTTGCACAGTGTTATCCAAACCATACACCCAGTCAAATGCCCCCATAATAAGCAAAACATCCCTTTGCTAATTCCTGTCTTCACATTGCAGCAGCACTGCACAGCCTTTTGGAACAGTGCTGGCTAAGCTAAGAGCATATCTCCACAGCTTACTGAGACAGAAAGAGCAGCAGTGCAGCATCCCCTTCAGTCAGAGAGCAGAGGTTGCTGTAGCTCAGACATTCAACACACATCTGAAGTCTGTGACAGGAAGGAGTTTAGATCACTCTGGCCATTGAGGACTCCAGCTGTGGCTCACAGCCATGCACTTGTATTTGCTGGACTAAGTGAATTCAAAGGTTGCACTGTGCTGGTCTCCATATGAAAAACTGCAAAGAACTAAGCTGTCAGGCTTACTCTTCATTATTGGCTCTTTAATGCATTCACCATGGGATTTAAACTACACTCATGGAAAAAGATGTTAGCCAGTTTTAGAAAAAAAAATAGAAGTGCTGAGCTGAACTTTGCCTCTAGCTAAAGATAACTCAGCAGCTGAGCTTAACAAGCTCCAGAGGCATGTGCTGTACAGGGTAAGGTCCCCTTTGGTTCACATGAGCATGGGCTCAGCACAGCATCTTCAAACAGACCTGCCCAGAAGCCAGCTGTGTTACATGTCCTACTGAGGACACTGGCAGGAAGTTGGAAGCTTCAAAGGAGCAAACTGTCACTGTGCTAACAAGAGCAGCCAAAATGAACAGCCATGTTATACTAGATCCTGGCTGGCTGAAGGAACAGACACTTACAGGAAACTTGTATACTTCTAGTAAAAGTACATTCATCCTCTATGAATATGGTCATGGCAAAGTGCTTACCTCTGGTTGAGCAGCAAATTCTCTGAGGAGGTGTCCATTCCACACAAACCGGGGATCTGCCTGCAGCAAGGCAAGAGCAGACAGGCTTTCAGAGACCACCACTTCTGAAACTGGCAAATCCCAGCAGCCATCCATCACACAGGTTTTGGGTGAACAGATGTCTATGGAGCTGGCACACCCCTCTTCAATCAGCATTCTTTAGATCCTCAACTACAAATCTAAGAAACAACTCATCTCTTCCCTTTTGTTATCAGCTGTTTGTTCCAGAGAGCTGCTCCAGTCCCCCTCAGTTAGCAAGGCCACAGACACAGCCTGGTTACAGCCAGTAACATTGTGATGTCTTTGCATGTTCAGACAGGAGAAACATGTCAATCTATTGCAGGAGATTAAGTCATGAAAATACAAAGGCATTTTTAGTTTGAGGACAATAAATGCTTTAAACAGTATCTGCTACATAGAGCATACCAAATCACTGTGGGGCTGGAGCACCTCTGCTACAAGCACAGGCTGAGGGAGCTGGGGGTGTTCAGCCTGGAGAAGGCTTCAGGCAGATCTAGTATCAGCCTTCCAGTACCTGAAGGGGCCTACAAGAATGTTGCAGAGGGACTGTTTGCAAAGGCCTGCAGTGACAGGATGAGGGGCAATGGTTTGAAATTAGAGAAGAGCAGATTTAGATTGGATGTGAGGAACAAGTTCTGTGTCATGAGCGTGCTGGAACACTGTAACAGGTTGCCCAGAGACGTAGTTGAGGCTTCATCCCTGGAGATACTCAAGGTCAGTCTCTGGGCAATCTGATCTAGTAGAGGATGTCCCTGCTGACTGCAGAGGGGTTTGGACTTGATGTCTTTTGGAGGTCCCTTCCAACCCAAATCACTCTATGATTGTAAAAAAAAGGCTAATGAGACCCCAGGTTTCAGCAGCAGCATCCTAAACTTTAAGTAAAGTTTCCTTCAGTTTGTTTTGACATTTTTTCAAACACAAATTAAACTTAAGCCATGCAGAGGTGATTGGCAATGCCTGAGGCAGACAGCAAGCAAAACTGGCAACCTTACCCTCTCCAGGAGGCTCATCTCCTGGAACTCGGGGCTGGTGTTGGCTAACCGCTGCAGGGTGTGCGTCAGGTCGTAGGTGGTGGAGAAGTAAAAGCCATCCACGCTCAAGACATGGTTGAGCATTGACAGAAATACTTTATTGTCCTGCAACTGTTGGCAAAAAGAGGACAGGAGAGCTCCCACTTATTACCACCAAAGCATCCTGGTTCTTATAAAGCTACCACTACTTTTTGAAGTGATGAAATGAACTTTGCTAGTGCTCTAGCAACACATGACATCATCCAAAGGTTACCACAGCAGGAGGAAACCATGAGACTGCAGTTTTGATAGCAGTTCACTCATAGCTTACAGCTAGCACACTGCAACCAACTTCTGCAAGAACAGTGGAGAGCAGAGAACAGCTATTGACCTCACAGGAATACCACTGGTGGTAAACTAATTTTAGCTACTTCCAAGCAAAAAAGGAAACTTTTTTTTTTTACTGAATGGTTTTAAGGGAAACAAAGAGAACAAAATGGCAATGCAGAGAAAGGATTTAACTTACTGACAAGATTACCCCATTAACTAATCTGTGCTCTGGTTCCAGTTTTAACCTCATTCCTTTCCTCAAAGAGCTTCAGATGCCCCTTTCAGCTCCATCAGTGAGACACTATCAATCCACAAGACTCCTGTTCTAAACAATCTTCATCCTATCCCCCCCCCCCCCCCAAAAAAAAAAAAGAATCAACTCTTCCCTAATTAGGTGTTTGAACCATTCATACATTAAGCAAAACAGATAATTAGATTGCAGCAAGGCAGTTTACTGCAGGGGCTATCAGAAGAGTAAAGCTGTGAGGAGGAGTTAGCAGCCTGTGTAGCATCCTAGAAGGGGGGGACAATGCAGTGTGCAGCTCAGACTCTGAGGATGATAGTCTAAGCTGCACAACATGACTGTGCTATCTTGAATGAGAGAGCTTTTATACACACCCATACCCAAATATCACATCAATTAAAGCAGAGAGAAAACAAATATAGTCCAAAGAGCTTCTTAAAAAATTTCTCAAATCAGGAGCTGTGGAAGTGGACATCAACACAATATACCCCCCAGCCCCCTAATCAGTGCACCTACCTGAATATCAGTTAAGTGCAGCATGGTCTTTTTGTAGGAGAGGATGTCAAAATCTGTTGCTTTCCAGATGACATGACTGAAAATCTCACCTACTTTTTTCTTTTTTGTTATTACTATCAGGTATGTGCCTGCAGATCACAAACAGCAAAGGTTACAAAAGAAAGGTGCACACCCCCAGGGAGAAGGCATCTACAACCTCCCTGGGCAGCCTGTTCCAGAGTCTCACCACCCTCTTACTGAAGAGCTTCTTTCTAAGATCCAGACTAACTCTGCTCTCCCTGAGCTTCAAACCATTCCCCCTTTCCCTGTAGCTAGACACTCATATGAAAAGTCCCTCTTCAGCCTTCCTGTAGGATCCCTTCAGGCATTAGAAGGCAGCTCTTAGGTCCCCCTGGAGTCTTCTCCAGGCTGAACCCCAGCTCCCTCAGCCTGTCCTCATAGCAGAGGTGCTCCAGCCCTTAGATCATCTTTGTGACCCTCCTCTGGACTCAGACCAACAGCTCTGTGTCCTTCTTACGCTGGGGACACTAGAACTGGAACTTCTAGACTTGTGGGTTTGATTTTGTTTGTTTTCCCACCCCAACATTCAGATGAGTGGAAGCATCACCAACTCTGTAAGCTGTGCAAATCCCCCTTGAGGAAGCTCAGTTTTAAAACAATCAAGGCTTGTCAAGTAGCTATGACAGGTGTCCACCACACTGCTCTTACTCTGCAAGACTCACAGCCAGAGTATGAGCACACAAAGCTCAGCAGTTTAGGATCCCAGCAGAAGCTACTGCATTTAACACAACTGCAATAAGTAAACTCAAATCCTTTCTACATATGGACACTTTTACTCAGCCTGCATCCTCCTCATCACTTTTCACACTTCAGTCTCTATCTATGAAAGTGTTCCCACAAAAGATCTTTTCAACAGCAACACTTTCTGAAAGCTTAGACTTAAAGCAGTTTATTCTAACCTTGTCCCACAAGTAGAACTGTTCCATTTTGCCCTGTTTTAATGCTGCATTTTCTTTGTATTTGTAAGATAGCTGCAACACAAATGTGACCCAACAGCTGCACCTACTACCCTCAGTTATTTGTGTACCAAGACTAATGATTTAAAGTCAAACTCCATGACCCAATTTTTGGCTGTTGCATCAAATTAAAACAGTGGTGAAGAGTAAGCAGATGAAGTCCTTTACACACGTGTGAAATGCACTGCTTAAAACTCAGCAAGCTGCCAGTTAACCCTGCCTCTAGAGCAGCCAGAGCTGCATAGACAGCCATGATAAATCCTATTTGGCTAGCTCCATTCTCTAGCAGCCACAAGACAGGCCCATCACATGGATCTAAGGGTAGCCTCAGATGCTTGCAAAATACTATTTCTGTCCTGAAAGCTTCTTCAGCAAGGTATTTTGCCCCCCTGTGTTTTTTGAAGAGCACAGAAGTGTTTGCCTTACCTGCCACCAACCTAATTGTTCCCAAAATGCCAAATATAGGCCTTGTAACAGCTGAAGGGGGAACATCTTTCTTAACTGGAAAGCATAAGAGAAAAACAGAACAAAACATTAGAATTTCAGGCTGCCTCTTTCATGTTAAACCAGGTTTGTCAAAGCTTCTTGCTCAAAGCAAGTTTTGCTACGATCTTAGGTTTAAGCAGCAATGCATCCCAATTTCAAAGCCTGATGCAAGGCAGGGGAAGGCTGTGGAAGCTTTCTAACCCCATTTCTCATGTTTCATCAAAATAGTCATTCCACTGAATACATTTTAACTCATTCCCATGATAGGAGACTCCTCAATAATGTATGTCCTGCCAGCTTCCAGAAACGGTTTTGAAGCCATAAAGGCTGGAAGACATCAAGAGCAAACAATGCTTGTGCCTTCTGCCTCCAGCTGCTTCTTGTGGGACTCAGATGATTTCACTGCTGAGGACTTAGTTTACTTGTTGGTGTCTCTCTGCAAAGCTAGCAACAACAGCATAGATGTGGCAAGGAATAGAGCATCCCAAACAATATCACAAGAGACCCAGAAAGCATCCTAATATCAATTAGAAGTCTTAGCTTGTTAAGCTTTCATCTATCCAAGTTTCTAGAATAACAGAAGGGATATTAGAGAAGGGGAAAAAGAAAAACCAAACAACTAAGACACCCACATCAGAGCTGGGCATTTTCCTAGACCTTGGAGAAGAGGAAAAATAGTGCTTGAATTTTCCTTTGCTTTGAACACTTTGTAGGCTCATCTGACAAAACACCAGTAAAGAGAACAGCTGGAGACTAATAAAAGACTTCAGGCACCTATCTTTAGAGTTTCAGAGGGACAACTTTGAAGGAGAAATTGAAATACTGTAGTACAACACCAAAAATGTCAGCAGAATGGGCACACCACTCCTAAAGTATACAAGAGACCCAAAGAGTGGCTGCTTTATAGTACTGCTACTGCAGCATTTCTGTTTAGGTGTTAGTAATACTGAGGTACAACCCCCTGAAGTACTGAAAGGGAAGTCACCCACTGCTTTCATTTCCTGTTGTCATTCAATACATGTTCTTTGAGTATTTTAATGCATGTTTCATTCTTTAAAACAAATTATGAAGACATCAGCGTGCTTCAAACTGCTCACACTGACATCTGAATACAGACCTGCAACACACAGCTGTGTTTACACTGGGGGGGGGGGGGGGGGGGGGTTACCTTGCTGTTCCTAGAGGCAGTATGAAAACTCAGGATTCAGTATGGAAGAGGAGAGCACTGGGGCAATCAGTGAGAGCAGCAGAAGCCCAAGTATTCAATCCTCCCCACGTTTCATCTTGTACTTGTGGCACCAATCCCAGCTGGCTTGGCTAAGTCAGCATCTGCTGTGATGGATGTTCTCACCAAAACC